>NC_067495.1:1263375-1563375 GCF_947179515.1 Apodemus sylvaticus | reverse complement strand
ATTTTTTTTTTGCCTGCTTCAGGTTTCAGGAGAACTAAATTAAATAAGTCTCAAGTAGTCCTTCACAGGACTGTTTTCTGAACTGTTTTCTTGCTGTCTTCCTTCCTCTGCATTACCAGTAATCTCTCATTTTCATATTTACGCATCCTGAACCTTTTTCTCAGTTGAACTATTCTTCTATTAATGCCCTGTCAATCTTACCTGTGACAGTATCTTCCAAATGTCTGTAAATACTATGTTAGCAAAGACCTCCCATGACACCCTACTTCAGATTCATTCTACTTACTTGGGTACCATACCTTAATCCATGTTCAAACTTTTGTGAAATTCTGGTTTTTCTATTCACTGTGACAACAAAATGTCGTATTTCCTTATCCTGTAACCAATTTCATACATGTATGACTTGTAGGCACACAACTGACCTATTTGCAGAGTGTGGGACACTCTAAAGTTTTCTACATCATACTGCTTTCAAATAGTTGAAGGAGAATTGCTGCCACTTATTCAATTACTATCCAAACTGAATGTGCATGTGCACCATGTGCATGCAGTGCCTACAGTAGCCAGAAGAGGGCTTTCAATCTCCTGGAACAGGAATTATAGGTGATGTGTACTGCCTCTGGGGATACTAAGAATTGAATCCAGGTGCTCTGCAAGAGCCATTTCTCCAGCACTGTGTGTGTGTGTGTGTGTGTGTGTGTGTGTGTGTGTGTGTGTGTGTGTGTGTGTGTGTTTGGTTGAGACAGGTTCTCACTATGTAACTCTGACTATTCTGGAATTCACTATATAGACCAAGTATTGAAATTAGTGGTAGAATTCTTGTCCATTATGTAATATTTGGTTATTTGACTAGGAAGCAGAAATTCTCTATACATTTGTGAGCAATAAGATGGAGAAAATGTTAGAGTGTCGCACACTCTGCAAATAGGTCAGTTATGTGCCTGCAAGTAATACATATATGAAATCGGTTACAGGATAAGGAAATAAGACATTCAGTTGCCGCAGTGATTAGAAAAACAATTTAATGGAAATTTGGACATTGATTAAAGGATGGCACCCAAGAGAGTGGAGTAAATCTGAAACAGTGTGTAGAGGGAGGACTTTTGGTGACATAAAATTTGCAGATATTTGAAAAATATTGTCATAGATGGTGCATACAGCACCATATCCAGTGTCCTTGTCTTTTTAAATGTATACATTTAAACTTTGCAAGCAGCTATATCCTACTTGTTTCGTATGAAACTTAACTCTTCTGTGGCTATAATAGCACATGCCTAGAATCCCAGAATTCAGGAGGCTGCGATAGGGTTGTGAATTTGGAGTCAGCTTGGTCTCTATATAGTGAGACTGTTTCATAATAGGACAAGGAGAAGGAGGCACTAATAGCCATTACCACCTGTGTGCTGCATAGTCAGATTATCATAGAAGAGAAGTTTATATCTTATAAGGAGAGGTAGATGCATACATGTTTTTGCATATTTATCATGAATTTAAATTTAGCTAAGCACTAGGATCACTAACTTAAATATTCAGCCTTATACTACTAAAGAAATAAACCTATAAAACTGTTAGCCCCTCTAGGTAAGCATCTGTTTTTAAGGGAAATTCTCTAGACTGTAGGGTTGTTTTTTTTTTTGTTTTTTTTTTTTTTTGACATGATTTCAGTACATTCCTTCACCCACATCCAATTTAACTTACTTTTAGAATACTCTGTACAGAGGTGCAGGCTCTAAAAGCTTCCTTCTTTTCCTGGAACTATCACTGCCATTAGGCTACTACAGGGCCCTGGCTGATCACTGCATAGCAGATAATGTGCTTATACCAGAGACCCTGGTAGTCAAGATCTTTGACTCATAATCATAAGTTTCCTTATCATTTTACCTATACTTTTAAAATCCTCTTCTCTACCTCTTTTATCTAAGTTTGTATTAAAGTCTAAGCACAACTTATTCTGTTCCTCTGTACTGTGTTTGTCTAGAGAGCTCCCTCTTCTTGTGGATTTGTTCCATGCTAGATAGACCTTAATATCTCATCTTTTTCACCTCAGTGGTTCTTCCTACTTCTGAGTTGGGGCTAAATATGCTCAGTACTCATTTCTAACACGAGACAGTATGATAGAATACTTAATGGCTTCAGTGTCTTTTCATCTGTGTAGCACACCATTTTGCAGTGTGATTTTGCAGTCTCTTGTTAAAAGTTGGAATCTGTTTACCTACTCCTAGAGTATGGGATATTTTTATGACATACTTTGGCAGATACACTACAATCTAAGCTAATTGTAAGGGACTTTCCTGACTTTAAGAAGGACCTTCTTTCTTGTTCTCTGGAAACCCTGAAACAGTGATACAAAGCTCTAGCTAGCTAGCTTGTTGAAGGAAGAAATATGATATGAGGAGAATGGCTCAGTTAATAGGCAATTAGACATGAGTGAGGCCATCTTAGACCTTTCAGTCCCAATTCATTATTGTAACCACATGAAAGACCCTAGAAAAGATTAACAGAACCATCCAGCTGATTGTAGCCAAAATTGCTAATCTACAGGATTGTGAGCAAATAAAATGTCTTTTTTTGGGTCACTAAAATTTTATGTGATTTTCACAATAAATAACTGAAAGGACAAGGCTTATAGTATTGTATCCCTTCAAGGTCCTAAAGGGCATGACTGTGGCAGGATTTCAATAAGATTGTTGTGAATCGCCAGGCGGTGGTAGCGCACGCCCATAATCCCAGCACTCTTTGGGAGGCAGAGGCAGGCGGATTTCTGAGTTCGAGGCCAGCCTGTTCTACAGAGTGAGCTCCAGGACAGCCAGGACTATACAGAGAAACCCTGTCTCGAAAGAAAAACCAAATCCAAAAAAAAAAAAAAAAAAGATTGTTGTGAACTTTCACTTCAAGCTTCTCAGTTCTTGTGCTTCTCCTAGGCTCTCACAACAATCCAAAGTTCCTAAGTTTTTTCTTCAGTTTTCATAAATGAAGCATCTATATCAATATATTTTTAAGATAGGTATCACTCTGTATTCCTGGCTGGCCCAAACCTCACTTTGTAGCCCAGACTGGCCTTAAACTCATAGAGCTTCATCTGCCTCTGCCTCTAAAGTACTCCAATTAAGGGTGCAGAACTGCATCTGGCAGAGCATACCATTTAAAAGTTCATTCTATTGTTTATAAATAGTTTTGGAGGTGTTTTCAGTTGATGTTGTTATAGTAGTACATATTTGAACATATATGAGCAAATATTAGAACATTAGTACTTGTCTGACAAATATGACCAAAAGTAGAGTAGCTGGGTTATAGGGTATGCACACAATTGATAAGCTTTAGTAGACAATATCACACAGCTTTCCAAAGCCTTTATACTAAGTTATATTCTCACTGACAGTATATCAGTAGTGACACTTTACTACATTGTCTTGTCAACAATTATTGATGATTTCAATTTTAGCCATTCTGATAAGTAACAATATATCTTGTAGCTTTCTTTTTCTTCTTTTCATTAAGATGATGCCTCATTGTATTACCCAGGCTTACCTCGAACTAACTCATGATTGTCCCTACCTTACTAGCCTCCCAAGTAATGTGTAGACATGCTTATTTGCATGTAGGTAAGTACATTGTATACACACCTGCTGCCTGCAGAGGCTGGAGGGGTAGGAAGTTAGAGAAGGTTGTAAGCCACTGTAGGGGTGCTGCTAACCAAATCTGATTCCTTTCCAAGATTAACAACATCTTAATTGCTGAGACATCTCGTCAGTCCCCATATAGTGCTTCTTAATTTCTTTTAATTGATACAGTTTTGTATACGGTAAAATTTTTAAAAAAGTTTGGAATACAGTTTGAGCGTTGATCAATTTATGTATCTAGGTGATCCTCACCCTGAGGATACAGAACATTTATGTCACCCTAGAACAATGGTTCTCAACCTATGGATCACTACCCTTTGAGGTTGAATATTAGATATTTACATTACAATCCATTGCAGTTATTTTACAATCCATTACAATCCATTGCCAGTAACAAAGTTAGCAATGAAGTAATTTTGTGCTTGGGAATCACCACAACATATAGAACTGTATTAGAGGGTCTCAGTATTAGGAAAGTTGAAAACCACTGCCCTAGAAAGTACCACCATCTTTTTCTATTCAATTTCCCTCAACCAGGGGGCAACTACTGTTCTGATTTATTTCACAATAGATTATAGTTTTTCCTGTTGTTGCACTTCATATAAATGAAATTATACAATATATATTCTTATGTCTGTGTTGATTTGGGCTTATTTTTTCTCTTCAGATTCTCTTTTTATAGTATCCATTAACCATAACCTGAATATTCTAGACATAAACCTGAAAATTCTAGACATAAAATTTCAGAAATAAACAAGTCATAAGTTTTAAATGGAATATTGTTCTGAATGGTGTGATGAGATTTTGCATTGTATTGCCCAGCATATAAATCATTACTTTGTACAGCTTATCAAAGTTATTTTTATACTAGCCACCCACCCATATTTGCTGGGTAGCTATCCCTTTTACCAGAATACTTGTCAATTAACTCTCATTTTACTTAATGACTCAACAGTATAAAAAAGTAGTGATGCTGACTATTTAAATATGCCAAAGGGAAGCTGTTAAGTTCTTCCTTTAAATTAGAATGGTAAAAGTTCTTGAATTTATGAGGGAAAAAAGCATATGATGAAGTTGCTAAGTTCTACACAAGTTACTTAGAAAGGCCACATTCACAATTTGCAGTTTTATGAGGTCCCTTTTGTTGATTCTTGATCTTCGAGCACAAGCCCTTGTTCTGTTCAGGAAATTTGCCCCTGTGCCCGTGTACTCCAGGCTCTTTCCCACTTTCTCTTCAATTGGATTCAATGTATCTGGTTTTATGTGGAGGTTCTTGATCCACTTGGATTTGAGCTTTGTACAAGGAGATAAGAATGGATAGATTTGACCACCAGTTGAACCAGCACCATTTGTTGAAAATGCTGTCTTTTTTCTCACTGGATGGTTTTGGCTCCTTTTTCAAAGATCAAATGAACATAGGTATTTGGGTTCATTTTTGGGTCTTCCATTCTATTCCATTGACATACCTACCTGGCACTGTACCAGTACCATGCAGTTTTTATCACTATTGCTCTGTAGTACAGCTTGAGGTCAGGGATGGTGATTCTGCCAGAAGTTCTTTTCTTGTTGAGAATAGTTTTTGATATCCTGGGTTTTATGTTCAAATTGCTCTCTAACTCTATGAAGAATTGATTTGGAATTTTGATGGGGATTACATCAAATCTATAGATTGTTTTTGGCAAGATGGCCATTTTTACTATATTAATCCTGCCAATCCATGACCATGGGAGATCTTTCCATCTTCAAGGTCTTCTTTGATTTCTTTCTTCAGAGACTTGAAGTTCTTGTCATACAAATTGCTTGGTTAGAGTCACATCAACATATTTAATATTATTTATGACTATAGTGAAGGGTGTTGTTTCTTTAATTTCTTTATCAGCCTGTTTATCCTTTGAGTATAGGAAGGAAGGTCACTGATTTGTTTGAGTTAATTTTTTTGAGTGTTTCGGCCACTTGCTGAAGTTGTTGATCATGTTTAGGAGTTCTGTGGTAGAATTTTTGGGATCACTTAAGTATACTATATCATCTTCAAATAGTGATATTTTGACTTCTTCCTTTCCAGTTTGTATCCCTTTGACCTCCTTTTGTTGTCTAATTGCTCTGGCTAGGACTTTGAGTACTACATTGAATAGGTATGGAGAGAGTGGGCAGCCTTGTCTAGTCCCTGATTTTAGTGAGATTGTTTCAGGTTTCTCTCCATTTAGTTTGATGTTGGCTGCTGATTTGCTTTTACTATGTTTAGGTATGGGCCTTGAATTCCTGATCTTTCTAAGACTTTTATCATGATAAAAGTCTTGGAAATGTAACTAGTGCTCTTAACCACTGAGTCTTTTCTCCAACCACCACTCTCCAAACTCACTTGAAACAGCATAAGAAAAAATTTTAGCTGTGTTATCCCACTGGATTTTAAGTTTCTTAGCCCACTGTAATTAATATGTAGATCTTCTTCATTGTTGTTCATTTCAGCAAGTATCCTAGAGTTTGAATGAATTTTATTCTGTCTAACCATTTTCCTGTTGACAGAAGATTAAGTTACTGAATTCACTTTTATAAATAATTATATTTTGATAATTTTATATACTTGGGAGAGCTTTTCCAGGATGTGTATTTAGAAAGATTTTGCTGGTTCATAGTAGTATATGGATATTTTTGCTTAAATTCCTATCCTTTCAGCTGTTATCTCTTATAAAATAATCCCCAAAATATTTTCTAACTTGTTTTTTTTCTCCCTGGATATACTTTCATTGGTCATTGTTTAATATCAATACTTAGATTAGAATATAGTTATACAGTTGTTGCCAAGGTAAGGTTTCTGAATTATTCCATATTTAGTAGTTGTATCACTGTTTAGTATTTACTGCCATCAAAAACTGAACTGTATTATATAGTGATAGAGAAATTTGGGTCAATATTTCAGACTAGTATGACCAGCCAAGAATTGTCTGGAAAATTAATAATTAAAGGGATTTCCCCTCTGTATAAAAAAGCTGAACTTCTGTTATCTTGCAAAAAAAGACTGGGCATTTAAAATAAATTAGTCACTTTTACCATATGTCCTATTCTTTTTATACTTATAATATTAGCTTTTGAGTTCTCTCCTTTCTGCTGATTTATATAATTCTTCCCAGGGTTCATAACCATGGGTCACTGTCAGAGTTCTGATTAAGGCAGGATTAGAGCAAAGCTCCATATTCCTTCCATCCTATCTGTCTGTAGTCTAGATCCTTCAACCTGTCAACAGGAAAATCATATTAGAGGTATATAAAGCTGCCACTTTATATATCTATAATTTTCTCAGTAAATAAATTGAATGACTAAAACAAAAGTATGTCTACAAGTAAGTTCAGAGTGTTATATTTTCAGATTCCAAACTGGCTGCTAATGACTACTACTTTAACTAGCCTATTGGAGATATCATTTCTGTTTTAGTTTCTACTGACACCAATTAATTTTTAAGGTAATAACTAGCCTGGATACCTGCTGTACTTCCCAGTTAGAGTAGCTCTTCTTTTCCCTTTTTCTTTCTTTTATTCTCCTTCTTGTTTTGTGATGGAATATTACTGTATTCAGGAAGGTCTAGAGCTTATTACCTCAGACCTGGCTTGAACTTGTGATCCTCCATTTCCGGATCCTGGGTTTATAATTATGTGCCATCAGCTTAGCTCATTTTTGACAAATACCAGAACTGAGCTTGTTCACAGCAAGGAGTCTGTGGGCCAGTGCTTAACCACTGAGCTATCTCAAGCCCACGGCAACTCCTATAAAGTAAAACATTTAATTGGGGCTGGCTTACAGTTTCAGCGGTTCAGCCCATTATCATCATGACAGGAAGCATGGCATGGCAGCTCACAGGCGCACATGGTCATGAAAGAGTCAAGAGTTCTACATCTTGATCTGGAGGCAGTAAAGAGGAGGAGAGTCTTTACACTGGGTGAAGTTTGAGCATAGGCCCTCAAAGTCCACCCACATGGCAATGTACTTCCTCAAACAAGGACACACATACTCTAACAAGGCCACACATCCTAATAGTACCATTTCCCGTGAACCCACCACACCAGCCAAGCTCACATACTTAGGATTTAAATCTAAACACCATACATTATCAATTATATGTTCAAACCTGGCTCTGGCTCTGGCTCTGGCTCTCCCAGGAAGTACTTCTTGCTGTCTTTTCTTGCTATCAGGAAAAGTAGGCAGTTCTTCATCTTTCCTTTCCTTGCCCTTGAACCACTACGTTGCTTTGGACTTAAAGTAATGCTTTTGCCTCTGCCTCCTAAGTGCAGGGATTTTGGCCATGTGCCTAGGGAGAATAGGTGTTTCTCCATTGTTCCTTTAGTCTCTCAATCATAGTACTGTCACACAGTTTTATTTACCAGTTTTTTGTTTTAAATTAATTAATTTATTTATTTTTCACTTTACATTCTGGTTTATAGTCCCCTCCCTCCTCTCTGGTTGTTTACCTCTTTTAGGTCTGAGAAGGAAATCTGGGAACCCAGGTAGGCTAATGATTGGCATCTTCACCAAAGAAAAATGTGTTTATCAGTAGGCTTTATTTTGAAAGAGCCTATTTACAGGGTTGGCCCTGGACTTTTGTCTGGGAATTTGCTTTTCAGGACCACTCTGCCATTCCTGGAATTAATAAAGGTAGCTTATTATACCTGAATTATTGATACAGGGATGTGGTTTATGCTGAATGCATATTTTCTTAAGTTTGGAATTTTGGTATATGCCAGTCAGAAGGCAACTCCATGATTAATCCCAATATACCCCAGTATAAAAGATTACCCACTGAATCTTTAGTGAGTTTCCCTAGTAGATCACATCTGTTGTCATAAGATGTTGCTGTACAAATTGTATTCTGTATCTATAGTTGGAGAAGACTCTTGGACTCTGCCTGGTCTCTCCTGGCCTTCACATGTATCCTTTAACTATGATGATAGTGCTTTTTATTGTTTCACTGTATAAAATTAGTTATATCCCTGAGTGATTTTGAACTCTGTGAGTCTCTTGAAATGAGAAATTGTAATGTTAACTGTGATATTCTAGTTAACTGCTTGTTTCAGGTACCATTATCTCTGCTCTATAAAAATATCTCATGGCTTCCTTTTCATTCAATAGGATGAGAAGCTTATGATAGAATAATATTTCATATTTGTCTGGCTGCTCTTAAGGTTTCTTCTTTTGAGCAAGTGTTTAGCTACTCTATGATCATAATATTAGTTATGTTATCTTCCTTATTGGATCCTAGTAACATTGTATACTTTGTAGGTTTAGCTTGTATCTAAATTTATTCAGTAATAGTAGGCATCATTAATAACTGCTTTATAATTTGTATCAGTTGATTATGTTACTAGTTAGAAGAGCTTCTAAGTTGGCCGTCTGACAATTGGGACAAAGATAAAGGATAAGAACTCTAGACTGCATGTCATTCATTCAACTAACAGCAACTAATCCTTGCTGATAGTGTCTAGGAAAGTTGATAAAAATGAGAAACAGCAAGGCTTCCTGAGGCCTAGGCTTCCAACTTATATGTGCCCTATTTTTCTAACCAAGTCAGAAGGCAATTCGGAGTCAAAGTGCCATACAATCACCCTGAAAAGACACTGATATAAAAAGATAGAGCTAGGCATGGTAGTCTATAACTATGTTCACAGAACTTGTGAAGTTGTAGTATAGATCAAGAGTTTGAGGACAGACTTAGCTATATGAGACCCTGTCTCACCCCTCCAAAAAATAAGAAAATATAGAGAACTGAGGTAAGTTTCACTTTCTAGGTTTATTTCTTGTTTTGAGGCAGGATCTCACTATGTAGCTTGGGTTGGCTTTAACTCCTGATTTATCTGCCTAAATGCTGGGATTATAGATGTATGTTAACCACACCCAGATCTCTCTAGATTCTTAAATGTTACTCCTAAGTAATCTTTTTAATTTTTTTATAGTTCTGAGGAAATAGAAACTCAGATCTTGTCCATGCAAAGTGTAGTACCAGTGAGTATATCCCCAGCCCCTCCTATAACATTAAAAAAGTATATAATCCGTATGTTCAGAGGTTAAAGACTCATTTGAAATAAACAGGAAGGTATTAAAATTGTCCATTGTGAAGACCATGATTACGGTCCTTTGTGGAACTTGAATGGTTGCATGTCTATGTGTTCCTTGTGTTTTAAGTCAGAATCATAATTCTGAGTCCTTGATACAGATTATGTGAAAACCTTAACTGGAGATTAACATAGCTACAGATTCTTGGTACTACTCTTTTTAAGATATAGAGCTTGTATCCTCTGTTACCTATGTGACTAAGCCTTAAAAGGTGATACAGTTACTGCCTTATTAATTGGAATACTTTTGAGCTGTCAGACAGCTAACTAAAGCTGGTAGTATAAAGTTCAATGGTAGAGCATGTGGCCTAGTATATATGAGGTTCTCCATTTAATCCCTAGTACCACAAAATGTTTTGATATGAGGCTTACCCGTGGTGGTTAATATTGATAATTCATTTGATCAGATTTACAAAGGCCAAGGAAAGAATAAAGTGATAAGACCTACTCTAAATTTAATTAGTACAATCCCATAGACTGAGTACTATAGGGAGAAAGGTGAAAGTTTGTTAGCAAGGTGTCTCTGTCTCGCTCTCCCTCTAGGTTTGTTACTAGCCTGCTCTTCCCCTCTCCCTTTCTCTACTCTCTAGGCCCATTTTTTTGGATGTCCTGAATTGAGTTTGTTTGTCCTGCCATAATATCGCTGTAATGACTAAAACCATGAGCCAAAATAAATCTTCCTCTCGTGCTTTGCTCACAGCAGTGAGAAAGTCAGACTGATATACTACCTAGGTCAGAAAGGCTTCGTGTAAATGCCCTGGTGATAGTTTTCAGCTTAAGTACATTGATTTTGGTCAGAGGTGCCAGATGAGTGAAGAAGCGTCTGATGATTCTGTTTGAATCTTTCAACTGAGATCCTATACATAAGTCCAACATGTAGAAAAAGCAATTCTTAGTCTCATTTTATTTTTTTTACCCACAGAATTCATGAGGTGAGAAAGTGGTAGCCTCTTAAGTTTTACAGTTTTTTTTATTCAGCAGTCAATAAGTAGGTCAATAAATGACTGGGCACGGTTGTATTCCAGTAAAAATTTTATGGACCCTGAAAAGGCAATTCAACCAAATTTTATGTGTTACAAATTATTTTTATTTTATTTTTCAACCATTTAACTATGTAACCCAGGGTTGACAAGAAATAAATGAGCAAGAAAAATAAAAATATAATAGCTAAATATGGTATCATTTATAATCTCAGCACTAGGGAAGTAGAGGCATTAGCTTCACAAGTTTGAGGCCAGCTAGAGCTGCATATTCAGACATTGTGAAAACAAAAAGCTGGTGACTGAATAGAACAGCAGTTAAGAATACTTGTACTCTTGTAGAGTAGTACCCAGGTTCCATTCTCAGCACCCACACAATGGTTTGAAACTATATGTAACACTAGTTCCAGGGCATCCAATGTTTTCCTCTAGCCTCCCAAGCACCAGGCATGTACATGATATACAGCCGTGCATACAAAAAAAACACTCATTTACACAAAAATAGAATTAAAACTTTTTGTAAAAGACTAGACCCCTCTTCTACCATGAATAAAGCAGCTCATATATACACCAAGAAAATGCCACAATTTTTCTTTAAAAAAGAATAAAACAATTTAATTTTTTAAAAATGTATTTATTCATTGATTTATTCATTCATGTATTTATTTAGAGTGGGTGTGCATGCCATTGTGATTTTCGCCTTAGTGAACTGCACTTAATTCATTTAATATGATTATTTCTAGTTGCATTCATTTTCTTGTTAATGAAATAACTTCATTCCTGCGGTGGGGGGATGTAGTATTTATGTACACAAACCACAGAGGTCACAGGACAACTTCTGGTACTCAGTTCCCTTCCTCCTCTATATCTGTATCATAGATCAAACTCAGCTTGTCAGGCTTAGCAGCAAGAGTTTTTATTGTTGTTGTTGTTGTTGTTTGTTTTTCTGAAAGAACCTATCACTGGCCTAAATTTAAGAGATTTCAAAATTTTAAGAAGTATTTTTTGATAAAGAGTTTGAAAAGATAGTTTGAGTATATAAAGCATGGAAGTGGCAACACAGAGGTTTAGCATTGTTTGACATACAACTGGGGCAGAGAGAGTATGGAGAGGAATCAAACTAAAAGTAGATGCAGCTTAATTGTGGAGGGCCCTGCTGGCCTTGGCAAAGATATTAGTATAGGTCTTAGCAACAAAAGGCACCTATTAAAGTCAGAACAAAGTAACATGTTCAGTTTATATTTTAGATAAGACTCTATAGTAGTTGGAAGGGGGTAAATTTGAAGACTATTAGAGTCAAACCAGTTAGGAAGCTATCATTGTATTCTTTGTTTGAGACACTATCCTAAACTTAGAAAATAGTTGCTGAGATGAGAAAGGACTGTTGATTTAGAAGATTTTTTTAGTGGATAACATGGTAAGATTTAATGAGTCGTAAGATGATACAGAGTGAGATAAAGAAAAAACATAAATTACTCTAGATTTTGTAACTAAAAGAAGATGTTACTGAAACTACACGAAAAGTGGAAGAGACAGCAGAAATTGGAGGGACTTTTTTTCTTTTTTGGTTCACTTTCTTTTCTATTAAATTTTTCTAATATTTTCTCTTTTGATATATATATTTTTGGTTTACAAAGTAAAGGGTTTCAGTATGACATTTTCATATATGCTTTTCTATTCTTTACCCTTATTTTTCTTTTCCACACTTCTTTCTTTCTTTCTCCCATATCTCAAATTCTACAAAAAGCTGCAGAATGAATGGGGAGAGAAAGAGCCAAACTACCATTATTTATAAAATACAGGGAAAATGTTATATGATAATATAGGAAACCAAAACAAATCTTTTAGAAGCCAAAGGACTTGTTTCAAGAGGGATATAGCACACATAAAAGTTGGGGGACATATAAATAGGTGACTGTTTAAGGCATCTGTCACAGCTTGGCAGTGGTGGTCCATGCCTTTAATCCCAGCATTTGGAAGGCAGAGATGGGCAGATCTGACTTTGAGGGCAGGCCTGGTCTACAGAGCTACTTCTAGGACAGACAAGTCTACACAGAGAAACCCTGTCTTAAAAACAAAAATCTGTCAAAGAAGCCAAGCAAGGGTAGACTGAAAGTGGAAAAGGAGAGACAGGTTGTAGACTTTGTCAAACATTTTCAAGTGATGGGAAAGAAAGTAAATGAATATTATTTAGAGAAAAAATGAATTACTGTCAAGAAATTGTTAGGTATAAAGGTAGACAGAAACTTAACAGAAATACTTTAGTTACTTTATTCATGGCTGTTAACAAAGACTAACATAAGAAAACAAGGATTTGGATTGGCTCATAGATTAATGGTTCATTCCATCATAGTGCCATCCATGGTGGCAATGGCAATGGGGACAGTGGCAGCAGCCACAGTAGCAGGAGCATAAAACAGGGGATCATATTACATCTTCAGTCAGGAAACAGAGATGAAGCCTAGTACTTAATCACCTTTTTCTTTTAATTCAGTCTGGAACACCAGTTTATGGGGTGTTGTGCCCCACGTTCAAGGTGGTATCTTTAGTTATACTTACCTGGAAACATCCTCACAGATGTTCCCAGAGGTGTATGTTCTAAGTGATTCTAAACAATCAAGTTGACATTGAAGATTAACCATCACAATTTCACTCCTTGTCAGCTCAGTACTGATCTATCATTTTAAATGCTGATATTCTACCTTTGGCCCCTGAAGTCTCAGGTTCATCTCAGAAGGCAAAATATATTTAATCTATCTTAAAAGTCTTGATAAAACATTGTTCAGAAGTCTTAAGTACCGAGTCTTAACTAAGACAGGCAAAACAATTCATTCTTGGTGTATAATGACACAACCTTTGTTCAAGTCTCTATATCCCTTCTATCTTAAAATTTGCATATGTGCAAAAACATTCCCATTCCAAATGGATGGACTTGAGATATAGCAAGGAAAGATTGGCCCAAAGCAAGACTGGGTTTCACATCAGGACAACATAGAACCATGTAGCTCCATGTCCAATGTCTGGAACTTGTAATCGTGGACTTTAATGGACTTGAACAGCCTTGTCCTTCCAGTTCTTTTGCCCATATAGCACTTATAACTTATCTCTTGGGATAGCTCCACTTAGTGTCTGTAGCTATTCTCAGTAGATGCCCTTTGCATCTCTAACATCCCAAGGTCTGCATTGCAATTTGGGCTTCTGTCCTAGTTTCTAAAGTGACTTCTCAGGGACTCTTTGATTGGAATCTGACCATTCTGCATGCTACCTAGGCTCAGCAGCTTTGAAAACCTCTATGAGTACTTCATTCTTGTATTTTGTATGGCTGCAAAAATCAGCATCATGTGGTTGATGCTGCCAAATTTCACTGCCAAATCAAGATGTAGTCTGGCCCCCATCTACAACCTTAGATGGATGTTGAAACTAGAAAAACATAGAAAGTTGGTTTTGAACTAAGAACCCACACCTCAGTGGCATTTACTCTCTTTCAGCTGAATTTGCATTTTCACCATTGGAGCCTTTGGTGGTAGTCTTATAGAGTCTCACTTTCAGGTCACCTTTCCAATAGTCCCAACACAAAGTGTGAGGTTTCTTTTAAAAAGTAAATTTCTCTAGATCCACCTTGTCTATGACTTGAAACTTGTTAATGCTTCTCTCACCAAACTGCATATTTTTAATAGGTCTCTGCTCTCTTAACATTGTGAGACTAAGATCAATGAGCAGTAACCATAACATTGCCTAGATATATTTATTATGTTGCCCTTAAATTTCTTCCACCAAACAACTTAGTCCATCATTTTTTAATTTAGCCTAACTTATGTTTTTAGGATATGGAAAGAATATAGCCAGACTCTTTGCCAGAAACAGACAAGAGTAACCTCTAGCCCAAGTTTTCTTCAGGGTCCTTGTTTTGACGTCTTATGAAGCAGACCTCCTCTGTGCATTTCTCTTGGCATTTTTGGGCTTCTAGATTCCTGCTAAATGCCTTACAGCATTCCAGAGCTTCTCTAGCTCACAGCTCTAAACTCTCTCACATTATCCCTGAAAACCAGTTCAAAAGGCCATGAACCACATTGTCAGCTTTATCATAGCAGCAACACCATTCCTGGTACCAGTGTATTATATTACTTTCCTTGTTGTTGTGGCAAAGCACCAGACAGAAAAAAACTTCAGAAAGGGAGCCTTTATTTTGGCTTCCATTTTATAAGCCAGATGTAAGCTTACATTATGCCAGACCCAAAACCTGGAGGCTTGAACATGAGGTGGTTCATGCTCATTCAAGAAGTAGAGAAAGATGAATGTTGGTGATTGGCTCTTCTTTTTAAACCTTTACATTTATCACCATCATTTGTGTGTGTTTGTGTGCATTTGTATGCATGTGCACAAACTGCACATGTGCAATTGTGGGCACCTGCATGCTATGTTGTGCATATAGAGTAGAGGATAGCTTTGAGGAGTTGATTCTCTCCTACCATGGCTTCTAAAAATCAAACTCAGGTCATCAGGCCAGCACAACAAATGTTTTGTTCCATTAAAACTATCTTAGTGGCCCTATCCTACTTTTCCCTTTTTATTCAGTTTGGGTCCCACTTCAGTTCAGCTTCTTGTACCACTCTCACAGATTTCCCAGAAATATGTCCTCTAAGTCATTCTAAATTTAGTGAAGCTGAAAATAAAGATAAGACATCAAATTAGGATAGATGCAAAATTTGGAAATTAAAAGGCAGGCTTTCTATACACATGAAATAATTCCTTCATTTATTTATAGCTGATGTAAACTTAGAATGGACTGCCTTTTAGTTAGTTAGCTGTTAAAATAGTTGAGTAAAAGGAATCTTTTGGTCAGCTGTCTAGAAATATACTTGTGTATGCTTTTGGGAGTCTTAGCTTATATTCAGTTCTCAATAATTCTCTATATTGCTTTTTTGTTTTGGCATTTTTGTCTTATTGGTTTTCATTTATTTTAAGTTTTGTTTTTGTGTTATTTTTGAAGAGGGAGGGAGGGAAGGAGGGAGAACACCTAAAGCTGGGTTAACAGAGAGATGGGGAGGACCTGAAAAGACTTGGGAAAGGGGTAAAGCATGATCAAAATATATTGTATGAAAAAATGTAAAGAAAAAAGCTCCATGTAGTTTTTTTCCGCAGTGAAACAAAAGTATCTGACAATAAGCAGCTTAAGGAAGGGTTTATTCTGGGGCGTGGTGTGAGGTCATGGGCCGTCCTGGCCTGGATGGCTTGACGGCAGCTACTTGAGGCTGTGGTTACATTACATTGGCAGCCAGGAAACAGAGAGGAGGAATGCTGCTGCCCAACTTGGTTTCTCCTTTCTCCTCAGTTCAGGACTCTAGTTCAAGGAATGGTGCTATCCATATTTATGGTGGATCTTCCCACCTCAACTAATTCAACCTAGAAACTCCATCATAAACATTCCCTGAAGTTTGTCTACTAGCTGCTTTTAGATCCTGTCAAATTGACAGTTTTAACCATCACATATTGCAATTGAATGGATTTTCTTTTTCCTGGTAGCTCTGCAGAGTTCTCTATATCACTGGGCCAAGTTAATTTATTTGCCTTTGGTTTCAAGGGATGAAACTAAACAAAAATCTTAAATAAGAAAACATTGAAACTTGGACTCCAGAAAAATTTCAGCATGATGAACCATCTGTCATGCTCTCAACTTACAAGCACTTTTGACAGGTTTTTAATTTATACAAATTGTACAGCAACAGTTCTTTTTCAGGATTTTCAGAGTTTTATATTTGTTCATATTTTTTGTAAAATACTAGCTTGAAATAACTAAAATGGCTCTGAAAGGACAGCATATAGAGAAATATACTGTTTCCTTTTCTTTGCATATTCCTATCTGTGTTTCTTTTTAGTTTATATATAATTTTATTTTTCTAGAGTAATGAAGAGATAAATAGGATCCATTCATGCTATCTAGTCTGCATCAGGGAAGCAGAGACAAGCTGATCTCTGAATTCCAGGCTAGCCTGGTCTACAAAGTAGGTTCCATGACAGCTAGAGCTATTACACAGAAAAGTCCTGTCTCAAACAACAACAACAACAACAACAACAACCCAAGAAACAAGGAAGGAAAGAGAGAGAGAGAATCAAATTATCAATAAATGGGGATAGAGAGAGGCTACTTAGCAGTGCTTGGTGTACTCGATTCCCAGCAACCATTTGGCTAAAAACTGTCTATAATTCCAACACCTTTTCTGGCCTTGGGCCTTCACATGGGCATGCATGCGCATGTACACACAGAGACACGCACACACACACCCATGCACGCACATATGCATATTTTCTCTCTTACCACATATTCAAAAATATTTTTTAAAAATGACCAGTTTTGGAAAATATTGACATATTTTCCCCTTGCCTGATGTATCAGTCACCTAATATTCCATTCTTCATATAAAAACTAAGCATATCCATTGTATTAGTATGTAAATTTAAAGATTTCATGCCTTTTACCTTTAATATATGATCCATCTTGAATTAAAATTTTATAACAAGTTAGACCTTGGCTGAGGTTCTCACTCTAGTACTGTTCCAACACTATATGTATACTTTTGTCAAAATAGATTGGTCATATTTGTATGGAAGTGTTTTCAAAATAAAGTGAAAATATATCAGTCTAAACATGAATATGTTAGGTTACATAGCAAAGGACAATTAAGATTGCTAAGTAATCATAAAGTAAGGACACTAACTTGGATTATTTGGTTCGGCTGAATGTAATTGCAGGGGTCTTTGCAAATGGAAAAATGGAATAGGGGTCTAGATCTAATTATAGAAGTTATTATCAGAGAAATGTAACATTGTTTGCTTTAAAGATGACCAGGATCTATGGAGTAAATATGAGTACTCTAGAACTGGGCTTGGCAAGGAAAAAATTCTCTAGAAAGAGATGCAGCTCTGTGGGCATTTTAGTTTTATCCCAGTTTAGCCAGACCCACTGAAACATAAAAATAAATGTAGTTTTAGGCCACTATTTTGATGGTAATTTGTCACTGTAATACTAGGACACTAACAACTAGATATTTTAGGAAATTCCGATAGGCTAGGAATTTATTTCTGTTTTTTAATTTTTGCTTATTCTTTTAAGACATTGTCTTACTATGTAGTATAGGCTGGCATGGGACTTGAACACTTCCTGCCTCATCTTCCCAAGTAGTTGGAATGGCAGGCATACACTATCACTCTTGACAAATAGGACTATAAATGTTTGATAGTTACATACATACATACATACATACATACATACATACATACATACGTGCATACATACATACATAGATATGTGTGCATCTATATTATATATGGATATATAGATAGATATAAAGAGACTAATATTCGATGTAATTACACAAAATAAGTACTACATAAATTTGTGCATTCAATAGGGAATAGTAAGTGTTTTTGTTTATTTTGGTTTGATTAAGACATAGGCTGACAATTAGAAACAATGAATTCACAAAATTTTTAGGCAAATGGTTTGATCTGGAAAATATCATCCTAAGTGAGGTAACCCAATCACAAAAGAATACACATGGAATGCATGTCTGATAAGTGGATATTAATTAGCCCAGAAGCCCTGAATACCCAAGGCACAAATTGCATAACAAATGACTCCCATGAAGAAGTATGGAGAGGGTCATGATCCTGGAAAGGATTGATCTAGCATTGGAGGGGAAAATAAGGACAGAGAAAAAGGAGGGAGGTGATTGGAGAATGGGTGGAGAGAAGAAGGTTTATGGGACATATGGGGAGGGGGGATCCGGGAAAGGGGAAATCATTTGGAATGTAAACAAAGAATATAGAAAATAAAAATATTAAAAAAAAAGACATAGGCTGACTATGTAGCCTTGGCTGGCTTGGAACTCACTACATAGACCAGACTAGCTTCAAAATTACAGAGATCCACTTGCTTCTGCCTCCTGAGTGCTGGGGTTAAAGGTGTACAACACCATGCTTGGTCAACATACTACTTTTGGCACAGATTTTTTGTTATTGTTGCTTCTATAGCAGTGTTATTGTGATAAAATTTACCATATAGTTCACCTGTTTAATTATACATTTCAATGATTTTAATATCATCATGGATATGTACAACCATCACCACAGAGCACCTTAAACTTGCTAGCATATTGTTTTCTGACTTTTATTGTTTCCAATGAGAAGACAGTTGTTAATCTTATTGGGGGTGGGTTTCATGAGTGAGTTGTTTTTTCCCATGACCCCTTTCAAGATTTTTTTCTCCTTATTTTTATAAATTTTCATAAATTCTACTATAATAGCTCTCTTTGCATATATCCTACTTGAAGTTTGTTCAATTTCCTGTATATGTATGGAAGTGTTTTCAAAATAAAGTGAAAATATATCAGTCTAAACATGAATATGTTAGGTTACATAGCAAAGGACAATTAAGGTTGCTAAGCAATCATAAAGTAAGGACACTAACTTGGATTATTAGTCTGTGCTGGAGAGACAGAGAGAATGAACTGAGGTTAAATGCCATAGACCATCATTTATTTAATTTGCCTTCTGAGTTTTAGTAGATTGTCTTGAATAGATATTCCTTCCTTTGTGATATATCCTTGTGGTTATTTCTAGAGATTTCTAATGGTTGGCTATTATGGTTTCAGCTGAAATAACTTTGTCAGTTTAATTAATGAATGGATCCATGAAACTCTATGTATAATTATGCCCAAAGTAGAGAACTCTGTAAACCTTTTAACAGTCTTGTGGCTCTTGTTGCTCATGGTTACTCAATAGTGGTCATGGACTTGGACTTCTGTTTCCTTGGTAGATTGTAAGTGGCTTGAAGTCAATACTTTCAGTCTTTATATGTAGAACCCCAGTAGTGCCTACTCTCATTTACTTTCTGTTGTGACGTATAAAAGGATGTCAGTCTTTACTTATATGAAGATCTTTTCTCCTTTATGTTATTAATGCTGTCTTTGTGACTCTAAGTATTTGGGGTTTGTCTTTTCATGATCTGTGATTTTTTAATTAACTTCTTACTGTTGACAACTTACAGACTATCTCCTTTATTTCAGTCTTTCCATCTAATAAGTTTGCAAAGAATGCCACTACCAATCACATGTGTACAGTAGTTCCATTTTTGTACATTTCTGAATGAGACAATTCAGAATTACCACTTAGTCTTAGATAATAAAGAATTTAAAAATAAGAGTCTAAGATGCAAAGTTTTAAGAGTATATTTATAGATTAATTATAAAGAAGTATTAAGTATTCTATTTGAGGCTATTCATAAACCACACTAAAAGGCCTCTCAGCAGTAAAAGTCAGCATCTTTAGACATAGGGAATTCTAATTAAATTGGCATTGTCAAGAATAGACTGTTAACTTCCTGAAGTTTAACCATTGTCTGTAGCAGGTCAGAGAACACAAACTGAAAGATGTGTAACTTCTGCTTGGTTCTGAGACAGTGAGAGAATTTTCCCAGTATTTAAACATAATCAAATGCCAATTATATAAATCTAACTATAAAACCTTTCAGTGGGTTTTGAGATAACATCCCATCTTAGAGAAAAGTTGAACATTGCTAATTAAGTCCAGCCCTATCTTGAGAAAGCGAGAACAGTGACAGTATTTATTATTCCATCTGAAATTGTTATTTTTACAAAGATCATATCCATTTTACTACAAGTCCATTTTACTTAAATCAAGACTATCTAACAAACATTGCTAAGCATTCATGATCCGAATTATACTATATGAATTAAATTGTGGTATATATTAAAGGCCACAAGACATTTGTTTTGTAATAAATTAGGCAGTAGAATTACTTATTAATAGTCTTTTTTAAATTTTTTTCTCTTTTTATTGGACATTTTATTTACATTTTAAATAGTATCCCCTTCCCCCCCCCCCACAGCCCCCTATCCCTTAGTAGCCTTTTTAAGATAAGCTACTAGGTCTGATTTTGTACCTTTTCTTAATCCCGGTGAAGATGGCTTTTATTCCAGGAATGTACTTTTTAGGATTCTCCAAATACTACACTAGTATATCTTCTTCTAATGATGCGTTTGATTTTGTTGGCATCTGTGTAAAAGGATCCAGTTGGCCTGTCTTCCTTCTGCACAGAACATGGAGATTTGATCAGTCTTATGCTTGCCTCCCACACTTTCAGGGGAAAAATCTTCTTGCCTTTTTCACCATCACCCATTTTGAAATTTGTTGCCCTCTATTCAATAGTACTATCACTACTTTCTAAAGCTAGATGTTCCACACTCTTTTTTTAAATGTTTGTGTCTTCCTTAACTCTAGTGTGTGTTCCCAGAAAGGTGATGGACTCTTTTTAATCTATATTTTAATAGAATAAAAAAATATTTTAATCTATTGTTGGCAACACTGGAAGCAGTAGAAGATACAGTCCAAAGTTTCACACTATTGTAACTTTAAAAAGAAAACTTATGTGTACATTGAGATATTTTAGATTAGGCTTCTTCTTTGGGAGAACAAGAAAGGGGGCAGGGAAGAAAGGCTGTATGGTCTTTTTAGCCATCCGTGTTCTATGCCTTTTAGCCTAGGCCCTTGATAATTATGTCTTCCTGACTGCTGTTACTTTTCATGTACTTATTGGTGTTTCTGACTGTAGATAACCCAGCTAGATCCTGTTATTTGATTCTGGTCAGCAGTGTACCACTCAGGATCTACGATTTGGACTAATGTTATGGCCTTACCAAACCTCGGATATACTTTGTATTGTAGGATTTAATAATAATATTCTCTTCCCGTTATTCTAGGTTATATCAGAGTATGTTTGTTAGAAACCATTTACTTTCTAAAGTTTGCTTATTGCTGCTGCTCTGGGGTCTAGGGAACACGGTTTTTTGTTTTTATTTTGTTTGCTTTTGTTATTTTGTTATAGTTTGTTGATTTTTCTCTCTATTATGATCTTGGTTGTTTTTTAATTCATAGCAGTTCTTTGGTGTCAACTTTTTAATGTGGGACAATGTTAACTGACTTCTAGGACAAGTATATATTGATCATTATTCTCTTTCCCAGGATGCACAATGATGAAACGGCATAGACCTGTCAGCAGCAGTGAGAGTTCAGATGAGTGTGAGTAGAACTAGCTAGTAACCTATGTATCTGTGGCCCTTGAGGATATTTTCTTTGACTTGAGAATGACTTGTTTCATGTTTCCTCCAACAGTTAAAATATTTCTAAGAAAGGAAGGTCAGGATCTATTTTTACTCTTTTAATTTCATTAGACATTTATAAATTAAGTAGAAGAATCGATTTATGTGTTATACAGCACTTGGATTTTTCACTTTAAAATTTACTTATAACAAAAATCTAGATCTACCAATGTTTTAACAGAACTTCTCTAGAAAGAAAGAAAAAAGTATTGAAAATATAAACTGTAGATCCTGATTTTGATTATAACTAAGGTACTAAATATTTGGTTGAGGGTCAATCATAAGTTTGTTTAAAGCCTTAAAATAGCCTTTAGGGAAATGCTGACAGATTATTTATTCCACATTCTTGGTTTTTCTAGACTGACTGACTTTTCTTTCTTTTCATTCCTTCTTTCCTTCCTTCTTTTCTTTTCTTTTCTTTTCTTTTCTTTTCTTTTCTTTTCTTTTCTTTTCTTTTCCTTCCTTCCTTCCTTCCTTCCTTCCTTCCTTCCTTCCTTCCTTCCTTCCTTCCTGTAGATTTTTTTTCTCCAGTCAGAACACAAATTCGTCTGTCCCAAAATATTATGAGACATTATGTCAAGTATGTCAAGTTGAATCTTCACAGCCATTGTTAAAGCTTTCAGAATCTGGGTTGTCACTAATAAATGTTAAACACCATTGAGACTCTCTTGGGTACAACTGAATACTTTTTTCAGTAGTATGAGATCTTGTGGTCTTCTGTCATATCTTTCAAATATTTAGTTAGTTGACATGTAAAGTAGTGGGTAATATATTTCAGTATTTTTTCTAATTATCTTTTGCAGGTCCTTCTACTTCCTTTACTTCTAGCTCAATGTATAGGAAGAAGTCAAAAAATCCTAAGGAACACAAGAAGTCTGCTGAGGTGAGATAAAATATTCAATTTTACACTTAAAAACTAGCATCTGCCTCCTGCCAATGTTAACAATACCCAGAATTTGTAAAAGTGCCAAGTGAAATATATACCAGTGAGCCAATATAGATAGGCTTATTTACTTAGGATAATACTTACTTTCCAAAAAAGATTTTTTTCTTTTCTCCTTTATAAAAGTAGTAATTTTTACACTGATTTTATTTGAAGAATAAGTTCTCAGCTTTATAGTAGTCTTCCCCTAGCTAAGAAATCAGACTTGGGGGAAATCTTTGAAAGATCCCAAGATCTTATAGCCTCATATTGAAAAGAGTTGCATTAGAGGGTGGGAAATAGTGCAAGAAAGGCATAGGTAAAGAGGCCGTGGGTGGAGAAGGAAAAGACTGAGTCCTGACAGTGTTTGAAACATTACTAGCCCAGAAAAAATAGATCACTTCTCTGATGCTCAGCCTCTGCCCTAAGAGCACCAAACTACCAGGATTGTACTTGGCATTTAGTGGGTCATAAAGATTTTCCTCAGTGGAAATTAACTTATTAGACATTGACCCTATGCATCTTCATTTTCACTATAAGTAAAATTCTTTAGATAGTTATCTGTTTCTGCATTGCAAATAACAAGATTAGTGGCTTAAAACAGTATACATTTATTATCTGTTTCTGTGGTCAGGAATCTGTATTGAGTGTTCTTAAGTCTTTCAGGGCTGCAACCACTGTGCTCACTGGAATGTTCTCACTGGGGATTAGAAAAGAATTCACTTTTAAGTTATGGGCAAAATTCCTTTCCTTGAAGCTGAAAGACTTAAGATCCTTGTTTTCCTGCAGTCTTTTGACAGCACTCAGTTCTGAAGGATTTTATAGTTTCCTGCCATCTGGCCTTCTCTTACGGCAGGGCCACTTTCTCAGGGGAAGGAAAGAGGCTCTTTCTCTTCCATATGCTGAAATGAAATTTTATATGGCATAGTGTGACATCAGTGCTTCTAAAAGCAAACAAACAAAAAACCCCACATAGCTTTATCATCTAGAATATTTGCCATAGTTTATGGTTAGAATCAAGTCTTAAGTTCCACTCATTCTAACAGAAATGGAATAACTGGTGGGGATTACTTTTCATTCAAGTGTATCTCCCTTTCTCAGAGGTCACTTGGTCAGATATCTTTGTGGGCCTGGTAGAATAACAGAGTATTTTTATAAGTGACTGCTGTACAGGAAAAAATTTGGGAATATAATGTACAAAAACAGGAGTGGGGGGTGTCTGGAGAGATACGTCAGCAGTTAAGGACACTAGCATTTCTTCCAGAAGATATAGGGTTGATTCCTGATTCTCAGCATCCACGTGGCTACTCAAACCCAGCTATGATTCTACTTCCAGGGCATCATCAGGTAGTAGGCACACATGAATCACACCCCTAACACACACACAAAAGCAAGAGAGAGAGAGAGAGAGAGAGAGTGCACTCATACATATAGAATAAAAATTAATGTAAAAAAATTTTAAAGAATACTATTGAGTATTCAGTAGACTTCTCTCTAGTCTGAGTTTGTTACTTGTCTCGTGATTAGACTATAATGACTATAATTAAAGTTTAGGAGAATACTATAACAGAATGAAGAGCCTTTCTTGTCACATTATATCAAGGGAGTTATCATTTGATTAACATGAAGTTTCTCCGATATAACATTACTTTTTTCTTTCTTTTTGTTCTGTTCACTAAGACTGGCATACTAAAACACAAGGATGATGTTAGGCAAGAATTTACTTTCTGAAGGAAAGAATTAGTTAACAAATATATTTGATAATACTCTGTGCAGAAGTATGTCTTCTCCTTATCTTAAATATATTTTTCTTCATTGCAAATAATAACAAGATTAATGGCTTAAATCAGTATACATGTATTATCTCAGTTTCTATGGGTCAGGAGTCTACACTGAGTGTGACGTGTGTGTGTGTGTGTGTCTGTCTGTCTGTCTGTCTGTCTAGTGAGATGGCTCAGGATAAGGCACTTTCTGCTAAGTCTGACAACTTGAGTTTTGTCTCCAAAATCCACATGGTAAAAGGAGAGAAAAACTCCAACCAGTTGTCTTCTGACCTTCACACTTGAGGTGTGGTATATGCATGCCTACACACATACACATGTACTGAATAAGTAAATAAAACAAATTTTTGATTATATACATTATTTCAATATGAGCATATATATATATATATATATATATATATATATATATATATACATATTTATACTTTATATTTAAGGCTTCATTTAGAAGTGTTAGGTATTGAACCTAGGGCCTTGCAAATGCAATGGTAAGCACTTTATTTTTAATCTACATTCCCACCCTACTTTATACTTAAAGTTGTTATCCTACATAATTTTTGTGTTTTTGAAATTATTCCATTATATCAATGAAATCATCTCTTTTATTCTTCCAATTCCATCATTTTTAATTCTTATTTATAGTATTTTCTTCAGGTTTATTTTGTTGTTCTATATTTTTTGGCATGAATACTTAGGTATTAGGCAAATGCTCTACAACTGAGCCCTTGTTTCAGTTATTAATGAGACATATTTTTCTCCCTTTTTGATTGTAGTGATGAAGATCAAACCCAATTCTTTGAATCTACCACTGAGCTACACTTCCAAGTCTCTTTTTTTGCTTTTAAATAAATAAATAAATTTAAAATAAATTTTAGTACTATAAAATTCTTTTAAATACAATTTTAGCTGTATTCTATTAATTTTCATATTTAATTTTAAGTTTGTATTTTATTTGGTGAGTCTCGACACATCAATTAGAGTACTTTTTGTCAGAGAAGACTATAAGGCTCCACATATTTTATATTTGATGAGGTTTGTTTTATAGCCCAAGGTATAGTATTTTTTACTGTTTTTTTTTATTCGATATATTTTTTATTTACATTTCAAATGATTTTCCCTTTTCTGGCCCCCCACTCCCTGAAAGTCACATAAGCCCCCTTCCCTCCCCCTGTTCTCCCACCAACCCCTTCCCACTTCCCTGTTCTGGTTTTGCCCTATACTGCTACACTGAGTCTTTCCAGAACCAGGGGCCACTCCTCCATTCTTCTTGTACCTCATTTGATGTGTGGATTATGTTTTGGGTATTCCAGTTTTCTAGACTAATATCCACTTATTAGTGAGTGCATACCATGATTGATCTTTTGAGACTGGGTTACCTCACTTGGTATGATGTTCTCCAGCTCCATCCATTTGCCTAAGAATTTCATGAATTGATTGTTTCTAATGGCTGAATAGTAATCCATTGTGTACATATACCACATTTTTTGCATCCATTCTTCCATTGAGGGATACCAAGGTATAGTTTATTTTGGTGATTGGTTGTACCTTGGAAATGTAAAAATAATGTATCAGATCGAATGGAACTGTAATTATATATATATGTACCACCAGTGCTGGGAACAAACTTTGGCCTTCTGCAAGAACAGCAAGTGCTGTTAACTATGGAGCCATGTCTCCAACTCTATGGATTTCTTTATATTTATTCTGTTTGAGATCCTAAATCTCAGATTTATATCTTCTGCCAAGTTTGGGGAAAACTGTCACCATTATTTTTTTCAATATTTGTTAAGTTCCATCTTACTTAATTTTTGTAATTTTTGCATGAGTGTTACTTTTGTTATTTTCCACAGATTCTTTAAGATCGCATATCTTCACAAAATCTGAGATTCTGTGATTTCTGTCATTCGCTGGTTCTTTTTTGATGGTTTTTGTTTGGTTTGTTTGTTTGTTTGTTTGTTTGTTTGTTTTTAAGGAGTGGTAATAACTAAAACTAAGGCATCAGCAGTTTTCTACAAGCATTGAACCACCAAGCCTTATCTCCAGCCCTGTTTTTTTCTTTTATTAATTCCATTCTTAGATGAGCTTGACCCAAGAGTTTGTTATTTTAATTATTGTATTATTCCACTCTGAAATTTTTATTTGCTTATCTTTTATTACTTTGCTGAGATTTTTTTGTTAGCAGTTTTGCATTGAGGCAATAATTACCATGGATGCCTGAAAATTCTTGTTCTATAATTGTAACATTCTTGTCATCTTGGTGTTGGTGCCTATTGTCTTTTTCATTCCCAATTTTTAGTATGGCAAGTAATTTTCAATTGTCTTCTAGATGCTTTTTTGGTATTATATTATAAGACACTTGGTTTATTTAAATCTTTTGTTTTGGCAAACTTCTGCTATAACCTGGCTTGTCAGAATAAAAGTACTGTCCCTTCCAGTGACGGGATGCTTGGGATCCCTTTAGCAGTTCTATTTATCTAGAAGACACCAAGTTTTGCTACTGCTTGGTAGGAATGGTAATACTTAGCTTATTGCCTCCTCTAATAGGAGAGTTAATAGTGAAAGATACCATGTTACTGATGTGCAGTGATAACAGCTCAGGCTATCTACCTAGTCTTTACTGACACCAACTTGACAAAGGGGACTCCTAACTAATGTTAATACCATATTAGTTACCTTTTAAAAATAAAAACCATGGACTAGGGGCACAGCTCAGTTGATAAAGCACTTGCCTGGCATAAACAAAGTCCTGGTTTTAATCCTATCTCTCAGAAGGCAGAGGCAGGAAAATCAGAAGTTCATGGTCATCTCTTGTTGTACAGTGAGTTAGAGAACAACCTGCCTGGACTATATTGAGACATATCTTCTCTGTCTCAAAAATTTTTAAATACATTTTTGAAAAATAGTCCTCATAACATGAAGTTTATCAAGTTGAAGCATTTTATTATTAAATGGGTTCTAGTAGATTCATAGTTATATATCTTTTACAACAGTCTAAAATTTAGAATCTTTTCACCACTCCTATATGTAAGAAATCCCTTGTCTTCCTAATCTCAGCCCTTGAAAACCACTGATCTACTGACCATCTCCACCTTTGCATATTCTGGACATTTCTTTTAAAGTGGAATCATACAGTATGTGGAGTTTTTAAATTTATTTATTCATTTATTTTTCCCACTCCATATTTTAACCCCCCCATCCAACCTCCGACTGTTCCACATCCCATACCTCCTCCCCACCCCCGCCTCCACGTAGATGTCCCCACTCCCCACCCCACCTGACCTCTAAACGCCCTAGGTCCTCTAGATTCTTGAGGGTTAGGTGCATCATCTCGGAATGAACACAGACCCAGCAGTCCTCTACTGTATATGTGTTGAGGGCCTCATCAGCTGGTGTGTGCTGCCTGTTTGGTGGTCCAGTGTTTGAAAGATCTTGGGGGTCCAGATTAACTGAGACTGCTGGTCCTCCTACAGGGTCACCCTTCTTAGCTTCTTTCAGCTGTTAACTTTCAGGTCTTAGCATTTAAGAGTTAGTAGATAGGACGGTCTCTCAGGCTAATTGAGACCAGAGCCCAAAGTTTTAATCAGAAACATCAAGTATTCATTGTGATTTGTGTAAAACCATTTTGTGATTAAATTCTCAAGAAAATAAAAACTGGAGCTAGAGAGATGGTTTGGAAATTAAAAGCACTGGTTGTTCTTGAAAAGAACCTGAATTTGGTGCTCAGCCCCACGTGGTGGTTCACAACAACAACAACAACAAAGAGCAGTGTAGAAAACATATTTTATTCACTTTGCAGTTATTTGCCTGACTGTTGACCATTTAAGTAATGTTTTTTCTCTGTAAAGGGGAAGGAAAAACTGTACTAGCTCTTAGATTTACTTTTGAGTTATGTAAGAGAAATGGTTGTTAAGTTGGTTGAATAGTCTACAGTTTGAGCCTTCCCAAACTTTACAGAGTGCCTGATCCCTGGAGGTTAATTAAGTATTTCTGGAGCCAGGGACAAGGACCCAATGTCATATCTGCTTTTATATTGCCTTGTCTATAGTCTTTTAGTTACATATGTTTGGTAAATATATATGTACTAGCATTCTAGGCCTGGGGCAATAAATTACCACAAAGTAGATGGCTTTTAGAATAATAAGGATTTAGTCTCTGTTCTGGTGGCTAGAAGTCCAAAATCAGCCCATCTGAACCCTCTAGAGGTTTTAGGGTTGATTTCATTCTTCTTTTGTTTCTGGTGGCATTTCTTGATATGTTTGATTAATTCAGTGCATTACCCAATCACTGCCTCTTTCTATTCTTCTCAAAAATCTCTTCCACCTTTATCTAGTAAGGACACTTACTACCAGACTTAAAAATCTATCCAGGCCTTCCATAATCATCATCTCCTAGTCCTCTTCCTTCTCCCGATCCTCCTGATCCTTAATAAAGCTGGAAAACCTCTTTCTCTAAACATTTACACATCTATCAATTCTGAAAATTAGGATGTGGCCATTCATCCTACTAATGCATTTCTGGGCTTCTTATAAAACCATATAGAACATATTTTCATAAGCAGACTTGTAAAGTATGAACATACTTATACTGTGTCATTTGATGGTTTGGTCTTTTTTTTGTTTGTTTGTTTGTTTTTTTGGTTTTTTGGTTTTTTGGATTTGTTTTTTCCAAGACAGGGTTTCTCTGTATAGCCCTGGCTGTCCTGGAACTAACTCTAGACCACGCTGGCCTTGAACTCAGAAATCTGCCTGCCTCTGCCTCCCAGAGTGCTGGGATTACAGGTGTGCACCACCACCACCACCACCACCACCCGGCTGGTTTAGCCTTTTTAAGTCCATAGTGTGATTTTATAATCACTTGATATATTTTATAAGGAGGCGATGACTAGAGATAACTAGAGAGATGACTTAGCAGTTTATAGCACTTACTGTTCTTGTAGAGGGACTGGGTTCAGTTCCCAGCATGAACATAGCAGCTCACAATAACCTGTAATTCAGAGTTTCAAGGGATTGGATACTCTTTTTTTCTCTGTAAGAACCACGCATGTGGTACAGATACATTTATGGAGGCAAACATTCATGTACATAAAAGTAAACCTTTTTTTTTTTAAAAGAATGTCACTTGGAGCTATTGTCAAATATTTATAGTTCAAGTTGTCATCTCCAGATCTAAAATATGATTTAAAGTGCTACCTTTCCCCAAAGACAATATTTATAAACTGTCACTGCTACTTAACCACTGGCTCATTAAAGGCACTCTAGTAACTTATAAAAATGGATTGTAGTATTTAGCAAATGATGTACTCTCTCCTCTTAATCACTCAGAACACTGAACTCTATGCAAAACATGGTAAACAGATATGTCTGTAACTTCTTATCCACTTATATGAAGCATTATGTAGTAAACCATCAATTTTTGTTTCTTGTAGCCTTAGCTTTCTTCCAATGCAGCACCCAATTAATTTTAATTGGCCAGGATTCTTAGTAAGATGATTTTGTTGACACCTGGCCACCTTTGTGTTAATGTATACTTCTTCCACGCTGTGCCCAATTTTTTTTTTTCCTAAGTGAAACTAAAACATTTTAAGTTGTCCCTAGAAAGTAGGAAATGGAATGACCTCTTCCTCATTTAAATGGCACCATTTGCTTATGTGATACTTTAGCTTTATACTCTGTAAAAATGACCTCAGTTGAAACTTGATTGTAACCCCTGAGAATTCATTGCTTTATTGGATCATACTATCTATTTCCACTTTATTTTTTTTAATTATTATTTAAACTTTTATTACAGTTCAGTCGTTATCACCTCATGGTCTGCCCTCCAACCTTTCCCCATCCCATAACTCCCCCCCCCCCATCTCCAAGAAGATGTCCCCACTCCCCCACCCAACCAGACCTCCCTACTTACTCCCTGGGGCCTCAAGTCTCTCAAGGGTTAGGTGCATCTTCTCTCACTGAGGCCAGACCAAGGCAATTCTCTGCTGTATATGTAGGGCCCTCATATCAGCTGGTGTATGCTGCCTGATTGGTGGCCCAGTGACTGAGAGATCTTGGGGGGGGGGGGGTGTCCAAGTTAATTGAGACTGCTAGTCCTCCTACAGGGTTGCCCTCCTCCTTAGCTTCTTCCAGCCTTCCCTAATTCAACTCAATGAACAGAAGTAAACAGCTTCTGTCCATTGGTTGACTGTAAATATCTGCATCTGATTCTTTCAGCTGCTTGTTGGGTCTTGAGGGCAGACATGATAGTCCCCTTTTTGTAAGCACACAATAGCCTTAGTAATAGTGTCAGTAATAGTAATAGTGTTGGGGCATCCCCTTGAGCTGGATCCCACTTTGGGCCTGTCACTGGACCTCTTTTTCCTCAGGCTCCTCTCTATTTTTGTCCCTGCAGTTATTTTAGACAGGAATAAATTCTGGGTCAGAGTTTTTGACTCAGGGCAACCCCACCCCTCCATTTGATGCCCTGTCTTCCTGCTGGAGGTGGGCTCTACAGGTTCCCTTTCCCCACTGTAGAGCATTTCATCTAAGGTCCCTCCCTCCTTTTGAGTCCTGAGAGTTTCTCACCTCCCAGGTGGCTGGTGCATTCTAGATCCCCCCCCCCCCCATCTCCTACCTCCCAAGGTTGCCTGTTTCCATCCTTTCTGCTGGCTCTTAGGGTTTCACTCCTGTCCCCCCCCCAATACCTGATCATGCTTCCTTTTCCCCTCCCACCCTCTTCCACCCAGGTCCCTCCCTCCTTATCCCCCCTTCTCCCGTAATTGCTTTCTTCTTTCTCCCAAGTGGGACTGAGGCATCCTCACTTGGGTTCTTCAGCTTGTTGACCTTCTTGAGTTCTGTGGACTGTACCCTGGGTATTCTGTACTTTTATTGGATCATACTATATACTTCCATTTTCATGTTACACAGGACTTGGACATTCTCCTTTATGAAACTTGATAAGCATTAAAGACTAAAATTTACTTGATATCATCTCTTTCCTTAATCTTCTAGAAATCTAGATAAATTTATCCCAGTCGTGTTAAGTGGTATGACTTTTTGTAGAAGACATTGTGAAGCATAGACCGATGTATATATGCTTTCATGTAAAAATGTGATTCCTTACTGCTTAGATGTTAATTGACATTTATTATCAAAATCATTGCCATGTTAGCTTAAGATTTTGTGTTATACCTTTTTGTTTTTTTGGTGATGAGACAGGATTGCAAAGTTGGCTTCCATAAATATTTAAATCATGTTTATATGAGTCTAAACTGTAATTGTGTATATTAATCATTGCCCTACCTCCAACATTTGAACTTCTCAGCTAGGTTTCTCTGAAAGAGATGGAATTTAAAATCTTCATTAGGAGTCTCTTTCCTGCCACAGTGTACTTATTCCTCTCACTCTTGAGTAATTCATTGATAGTGGAAAATAGTGATGAGCTGGCTAAGGTGAAGTTTTGAGTATTAAGATAAGTAGAACAAAACTATCAACTTTCCAAAGAGTAATGTATCTCTGTGTGCACATGCATGTACTCATGTGTGCATTTGAGTAAAAAAAGGCACGTCTGAGCCAGGCAGTGGTGGTGCATGCCTTTAATCCCAGCACTTGGGAGGCAGAGGCAGGCAGATCTCTGAGTTTGAGGCTAGCCTGGTCTACAAAGTGAGTTCCAGGACAGCCAGGGCTTCTCAGAGAAACCCTGTCTCTGGAAAAAAAAAAAACAAGAAAAAAAAAAAACAAAAAACAAAAAATGCACATCTGAGAGAGAAAGAAACATAACAAATATAGCATAGTGTATGTAATTATAAAATATGACATAGCTGAAAGGCTATGCTTGATAATTCATGCCTGTGATTATCAGTTGAGGTAGGAGAATTGTCGCAAGTTTGAGACCAGCCTGGGCTATAGTCTTAAACCCTGCTTTGTAAAAAACCAAACAACAGAAAGAGAGCATGGATATTTATTTAGCTTAGTAGCAGAACATTCACCTGGCAGATATGAAGCCCAGGGCTGAATCTCTATCACCACAGGGAGGAAAAGTTTATAAACATCTTAAAGTATGAGAGAGATTAAGTAAACAAAAACAAATTAGGAAATAGAAGTTCTAAAGAATATAGGTAGTAAGGTAAATTTCACTAATATCTATGAGACTGTATTTTGGTCCTACACATAATAAAGAATACACCTTCAGTGCCTTAAAAATATATATGCAGAATAAGATCAAATATTTTCATACAACATCAATGATTTCCATTAAATAGGAAACAAACAAATGTAACAATTTGAGAATATTACAAAAGTAAACTATACTAATATAATAGCCATGGAAACCAGTAAGATAGCATCTGAAGAAATCTAACAAGACTCTTCTGTCTGAACTGAGTAACCAGATGATCACCATTAAACAAGATATTTAACATCACCCATGCCTGATATAATAGAATATGAACACAGCATTATTTCTTTGATATTCGTACCAAAAGAAACCCTAAAACCCAAACATGTATATCCTCAAACCAGTGAGAACACACTCAATAAATCCCAGTTATCAGGATGCACTCCAAAAATATTTGCAACTCCAAAATATTCTCTTTAAGTGTCAGTCATGAAAGACAAGGAAAGATTGAGCATTTGTCACAGATTAGAAGATACTAAGGAAGAATACAGGATCCCAGGTTGAACTCCAAAACAGAAAGCCACCCAGGAAAATTGGTGAAAATTGATTATTCTATAGATTAATCAGCAGTATTTTATAAATTTCTTTGTTTAGGAGTCAGTATAGCAATTCAGGCCTGTAATTCCAGCATTTATGAGACTCAGGCAGGAAGATTCCTGTAAGTTTTAAATCAATCTGAGCTACAGTGAGATCATGTTTCAAAACTAAATCAAAATTTGGCTATACTGGTTTAAATAATTTTGTTCTGAGGCCAGGTGAGGTGGCACATACTCTTTGTCCCATCACTGAGAACCAAAGGAAGGAGGGTTTCTTAGTTTAAGACTAACTTGGTTTTCATAGCAAGTTCCAAGTTAGCCAGGAATATGAAATAAGACCGTGTTTCAAAACAAAACAAAATTTTTAAATGACCCAGGTCATTTAAGATGTTATTAGTATGTGAAGCTACCTGAAGGATATATAAGAATGTGGTACGATTTTTATGTTTCTGTAAGTGTACAATTATTTCTAAGTAAAATTTTCAATGAGGTAATGCCTAAGTAATTGTAAGTTATCAGCAGATGCTTGTTACTTTAATAGAGTCGAGGGTTGTTTCTTTTACTTAAAAAGAAAAAAACTCCTTTGGAATAACCTATATTGTTTATTTAAATTCAAGGAGCCATTATTATTATTATTATTATTATTATTATTATTATTATTATTAAAGTACTCCTACCCTTTATTAAATCCAGAAGAGCTGGCTTTCCTCTTCCTGTGTCAAATCTTCCCAAACATGAATTGACCTACTCATTTAGGAATCAGGAAATGTTTGTCTTATAGGAATGCATGATCATAAGGAATGATCTTTTTTAAAAAGAGAACATTAAATGGTATCCATTTCATAGCCATTTTAATGTATATGCATTGTATCTTCCCAGGTATTCCGAAAGGACCTCATCAGTGCCATGAAAATTCCTGACTCTCACCATGTTAATCCTGACAGCTATTACCTCTTTACTGACACATGGAAAGAAGAATGGGAAAAAGGAGTCCAAGTACCAGCCAATCCAGATTCTGTTCCAACACCTTCTCTCAGGTATTGACAGATTTACAACTTTGAGTTAGGGAAAGAGCTCTCTTGGGTTTTTTCTAACATGTGAAGTTAATTTAACTCACAAATATACCACGTCATGATTGATTAATGAATTCCAGTTAATTTATCTAAGAGTTCATAAGATGAAATGTTTTGAAGTACAATCTAAAATTAGGGAAAGATCTTAGATGCCAAGATTTCCATATATTTCCACCAGTAGCATTTGTTAGTCTTTGAAGAGATAACTTTCCCATAGGAAATTGCTTCAGTATAACTGGAACCTTATTAGTGATGGTACTAATAAGTGGCCAAAACATATAGCTTCTAAAACAGAAACTACATGACCTTAGAAAGACATTGAGTTTTGTGGAAAAGAGTTTTAATTTCAGAGGAAATATTAAGCTTTTCAAGAGTAGTACTGGGGAAAAAAAAAAAAGAGGAGTACTGGTTTTAGAAACCATTTTGTCCTACTGCTTTTGGAGTTTCCAGTGCTTTACCCAAGTCTGACATGAAGTTAAGATGTTCAGTATAAGTTTCAATGAATGTAAAAATGAATAAATAGAAGACACAGCTCCAGATAAAGGTCTGGTAGAACATGGTGGTCACTATGAGAAAGTATAGATCTTATTGTACATTTATTTCTACCACTTGATTAGTTTCCCTCCCCCCTTTTAAGATAGCATCTCATTGTATAGCCTAGGCAGGCCTTTAACTCATTACATAGCCCAAAATAGCTTCAAATTACTGTTCTTCTGCCTCAGTTCTGTGAGTACTGGGATGATAAACATGTCATCATCCCTGATATATGTTAGATTCTTAAAGGGTAGAGAAAGTATCTTTAATTTATCTGCTCTTATCACCAGGTTCATATGTCCTATTTATGCTCTAGAAGTCCCTATTGAATCACTTCTAATAATACGGGCCCAGGCAGCCGCACACCCTGTTAAGGAAAGCTTCCAAACCCTTTCTTGTTTAACACGTATTCCAAGCTTAGTATTGATACCATCTGCCATCTCCTAAACAGAAGAACACCAGGAATGAAAAAAGTCCTATTTTTATGTCTTTTATTATTTTTTCTTTTTATTCATTTTTACATCCTAACTGCAGTTTCCCCTCCCTCCTCTCCTCTATCTCCCTCCCCCTACTTCCCTTCTACCTGCCTCCATCCACTCCTCTATTTCTCTTCAGAAAAGGGCAGGCTTCCCATGGACATCAACCAGCTATAGCATATCAAGTTGCAGTAAGACTAGACACTTCCTCTCCTATTAGGGCTAGGCAACTGGTAGGAGGAAAGGGTCCCAAAGGTCCCAGTGTTCGGAGTCCCACATGAAAACCAAGCTATCTACATATGTGCAGAAGGCCTAGGTCAGACCCATGCAGGCTCCCTGTGGTTGGTGCTTCAATCTCTGTGGCCTGCTGCGAGCCCAGGTTAGATGATTCTGTGGGCAATGTTCTTATGATATCCTTTTCTCCTTTGGCTTCTACTACTATCTTTCCTCTTTCTTTCTCTTTCACAGGATTCATGCTCCACCTAATGTTTGTGGGTCTCTCTGCATCTGTTTCTATCAGTTGCTAGGTGAAGCCTCTGATGACAGCTGGGATAGACACCAGTCTATGAGTATAGCAGAATGTCATTAGGAGTCGTTTCATTGCCCTATTTGTTGTTATTTATGTTTGGTTCTATTGTGGGTCTCTGAGCTCTTCAGTCTCTGGGTCCTGGTCCTCTAGGCAGTGTCAGGAGTGGGCTCTATCTAATGAGCATAGAAGATCTTTCCATCTTCTGATATTATCTTCAGTTTCCTTCTTGAAATTGTTTGAAGGTCTTTTACTGCCTCATAATTATATATATGTGTGTGTGTGTGTGTGTGTGTGTATATACATATATATATATACACACACACATATATATACACATATGCATATATATATACATATGTGTATATATTCATAATATGCATATACATATATACATACATACATACATACACACAAACAAACCTTGGGAGCCTGCATGGGTCTGACCTAGACCTTCTGCACATATGTTACAGTTGTGTAGCTTGGTTTTCATTTGGGACTCCAAACACTGGGAGCATGGATGTCTCTGACTCTTTTGTCTGCTTTTGGGACCCTTTCCTCCTACTGGGTTGCCTTGTCCAGCCTTCATACAAGGGGAAGTGCCTAGCCTTATTACAACCTTGATATGTCATGTTTGGGTTATATCCCTGGGAGACCTACCCTTTTCTGAAGGAAAATGGGAAGGAGTGGATTGGGAAAGGTGGAGGGAAGAGACTGGGAGGAGTAGTGAGAGGGTGACTGTGGTGGGGAGGTGATATATTAGAGAAGAATAAAAATGATATCAAAGAGGAAAAGTAAATTTTGAAAATTAGGAAATAGCAGGCAGTGGTGGCACATGACTTTAATCCCAGCACTTAGGAGGCAGAGGCAGGTGGATTTCTGAGTTCGAGGCCAGCCTGGTCTACAGAGTGAGTTCCAGGACAACCAGGGCTACACAGAGAAACCCTGACTTGAAAAACCAAATCCAAAAAAAAAGGGAAACATTCTGCCCCTCTTCAGAAGAGATTATATAAAATTGATGTTAATTATTTTAAATTTGTTTTTATTTTTAATTATGTATGGGAGAATGAGTGTGAGTATGTGTTCATGCAGGCAGACTCATCGGATCTCTTATAGCTGAAGGAAAATGGGAAGGAGTAGTAACATGTGGTAGTGAGCTGCCCTGCCTGATGGATGCTAGTAACCAAACGTGGGTTTTTTTGTAAGAGCAGTTACACTCTTTTAACTGCTGAGCCATCTCTGTAACCTCAGTTCTGATTTCAATGTTTGATAGAATTCTCCAATGAAATATGCTAAATCTAGAGACTGCTCTTTTGTTGTTTGGTATCTTATCTATAAATTTAATCTTTCACAGTTATCTTGTCCATATCTGGTGAGTTTTAGTACTTAGGTGATTTAAAGGGTTAGCCTATTTTATCTAAGTTGTCAAATTTATGTATATGTATATATGCACACTTTCTTTCTGTTGCTGCTATATATAAAGTCAACAGTTTGACCGGGCTTTCATTTGTACAAAGATTAAGTAGATAAACCTTCCCCTGTGACTTCCCCCCATTAAGTACAACCAAAAGTCACAAGTAGCTTGTAAAACACAAACGTCTTAAGAGATTTTTAAAAAGGTGACAGAGGACCTAGTGTTCTTGATACCTTTGAAACAACACAGCTCTGTTTCCTGAATTTTCTGTTTGCTCCCAGATTCTGGAAAAAGTGGCAACTAAGAAGCACCAGACACCAATGATTAAAAAAAAAAAAACTAAGAAAAGCCTACTCTTCCTAGTGACTTGGAAAGGGACAGCTTATCGAGTCAGAAATCTTTCAGAGTTTGTTCATCTCCAGGCAAACTTTATGAAACACACTTTGGACTGTCATTCTACCCCCTTCTCTAGCACAGATACTGCAAGAGGCCTAGACTTTATCTTAACCCTGAAGTCATGACTCAACCTGTGTAGGGTTATATCCAAAGACTTAATGGAGAAACAATATTCTCATTTTTACCTAATAATAATGATGATTCCTCCTTTACTGATGTGTCAATGAAGTCCATTCAGTCATTCTTACTAATCTCAATGAAGAAGGTATCAGTGAAGGTCTAATAGGAGCCAAAATTTCCAGCCACACCCCATAAGTAACAGAAGATCCCTGCCATATAGAGTAAGTGGTAACCTACAACTTCTTGGCCATAACAAGACAGTGCCTTCCACCCCATGACCAACCATAATAGTTTTCTAGGAAGCCAGTCAAAACTAAAGGTTTAAATAAACTCGCTGGTTTTATAATTCCCCATATATCTAGGTTTCAATAAGAAATGACTCATCAAGAATACTCCAAGGGGGCTGGGGCAGTAGCACAATGGTAGAATCCTTGCCTAGACTCTGAATTTGATTCTTAGTACCAACATAGATGCACATACATACACATGGGATGGCTCAACAGTAAATATTCTAAGAGAGAAAAAGGTTTTTTGAGACATCCTTGGGATCATCTTTTACTGCTTATTGTCCTATAACCCTTATTTAATTTCTATATACAGGAGATCCTGGCTCTACTTTCACAATACAAGCAGATTTTATGTATTAAGTTGAAAGAAAATGCCCCTTAATGATGCATGGCTGCACAAGCCTGCCTTTTAACTTCACTGCAGTATTTGGGCATCTGGGACCTCCTGGACCTCCAACTACTTCCCCTACCCCATAACTTTTCACTTCCCTTTCCATTTTAGGCTACAGAATTCTACCACTCATGATTTTGATTATGAAAATTGAGTAAACATGTACAATGTATAGAGCATTTTCCTGCATGTTTGTTATTTGAAGTTTAAAAATGTTCCCTAGTCTTTATTTCTTTTATAAGTTTCAGTGTTCATAGTAAATTGCCCCCAAACTTAGTAGCTGAGAGCAATTAGACTTAAAGTTTGAACCTCACACAGTAGCTGGGGATCAAAAATAGAAACTTTTTAAAGGCCTTTGCACAAACATGCCTGTGTCCTTATACTGGCATGACATGAGAATTACATTTGGCTTGACTCCTTCATAGTCTGACAATTCAGCACAGTCATATTCCTTATAGGCTCTAGGCATAAGACACAAGACTCTGAATTGTACCTGTTCCTTCCTGACAGCCAGGTGAAGGCTTCACTCCTTTTTATGACCCAGTTTATAGTGCTCGTGATATTACCTCTGCTGGTTCAAACCATCATAAGCTACTTTCTATTGAAAGGGAGGAAAACTTGAAGACCAGAGTCACATTGTAAAAGAATATGTGAAATTTGGAAAAATGTCATTATGTCATGAAAGTGGAACTGTCTTATCCATTAAATCACAGAAACTTTGGAAGAAAAGGTCATCACAAAGTAACAAGATTAACAAGGGGCATTTGAGGAGAGTATACCTAAACATATATTTATGAAGTCAGGGGTTATGATTCACTCCTATAAATCCAACACTTGGAAAACAAAGACAGAAGGATCAATATGATTCAAGGATAGCCTGGCCTTCATGGTGAGTTTACAGAGTTGAGACTGTCTCAATTTTTTTTAAAAAAAAAAAAAGACATTTTCATGAGAGACTTAGTTAATAGTTAATTTTAAGATATTCATTTCAAATCGTTTTAAAAATATATAATACTGTGATATTTACATATTTTCTACTGTTCACAAGTAATTCTAGACATTCACCAGGAAACAGTATAGTCTCTACCCTTCAAATATCTAGATCAATTAAAAAGTCCCTGAGTGGTCACTATCAGTAAAACACTTTGGGAGACTTTAGGTCAGAAAAGAATAGTAGTGATAGTAGTTTCATTTTCAATTGACTCCCCAGTGGCACAGCAGTATCCATTTGTACCTGACTTAGTATTGTTCCATGATGTACATGGCTAAAGAACAAGTGAATAAACCTTTCCCTAGATCTATGGTTGTGGGTCCTTTAACAAAAGCCCATCATCTTAGAAAGCTACTGAAACATTCATTTATACTAAGGGTCTAAATTGAAATCTAGGCTTACCTTGTCCTGACAGAATTGCTTAGATCTCTAGGTTTGTGAACATTAGCTGATTTATTCAGTGATCTGATGCCATTAATGGTGTCTCTATACCTAATCCAAAGAAAATCATAGAATTATCCCAGACTTTCCTCTTTAGCAAAGCGTAGCTTTTAACCCGTGGGTTGTTATCCCCCTTAGAGGTCACATATCAGATACTTACAGTTCATAACGGTAGCAAAATTACAGTTATGAAGTAGCAGCTAAATAATTTTATGGTTGGTAGTCACCACATATGGAACCGTATTAAGTGGTATCAGTGTTAGAAAGGTTGAGAACCACTGCTCTAAAGCTATACCAGTCACATATACACACAAAATGATACTCTTAAGTGTGTCTTTTGATAACCAGATGTTTGTGTGTTTGTGTGTGTGTGTGTAAATGAAGCTGTGTCTGAAAAGTCCTAAGCTAGAGATGCTAACACAACTGTAATCCCAGCCCTTGGGAGGCTGAAGCAGGAAATATAGCAAGAACCTGTCTCAAGGGCTGGAGAGATGGCTCAGCAGCAATGACTGTTCTTCTTGAGGTCCTGAGTTCAAATCCCAGCAACCACATGGTGGCTGACAACCTTCTGTAATATGATCCAATGCCTTCTGGTGTGTCAGAAGACAGCTACAGTGTACTTGTAGAAATAAAAATAAAAAATAAAAAACCCTGTCTCCAAAAAAAATCCTCTAGGCATGGTAGTACATGCCTTTAATTCCAGTATTCAGGAAGCAGAGGCAGGAGGATCTCTATGAATTGGAGATGAGCATGATCTACATAGCAAATTCCAGGATAGCCGGGGCTATATAGTAAGACCCTGTCTCAAAAATGCAAAATAAAATAAAATCCCAAAGTAACATTTTTACAGATCTTCTCTAAATTCAGCAACTTCTCCTTGTAAATTTGCATTCATTTGACCTTTTACCCATGTGTTTTCTTGCATTGGTATTACTGTTTCAGTCTTCAGATTCAGACTTTAGTTCATTTTATTTAATGAAAGGTGACTGAGATGATACCACCATTCTAATTGTCATTATACTAAACTTTGCATTGAAATATGATGTACATTCAGAAAATATAGAATGCATAATTGTATACCTGAATGAATTCTCATGAATTAAACATATTCATTTAACTGCCACTCAGATCAAGAAATAGAACATTACCAACACCCCAGAAGCCTTTCTTCTGCTCCCTGCCAGTAACTGACCTCCCTCACCGTAGGTAACAGTTTTGCCAGTTTTCGAACTTCATACAAATAGAATCCTATAGTATGTATTCATTTGAGATTGGATTGTTTGCTCATCATTATGCTTGTGAGATCCATCCATGCTGTTGCATGTAGTAGTTCATTAAGTTTTCACTCATGCATCACATTTCATTGTGTGACGATGCCACAGTTTATTTATCTATTCACCCTCAGTAGACATTTAGATTGTTTCCAGAAAATACAGAAACTAAACCTTTTTATTTGTCTTTCATGTCTGTGAATTTTTATTAAATATATACCTAGGAGTAGATTTGCTAGGTCAAAGGACATCTATCTGTTCATATTGAATACATACCTTATAACTATAACATCGGCTGCTAAAGTGGCTTATATCAGTTCATGCCCAAGCCAGCAGTGTAATTACAGGTCTATTTGTTTTCGCTTCTTCCCATCACTCAACCCTTCATAGACTAGTTTTTTGTCAGTCTTTTAAATATAAGCTATTTTAATAGATAACAGTGATTCTGATTTAAATATCTGTGATAATTAATGAGATTGAGAGCCTTTAAATTCTTTATTTGCCATAAAGTAGCCTTACATGTGAAGTGTTTGCTTAAATCTTTCCCCTAGTTTTTAATTGGACTATTTTTCTTTTCCAAATTGATTGACTTTACTATACATTATCGATGCAAGCCCTTTGTTGTCTATCTTCAGTAGCAAATATCATCTACCCCATAAATTGCTTTCTTTCCTCTCTTCTAATAACCAGAGTTTTAGGATGTGTGTTTTTTCAGTCTTTTCCTTTTGTGTTTGATGACATTTGTGTTTGATTTAAAATACCTTTGCCTACTCTGATGTTATTAATATATTCTCCTTTGTGTTCTTCCAGAAGCTTTTTAAACATAAGCTTCATTCAAGAAAATTTATAATGTACATTTTCCCTTGTATAATTTAAAGTACTTGAGATGAATCATTTAGCTATAATGTCTTTTTTCTTTAAGAAAAAGACATATCTTGGGGAAAAATCAAATATTCTGTAATTGCCTTGTAAGGCCAAGCACCAAAGAAGTGCAGTATATTTGATCTTGAAGTCTCTGGAGAGCATGTTTTATCCTTTTTAGTTGGAACCAGGCCTCTGGATAGAGCTCCCAAAATTTGAGTTTCAATTAATGCTTAAAGTTTCTGCATTTTCCTCATTTACTGCTTTTGACTTTGAATTACCATATTATATAAAAATTTAGATGTACAAATATATAGTTATTAACTTTATTCAAAATAAATTAATTATTTGGAATTGGCTTTGGGAAGAATGCTTAGAAGAAAATATTCTCTACATTTACATGATCAACTGTAGCATGTATTGATATGCTTGATAACCCTTCTACATGTATAATGACGCTATAATTAAGTCTCAAATCCTTCCAGAAGAATAGTTTTCATTATTTTATGATAACATGAGTCATCCTGCCTGCCTCCCCTCTCTCTAAATAACCCTGTTCTTTAAAATTGCCAGGAAATAATAATCTAGATTTCCTCCTGGTTATATTTTTCTGATACTTCATCAGTTAAACCATCAATTGTAGAATAAGTTGTGGGCATGGACTTTTTTCATTTTTTTCTTTGATTGGTTTTCTTGCTTTGGGTTCTTGAGTATCAAGAGCACTATGGATTTGCTCAAGCTCTCTGCAAAAGTTGATTCAACAGTAAGAATCTTTTATTCCATCATGTTGCCCTGGCTCAGACCTCGGGCTGCTCTCATGTATATTGGGAAATGCCTTAAGTTTTGTGCAAGTCTTTGATCTCTTTACTTTAACTCATTTGCATAATGAAAAATAAGCATATAGCAATTGCTAATGCTATGATAAAATGCTGATTTTATCATATACCATACTAAATACTTTATTTCATATAAGCATAATAATCTTACCAGTTTGCTATTATTTATTAATTTATTATTGTTGTCTCTACTTTTTTGCGACAGAACAGAACTTTATCTAAATTAAGTAATTTTTCAAGACCACTTTACAAATGAATGGCAAAAAAACAAAAAACAAAATCATGCTTGTGTATATCTAAAACCTGTGCTCTGCACTGCTATCTATAGAAGAAAATCATGAGTTTTCTGAGACGTATTAATACTACCTTTGTGAACATAATACTTATTACCAGATTTTTTTCCTTCTAAATATACTTGGTGACTGTTGGACCAAGAACACACAATATATTAACATTTCTTAGAATAAATAGTAGTAGGGTCTTAGATATGTGGAGGTAAATGAAGCATATCATTATCATTCAATAAGTTCACAGCAAATGATGAAACTGAATTTGCAGAATCATTTGCTTCTAGAAAGGGATCTGCCATCCCAAAGTACAAAGCAGGGCATGCTCCCCAGGATGACCAAAGTCATTTGGCTTATCCTGTCAGCACCTGAAATCTATCATTTTGTTGATTGTTGCCAATGTTTTCTATTGCTTTTCTAGGATTATATCTGAAAAAGTAAAGGAGATTCTTTTTGTCCGGCCCCGGAAATATATCCGTTGCTCCAGCCCAGAATCTGCAGAACCTGGCTATATCAATACCCTGGAGCTAGCAGCATCTACATGCCGCTATGACCTAGATGACATGGACATCTTCTGGCTTCAGGAACTCAATGAAGACCTTGGAGAAATGGGTAAGCGTTTTTCTTATAAGTAAGTTGTGCTTTTGACTTCGCCAGTGGTTTTTTTAAAGTTGTTAAAATACTACAAAACTTGCTTTCTTCTTGCTTTCCTTTCTTACTCACCTTTTAACTTTATTTTTATTTTTGAGCAAATGAGGTATTTATTTAAATGCATAAAATATAGTAGTATTTTTCTTTATCAATTTTAATCTGTATTAAAATAGAATAATAAAATTTAAATAACCTTTCCTTAATTCAGTGTAATGGTACAGATATGGATGGCACATAAATTTCATGAAGTTGTTAAATGTTAGTGTGGTGATGGTTGATTAGACTTCTTATAAAAAAGATACTGAAACCTATTCTTGGATTAGTCCTGAAAAGCATTCTTATTAATGAGCAGGGTCACAGGTTGAGGTGTGTCTTCCAGATGGTATAAAAAGGTCAATCTACAGCACTTAACAGCACCCACTACAAGTGATGTTACTCTGACCATCCTTTAATAGAAGGCTTCTAATTTTGTTGCTCAGAATTAAATGGAAAAATATCTCCAAAGCAGTTCTTAGTTTTAAACTCAGTTTTAAGTTTGCTATGTTGAAGCTAGTATATGAATATATATAAAAAAGTTAAAATTATATTAAATCTTCTTTGGCATGGTGATGACAGTTATTCTGTCAACAACATAATCTTAGTTTTGGCTCTTAAAAACTTAGTATGTTCTGTTTTCTCTTTATTTGCCCTCTAAGAGGAGTTGTAGGTGGCCAATTAAGAGTGTAAATCACAGGGCTGGAGAGAGGGCTCACTGGTTAAGAGCACTGACTGCTCTTCCGAAGGTCCTGAGTTCAAATCCCAGCAACCACATGGTGGCTTACAGCCATCCGAAATGAGATCTGATGCCCTCTTCTGGGGTGTCTGAAGACAGCTACCGTGTACTCACATATAATAGATAGATAAATCTCTTTAAAACAAGAGTGTAAATCACAGAGAAGGCAATAAAAGAGGGGCAAAGACAGAGTATGTCAACCTAGTGAAAGTACGTCAGTGTGTGGTTTTGCAGAATACATAGATAACACAGTCATCACAATGCTTCCTTTGATTAAAGAACTGCCCTGTGTGTTTAATGTTTTACACTTAATACTCTTTGGATGAGGAGGATTTTACTTTTTATTAGGGAACAGTTTGATTTACAGAAAAAAATGGACATTCAGTACAGAAAATAAATGTTCATCTCAGATATATTCTGTTTCCCTAATATTAACATATTTCTTAGCCATGATATATTTATCATGACGAAGAAACCAGCCCAGGTTGATGTTCCATACTTTACTGGGCTTTCCATTTTTTTCTCTACTGATCTTTTTCTGATATAGGATCCCATCCAGGGCACCACATTTAATCTTAGGTGTTATGTGTGTGTAGGGATGAGGCCTCATAGGCTTTTTTCCCTGTCTAGCTTATTGTGTCATCCTTGTGCAGCTCCTCTTTAGGCAGTCATATTGGTAGGATTTTAGGGTATAGCTTCTGGCATCACTAGGAGACACAGCCTCATAGCAAACTTTCTGGTCTTCTGGTTCCTACGATCATTATGCTCCCTCTGGGATGTGTTTTTTAGATATATGGCCATTGGGACTGGGCTCCACAACTCTGCATTTTGATTGCTTATGGTATTCTGAAGTAGTCTCTGTTTAAAAGATGAGTTGCCTTGATGAAGAATGGAGACTATGCTTATTTGTGGGTATAAGGACAAATGTTTAGAATGTAATTAGAGATTGCGCTGGTTTAATAAAATAGTGGTTGTAAGTTCTCCTTCAATATCCATGACTTTGTTTGCACTGAATAACTAGCTAAAACTAGTACCGTTTTTAGTTTTCCTCTTGTAAATAGAGAGCTATTGGTTACCTCCACAGCATGCATACCACTGCTGTACACTTAGGTTATTGTGCCATATTCAACCCTTTACAAAGAAATACAGGCAACTAAGGAATGCTGAGAGCAAGAGAAATAGATGTCCCCAGGGAAGAGTACTGTGACTAGTTATCCAATAACAAATGATTAACCCTGAAAACATGCATTCAAGTTTCATTATACAGACTAAGTAGGTTATATTTAGGCACGCATGTGTGTGTTGGGGGTATGTTGGTGTGTGTATGCACATATGCATGGAACAATAATTAGTGAAACAAAAGAGATCATGAATTTGAAGGAGAATGTGAAAGGGTATATGAGAAGATTTGGAGGGAGAAAGGGGAAGCAAGAAATGTGAATGTGTTATCTCAAAATTTCAAAACTAAACAAAAGGTATTTGTTTCTTTAAACTTTAGTTTTTGAAGTTTTTTTTTTTAGATGTATTCATTTTAGTTTATGTATATAAGAGTTTTGCCTCTGACTTAGTTATGGTTTCCATTGCTGTGATGAAACACCATGACCAAAAGCAAGTTGGAGAGGAAAGAGTTTGTTTGGCTTACACTTCCACGTGGCTATTCATCACTACTGAAGGACTGCAGGGGCTGGGGCAGACGCCATGGAGAAATGCTGCTTTTAGGCTTGCTTCCTCTCTTTAATGACTCTAGCTTATGTCAAGATACCACATAAAACCAGTCATTATGTGTGTGCTACATACATGCTGGTGTCTGCAAAGGCCAGAAGAAGGCATCAAATCCCTTAGAACTGGAATTGTAAATCACCGTGAGCTACCATGTAGGTGCTGGGGCTTGATCCTGAGTCCTCTGGACGAACAACTGCTCTACTATCTCTCTAGCCCCCTTAGAAGAGTAGAAGAGTTTTTTAGAAGGTTTGCCTTGTATCAAGTTTTTCCTTAGAATGAATGGTATTGTAGTCATACAGTTTAGTGCTTAAAATAAACTTTTAAAAATAATATAAAATAATATTAAATAAAGCATTTTTGGTCAAATTAAAGAATTTTAAATGTATATGCTAACTACATACTGGGTACCATACTAAATAATGAGCAAAATATCCCATTATCACAAGATAATATTTTGGAATTCTTATTTTATATATAAGAACATTAAAATAACAATGCTTATATAGCTAATATGAGATAAAGTTGGAATTTGAATCCAAATTCTCATAACTAGATACTATAACTCTGCTTTTTAAAATTAGCTTACAAGGTAGCTAGTTTATTTATTACATTTTCATACATACTTAATTTTGGTTGACCCTGTCCCCAGTCCCTTGTCTCCCCACTTCCCATCCCTGCTTAAACTCTTTCATTCTGAGTATTCCCCCTTCTGTTTGCAAATCACATTCTTTTACCTTCACTACACTTCTCTCTTAATTAAGGTCATTTTTTATGAATTTCATTTTTGTTTATGGCTTGATAAAGTTGTTTGTATGTACTATATTTAGTCCATCAGTTGTGCAGACAAGGATTTATTTTTTTTTCAATTTTATATTTTTCTGTGCAGGTTATGGCCCAATTGATGAGACTCTTATGGAAAAGACAATAGAAGTTCTGGAACGCCACTGCCATGAAAATATGAACCATGCTATTGAGACAGTGGAAGGGCTAGGAATAGAATATGATGAAGATGTGATCTGTGATGTGTGCCGGTCTCCAGACAGTGAAGAAGGGAATGATATGGTATTCTGTGATAAGTGTAACGTCTGTGTGCATCAGGTTAGTACAAATGGAGCACATCCCCTCATACAAGGTCAATATCAGTGCCAAAGTCAGAAGACAATGTTTAGGCATTGGTTCCTCTAGTGTTGGTGTTCAGGGATTAACTCAGATCATCAGGCTTGGTGTAAGTGCCCTTACCTGATCAACAGTCAGATTTTTTAAATTTCATTAATTATTTATTTCTAATACCCATATGTAAATGTCTTACATTTAAAGATGAAAAATAAAAATTAGGTTCTGCTTTCTTTAGTACTCATTCTAGAAACACTACTTTTTATGATCCCTAAGCTGCTTCATCTATCCCCAAGAGGCTAAACCTAGGTCTTTATTATGTCACGTCATGTCCAGACCATTGAGATTGTCTCATTTGATTCACTCAGGAAGTCCCTATGCTTCTTGCCTAGGAGACTCTCCTCTGTGTTTTTCTCTGCCTTAGAATCTCTAGGACATCATCACTGACCCCATGATCCATAATCTATATATAGAAGGCGAAGAGTTCTTATTTTAGTACCCAGGGCCTTCCCTATATAATATTCTCAGAAACCTAGGTCAACCCTACCTTTAGAGACCACAGGGGTCTGGGACTCTAAAGGACTGTCTTAATGCCTTTGTTTTACAAGCAGTGTAAGCAAAGATAAGTGACTTTACTCAAGCTATTTGGCATTCTTTCTACCACATATTAGTAATGATTAATAATATTATATTAATAATAATAATAGTGTTAGTGATATCAGTACTCATTTCAACTCTTGTCCTTATCTATGTTCTATGCTATGGTGAAACAAGGTCACTTGATGTATAGTGATGAATATTGGTAGTACTATCCCGTCTCCATTTTATATCAATGTCTGAATTTAAAAATCTCTTCTAAGAGCTAGAGATGGTTCAGTTGATGAAATATTTGCTGCCAAAGCACGAGAACCTGAGTTCCCAAAATACATGTAGAGAACTAAAAACAAGCCCACATCTATAACCCCAGCTCTGCAGAGGCAGAGCCAAGAGGTTCCCTGGTATGTGCTAGCCAGTAGTCTAGCTAAATCAAGCTTCATGCCCATTGAGAGACCCTGGTTCAATAAACAAGGTGGAGAACCATTGAGAAAGAAAATATTTATCATTGACTTCTGACCTCCACACATATGTATATACTCATATACATGTGAGCATGCACATACACAATCTTGTCTTCTGCCTCACATTATCAAAATGTACTTATCTTCCAAGCTGTAGTTCATGTTCGTTCGTGATTTCTCCTACCTAACTGGATTTATTTATCTGAATATGTTATATATCCTATTTGTATTATTAGTTTATTGAACAAATACTGAATACACACTAAACACCATCCATGAGTTGGGCTGTGCTACATTATGGTGACACAGTAATGAAGAGCCAGATATGCTTTTCTGTCCCTCCCCCAGGTAGACCATGGTGTAATGACTAAATAGAAACTGTCAGTTTACCATAGTGTCCAGGAACTTTTACAGATGATAAATCCATGCTGCTGTGGTAATACATGGAAATGATGAAGGTAAAATACAACTTTCAGCAAATAACACACACCACTGAATCTTAATGAATGAAAACTGATGTCAGTACATCCAGAAAGATCTGTTCAGACTATGTTAATGGAAAGTAGTCAAGAGTGGGCAAAATATGTTAGAATCATGCATCTATGAGTATTTTAAGAATGGAGGAAGCCAGGCGGTGGTGGCGCACACCTGTAATCTCAGCACTCTGGGAGGCAGAGGCAGGCGGATTTCTGAGTTCGAGGCCAGCCTGGTCTACAGAGTGAGTTCCAGGACAGCCAGGGCTAAACAGAGAAACCCTGTCTCGAAAAACCAAAACAAAATCTAAAAAACAAAAAACAACAAAAAATGTAAACTTGGAAATTTTATCTTCATTATATCAATTATTGTCATTGTAACATATTTTAAGTAGAAACTAAAATCTTTTATGACTTAACTATGAACTTAAAGTATCAGATAATACACACCGATAAGTCCTCTCATACAATTAATTCCAAAATTAAAAATTTCTGATGATTTCTCTTTTATCTGAAATTCTGAACCAGAGCTGATTTGGAAACAATACCAGAAGTTAGCTAATATGAGGTTGTTCATAGTCTTTATCCATTTTATTCAAATACTCATATTTTTATAGAAATACTAACATATATGATATTGTTCCTGGTCCCATTGGGCTTATATAATACCTTTCCTAAGATCTGAACAGTTTTGAACTTCATAATGTTTCTTACTAAAGAGGTTATCGATAATGATTGAACCTATGGTAGGCTTGAAAGAAATTAGAAAGAGATCATCTTTATGTATTTTCTATGTTTATCTTTTACAATTAGGAGAAATATTAAAGAATTATATTCAGGTTCCTTGACCTAACTGTAATATAATAATCCCCCGTCCAAATTATGGCATTTGTTTTAGAAATATGCCAGGTGACTATAAATGATACCCCTCTCACACATTGGCAATAACATTTGACTGGGCCTTGCAGAGTATAATCTGATACATATGTATGCTAGTAATTTGTTACAATATGAAATTTCATAAAAAGAGCTTCTTCCATGCTGAGCATGGCAGTATACTTGAGGCAGGAGATTTGTGAGTTTGAAGGACCAATCTGGGATAGACATATCTGTCTCATAAAAAAAGACCCCAGGAAACATGAATAAAATACTGAAATTCTTATAAAGTGGCTATAATTTAGGTCATAAATAACTACTTAGGTTAGAGCTCCCTCTGTTGACTATAAAGTCACTTAAATAATAATTTAGAATATTTGTTTACTCTCCAAAAGAATGGTGGCATATTGGCATCTGGATTGGTTAAATATAACTTACCTTTTTACTCTACCATATCATGTTCATTGTTCTTCAGTGTGAACTATAAGTTTGTACTTCAGAAGTTTGTATCACTAGTTGTATGATTTTTAACATCATACAACTTTTTTCTTTAACACTATGTTAAAGTTAAAACCATCCCAAATCCTTTTTGTGTGTATATTGGTAGTGTACTTCTTTGTACAGATATTGACTACTTAGATTGATATTGGAGTGAATTTGACCACTCACACATACTCTTACAGTTGTTATATCTATCATGAATATTGTTGACACAACACTGGGTCTGACATCCTGAAATTATGCTTAAAATATATTCGCATACAAATGGTATTTTCTCAACAGAAGTCAACCTTCATCATTTATGATCCATACAAAGTTGAGAATTACTATGATATAAAAGATTTTATTATCTTATGATAATTATTTCTATAAAGAGGCTCCCTCTGTAAGTTATTTTGTACTCTGTAGAATAAGCAACAGCATTCTTAGAACCAACTACTAGCCTTAAACTGGCTCTAATTTGGTAAGGAATTTTTTGTCATTACCTGGCAATATTCTAGATCTTAGAGAAAAAGAGGATTTCAAAAATAGGAACCTTGAGCTGGAATAGTGGTACACACCTTTAATCTCAGCCCTTAGGAGGCAAAGGCAGGTAGATTTCTGTGAGTTCAAGACCAGCCTGATCTATACAGAGAGTTCCAGAACAACCAGGGCTATATAGAAAAACCCTTGTCTAAAACAAGCAAAAATAAAGAATGACTATTAAAAAGTAGTAACCTTATAAAATGTTGTCTTGTTCATATGAGAGCAGCCTGGTTGAAGTCTAGCCTAGTTGGACATCTAGCTTAGGTTCATGAGCCTAATTATTAATTTGTTCTTATAACATACCTACACAAACCAACTAGGGGGAAGGAGTATTTGAGAAAAGTCAGTGATGAAATCTGCCTAATGATCTTCTATTCTCACTGAGATTATGAAACACAAGAACAAAATGAGAGGAGAACACAGATGCTGACTATGTAGGTGATAAGAGAAATCACATGAAATAGAGGATGGGACAGGCAGTAGTAGAGCAGATACAAAAGGCCACCATAACCTTGGTGGAGTTTTGGAGTAGGGGCTAGAGTGTAATCCAGGTGTGGAAAGCAAGAAAGCCTTAACTGTACAAAGGGAAGTTGATTTTATAGACTAGCAAAAAAACATGGACATGAGAACTAAAGTGGACAGTTAAGTAGAAAATCGAGGGGCCTGTCTATACAAATTAGATCTCATGTATTTAATTGTGATGGGAGGTGAGAAGAAATATTAAGGTATAAGGAGATGAAAACTTCAGATCAGAGGCCAGCAAACCTTTTCTTTAAAAGTGTCAGAAATACTTTAGACTTTGCCAACTCTGCATAATCCCTATTGCGTGTTGTCCCTCCTCATCTTAGAACTCTTTAAAATATGAAAAAAATTTCTAAGTTTGTTAGTCTTATAAACAGGTCTTAAGCAGTAGTCAACACCTAGTTTAGATGATGGTGGGCAAATGAGATAAGAACAGGAAAAATCCCTGGAGGATTTTACTGAGAAAAATCTGATAACTAAGAGGAAGGGTGAAAGCTGTAAAGAATGAATAAACAAATTAGAAATAAATTCATCCTAGAATAGTGTGACAAGGAGTTGAATAGAGCAGTAGTGGTGAGGATGGGGATGGAAAGGGAGGCCAGCCTCTGGGTCTCAATGTAAGAAGCAAGTGCAAGCACCAAGAGCCAGTGGATGAACGTAAGTAAGTAAAAGTCTGGGAATTTGGTCTCGAAGATAAAAAAGGAAAGAAAGATTGGCAGTGGATGGTTATAACTCTTAGTGAATCTCACCTAAATGTGAATCTCTTGGAACCCATAAAAAATTTGAAACTGCTAGGTTGAATCAGTTGATGGTATAGATAGAGTATAGCCATGTGAAGAATTTAAAGGCAACTAGGTTTCTTCTGAAATAGAGTGGAGCAATAAAGACGGTCAAATGGACAAAATCAAAAATGGGGGCAGTCTAGTCTAAGTAATCTTCCACCTCTGTGAGTTATTTATTTTCCAGTATCATTCGATAAAGAATTAAAAAGGCTTCTGGAACTCATTGTGGATTATTGTGATTCAATTCACAAGTCTCCTTTTTATTCAACCCAAGCAAATAATTTTTATAATTTGCTGAATGTTTTTAATGCACCAGGTACTAGACTCTTTATAAACATTAGCTTATTTCACTTTTTTATCACAGTACTACATGACATGTTGAAATTATTCTATTATTGCTTGGATGATCTATTATATAAACACTGAAGAAAGTTTGGAATACAGGAAAAGGATTATTTCAATAAAAAAATTTTAAATGTCTATAATCCAAGAGACATTAGTAGTTAGACTACTAATTAGTAGTTGGACTAATCTTGATGTGGATTACCACCTAGTCTTTTTCTATCTTCATTAAAGTTATTTCTCATAGGTATGCATGCTAATCATAGTTCAAATGATGCTACAAGCTTGGTTTTTAGTGTTTAAAAATTACTAAATCCTGGATATGAACTTGTTCAGCTATGTGTGCTTATCTCTTCTTCATGCATATCTACAGGCTTGCTATGGCATCCTCAAGGTTCCAGAAGGTAGTTGGCTGTGCCGCCCCTGTGTCCTGGGCATTTATCCACAGTGTGTTTTATGTCCTAAGAAAGGTGGAGCCATGAAGACCACCAGGACAGGGACTAAATGGGCTCATGTCAGCTGTGCCCTGTGGATTCCAGAAGTAAGTAACCACCCAAATCTTGGTGTATTTCCTCCACAGTTCCCTCCTTCCCATGATGTTTAGACAGACTCAGACTGGTCATGGAAATGCTTTCTGCTCAATTGTATTTCTGATATTTCTGTGCTTCCTCACATCTTCTTGTATACAACTGTGCCTGTTAGCCCAGACTTCTGTATTTGTGGGTGATATTTTCAGTGGTATTTGATACATTTGTATGAGAGAAGAGACAAAAGACCAGGGTGTGGGGATGGAGGTAGCTTAGCTATTAGAGCCTCTTACAAAAGAGCCAAGCTTAGCATCCTGCACCATGTCAAGCAGCTCACAGATAACTAACTCCCTGTAACGCTGCCTCCCAGGAAATTGATAGCCTCTGGCCTCCAGAGGCACCTACACACACATACACATACTCACACACACACATATATATGCATAATTTTGAAATAAATATTTAAAAAATATTTTTAAAATAAACTACTTTTTTAAAAAAGAGAAACATAAGAGAAAAAAACATTTTTAAAAGTAAAGCTTAACTTAAAATACCTGTAGCTACAAATCAAAATAAGACATGAAACACCACAGAAATATATAAATGGTATCCTGGACGGGTCCCTAGATCCTGAAAGTAAACCATTTTAATTTCTATCACTACGGATAAGTTTTGTCTGTTTTTAAGCTTCATATAAATGGAACTTTTAGAGTAAGTTTTCTTTGTTGCCTGGCTAGAACTCCATGTTGTAGTATGTATCAATAGTTCATTAATTTTCATTGCTTAGTAGTTCATAATTATATGGATATTGTATTTATTCTGCTTTGGATCTCTTCTTTTAAGCTGTTACAAATAAAGTAAACAATCACTCTTGCTCACCATGGTGGTTTTCTGCAACTTTTTTTTTTCCTTTTTAAAGACAGAGTTTCCCTCTATTAACTGACTAGCTGCCCTAGAACTCACAAAAATCTACATGCCTCTGCCTCCCAAATTCTGGTATTAAGGACCACCACACCTATTTGTCCCTCAAACAGACAAGCTCTTTTACGTGCTTAAACTCAACACTTACCTAAGGCTTTTACTCAAAGTGTATTCCTTGTTATCAGCCTATCCTTTAATTGTAGATATTTCTTTAATGGCTATTGTTAATTAACTTAATTGAAACATGGCTTCTAAACTGAGCATGGTAGGACATTCCTCTATTCCCTATAATTGGGAGGTCGAGGCAGGAGGACTGAGATCTGGAAGCCATCTTGGAGATGTGTAGTAAGCTCAAAGCCAGCCTATATAGCTAGACTCTGTAAACAAACAAACAAAAACCAATAGCTTGGGGTAGGGCATAGTAAGTGGTAGAGTATTTGCCTATTATGAACAAGGAAACTCTCTACTATCAAAGAATTAAAATTAAAAAAGATTGAAACCAGGCCTGGTATCATATGCCTGTAATCCTTCATATTTGGATGAAAAGGCAGGATATTTTGTCTTTTTTTTTTCAGAGCTGAGGACCAAACCCAGGGCCTTGTGTTTGCTAGGCAAGTGCTCTACCACTGAGCTAAATCCCCAACCCTGAAAAAGCAGGATAATCAAAAGCTAAAACCATCCTGTGCTTCATAGTAATCTCAAAGCTAGCTTAAGTTATAGTGGGACCTTGTCTCAAACAGACAAAAAACAAGAACCAGGGAACATAGTTTAGACATTATTTGCTTACCATGTGCAAAGTCTGGGCTTGATCCCAACCACCACATACATAAAAATAAATCACCTATAATCTCATCACTCAGAAGGCTGGACTAAGAAAATCATGAGTTAAGGGCCACCCTGGGTTACATAGACCCTATCTCAAAAAGTAAATAAAAAATAAGTAAAATAAAACAAATAATTAAAAAAAAACATTACCATTTTCTTAGGCTTCTCAATTCTTGATTTCCAGTACATTTTGGATTATTAAAGATCTCTCTTTCCTGATCTGGACAAAACTTGTAGTAGATGAATCATCCTTCTTTGATAGTTATTGCTTTTTAAAGCCTGTATATTTCTGGTACTGGAAAGCTTGTCCGGGGGTTAAGAGCACTGGCTACTCTTTTTGAAAATTCCAGTCCTAGGACCCACATAACTTACAGCTATCCGTTTTTCCAGTCTCAGAGAATCTAATGCCTTCTTCTGGCCTTTGTACACACTACATGCATGTGATGCACAGACATGTACACAGATACAACATTTGTACATGTATAAAGTTGAAAAAAAAAGAAACAAGAACACATTTTTACCAGTAGTTACATAACCCTTTATTTCCATATGGAAATTTTTTCCATCTTTTTTAAAGTGTCCTTTTCCTTTCAGCATTCCCAAAGACTTAATTTCACTTTGAAGCTACTTTGGCTGAGAGAGTAGGGTAAGATGATGATAATAGTTACATAGTCTTAAAGATTTGGGGTTTAGAAGTGGTATCATCCTCATCCTTTCTAATTACATGCTGCAGTCCCTTCATTACATAAATTTGCTGTTACTTTACAACAATATTATGCTGCTTTATAAACCAAATAGAAAGATCCGTCACTGCCTTTCTTTATCTTTAGTTAAAGATAAAGATTAAATGAAATGGCAAGGCATGTGATACCATATCAGACATAAAACAGATTCTAGAATTTCTAAATTTTATTTCCTTTCCTAAGTAGCTTTCTTCTAAGTAAAGATGGATATATGTTGATTCTTTTAGGTAACCATGCCTACCTAGTGTACACTCCTGCACTCTCATCCTAGATATGAATTGTTTACATTACTAGAAATGATTGAAGGACTGAGCAGTGGAAAGAAACATCTTTTGTTTATTCTTAGTCTGTACTAACCTTGGAAGATATGGCTTGCCTCATTGTTTTAATATCCTCAGTTTCATATAACATCATTTATAGTTTGTGAAAAGTGTTTTGACATGTCTTGGTGCTTCTGCCTTATGATGATGTTTTATTTGTAGGTCAGTATCGCTTGCCCTGAGAGAATGGAGCCTGTCACAAAAATCTCCCACATCCCACCTAGCCGGTGGGCCTTAGTTTGCAACCTGTGCAAGTTGAAGACAGGGGCTTGTATTCAGGTAAGTACCCTGAGAAATGGTGCAGTAAGCTAAAACCAAATCAACCTGACCCATGGTCCCAGTAAGAGTGTCCCGTCAACCCAAAAATCACTTAAGAAGCTATCCACTCATGTGTAGGATGCTGCCACTCCACAGACCATTTGTGGAAATCTTTTTCAGATGTTGTGTCTCGACCATTCAGCCTGGTTTTCCCCCAAAGATTTATTTTTATTTATGTGTATGTAGGTGGTTGCCCCCAGAGGTCATAAGAAGGTGTTGGATTCCCTGGAGCTGGAGTTACAAGTGATTGCGAGCTGCCTAGCATGGGTGGAGTTGAACATGGATCCTCTGAAAGTGCAGTAAATGTTCTTAACCAATAAGCTATCTCCAACCCTTAGCCTATTCTATTCAATATTCATATCAGTTATCAGGAATAGTGACAGACATGTTTGGCCCAGCTTCTCAAGAAATTGAGGCAGAAGAAAATCATTTTACCTCAGGAGTTCCAAGTCAGCTCTCAGAATAATATTCATAATGAATAAAAACCTTCATCTTTTAGTATCAGTGCTCATGTGTCAACTAGACTCTAAAGCTGAGTGATTTCATTCTGAGAGGGAATAAGCTATAACTCTAAAATATATAGCCCACATTCTGATGAGTTTCATCCACTAACTGTCTATTCATTTAAGATCCAATATAATTAGATAGATGGTTCTGTAAACCATTTGGGTGTGGAAAGGTACATTTGAATAGAAAAAAGTCTGGTGACTAGTTTTAAAAATCATTCTTAAAGGGGCTGGAGAGATGCTTCAGAGCTTAAGAGCACAGACTGCTCTTGCAGAGGACCTGGGTTCAATTTCCAGCACATACAGGGCAGCTCACAACTGTCTGAACCTCCCAAGATCTGACACCCTCACATCTTTGCATAGGTATACATGCAGGCAAAATACTAGTGCATGTAAAGTAAAAATAAATTTTAAAAAATTATTTTTATAGTCATATATGTTGCATGTGGTAGTACAGGTAATGTTTTTGAGATATCTAAGGTACAATGTTATTTCAGTTTCTAATCCAAACATAATAAGTTGGCTCTGCTCGTAAGAGGGAAGGAAGGACTGACTGACTTAAACTTACTGCATGTGAGCTGCAGAGTGATTAACATCAGATTTGCCTATAGACCCTCAGAGAAAGGGGGTCTCTATAATGTCATACCTTAGAGCAGTGGTTCTAGATGTTTTATTTACTTCTCTTCTGTTTAGCATAACAAGTTGCAGATTTATCATCTGAAAAATATGAATACTAACCTTGGCTCATTTTATTTATCTTAACTATAAAACATTTTAGTGTTTATAAGTGGAAAAATCTCTCACTGATATATATTTACTATCAACTTGATACAAGCTAGAGTCATTTTGGAGATGACTCAGTTGAGAAAATGCCCCCAAATCGATTGGCTTGTAAACAAGCCTGTGGTACATTTTCTTGATTGGTGACTAATGTAGGAGATTTTAGGCCACCATGGTGGTGCTACTCTCAGGCTAGTGGTCCTGGATGCTGTAAGAAAGCAGGTTGAACAAGCCATGAGGAAGAATCCAGGAATCAATACTCCTCTGGGGCTTTTGTATCAGTTCCTATCTTTGGCTCCTGTCCTGACTTCCCTGGATGATGGACTGTAAGGATAAGATGAAATAAATCCTTTCCTCCCCAAGTTACTCTTGGCTGTGTTTTTTTTTTAAATCACAGCAATAGAAATCTTAAGCTACTAACCTAAAACAGTGTTTTGTTTATCTCCCTATATAAGACCAAGATGATACACCATTCATCTGTGAATTTCTCTCATTGTTAGTATTTATTTAAGGTGCATTGAATAAATGCATATATGTTTTAATGTTTCAGATTTATGATACATGTTTTCCATAGAAACAATTCCATGTTCATTATTTAATAATTTTACATTGAATTTTTATTCAATAACATTTATTCTCCTCATTATAGTACCTGTATTTCCCATTGTTTAGCTGTCAAAGATTATTTTTATACCATTTAGTAATCAGTAACATAATTAGTACAGAAACCACTGACCTTAGCATTTGCAGACATGAGTTTGTATTGTAGCCTTAGGTTCCACATTCTGTCTTCTATAATATTGCTCATCTATGAGTTTTATCTTTCCTAGTTTTGTCCTTAGCTTTTCCCCACACCTTGACATGGCAGACAGGCAATAAATAAATACAAAATTGGTGGGTGGATGGATGGATGGATGGATGGATGGATGGATGGATATATGAGTAGACATTCTAGAGGTTTCACATCTGCAGAACAATTCTTATTTTTATTTCTTAAAGTTCAGATTCTTAATTTTAGAGAAATTTTACTATTGAGACTATTATGCATTTTTGGTTTTGGTGTGGTGCTAGGGAATAATCCCAAGATCTCAAGTATGCTAAGCAAATGTTCTGCTATTGAACTATGTCTCCATCCCAAGCTTGAGTATAAGGGATTTAATTTATTCGGCAAGTGTATATGCTTAATTGTGTATAGTGTTTGGGTCTACCAATGAAATAACAAAGAACTTTACACTGTGGAGTTTATATTTTAGTTTCTGAAAGTAAATAATACACAATAGATGTTAACTAAAATGTTAGAAGATGACAAGTGCTATGGCAAAGAAAAATGTGGAGGGCAGTAAGAAGTTGGGAAGTGTGAGGCAGGGAGTATGAATTAAAGTTTAAGTGGAGTAGATAGGTTAGGACTAACTATAAAGGTGACATTTGAGCAAAGACTGCAATGCAACAGAAAAAGCTATGTAGATATTTAGGATGAAAGTGTTTTAGACAGAGGGAACAGCCATTGAAAAGGCCATGAGATAGGAGTGTGCCTGGCCTACTTAATCAACAAGAAAGAATCCAGCAAGATGAAAATGGAATAAATATGTTTGTTAGGCTTTGTGGACTGTGTAGTTTCTTGTCACAGGTGCTCAACACTAGCTTTGCATTACAAAGGCTACCATAGACAATATTTAAACAAATAAATGTGGCCATGTTCTAATTATCTGTATACCAGTGCTTATATACTTTAAAGCTTAAATTTCATATGATTTTTACTAGCATATTAAAAGCTCCAGTTTTAATGTCTAGCCACCCAAAACTATAAAAACAGATAAGTGTCTGCATTTAGTTAGTGCCACATAGTTTGTCATCTCCTCACAAAGTCTTCCAGAGACTTTATAAGATCTTTTGTTTTTTCACTGAGTTTAGGGAAGATCCGTTCTGTCTGTCCATGTAGCATACATTCACATCAAAGGAGCCATTGATAGTTTTAAAAGCACAGGAGTTGGCTAAAATATTATTTTAGAAATCATTCTATGGAATAAAAATAATATAGAAGACAGGGAGCTGTGAGGTTTAAAGGTAAACAAGATCCACCATGTACCAACACTCAGTGAAACTGGATGATAAGTATATGAAAGTTTATTATTGTAATCTATTATACAAGTTTTTAAATTTCTATAGCAATTGTTTAACTAATAAACCCAAATGGCACAGGTCTGTAAGATAAATTGAAGAAATTAGCAGAGGAGACTGAAACAAATCATCAGGGAAATAATTGAAAAAGCCAATCAGGTTTAGAAAACAAGGGAAGAAAATATTTCAAGAAAAAGCCCTTTTCTATTAAAAAAAAAAAAAAAAAAAAAAGACTGTCAGATAAGCTGAGGGTTTCTCACGGATCCCTGAATTTACCAGTGTGGGTGTTGGGAAAGGACTGGAAGCATGGAATTACGAAGCTTATGTTAAGGTGGGACAAGCAAGTTTGTGCTAATACTTGTTGACAGATAAAACAGTGTACATACAAAACAAATGGGGAGTGATCCAATGAAGAGGAAGGCTTTTTCACAAGATGAGAAGGAGGAGACAAAATGTAGGAGTAGAAGGTTCTTGAGGTACCACAGATAGTTCTTCTGATTCATATATGTAAAGGTAAACTGAGTGTCATTGAAGGTAGGTTTGCTGATGAGAATCTGCAGTTTTCTTGATAATTTTGATTTCTTTAGTTGAGGTAGCAAGCCAGATCATTAGCTGAAATGAATCAATTCAAGGATTAAGGAAAAAATGAATCATTTTTTGCATGAAGTCATGTTTTAGTCCTAGGAAGTGTGCAGTAGATAGCAGGTAGCAGTAAAGACACTACCTACCCACAAAGCTCTAAATTTCAAATGCGTTTTTGTTAATATTATTTTTGTTGATTTGCAGAATTGGGAGTCAAACCCAATTCCTCAGACATGCTAAGCAAGTGCTCTATAACCAAACTGTACCTCTTTCTCCAGATAACCTTTGTAGATCTCTTTGGCTATTTTGTGTGTTCTTCTTTCTTTTGCTCTTTACCCTTTCAACCCCCTATCACTAGATAAGAGAGAGGAAAGGAAAGAGAACACTGAATAATGTCAGGGGGATTGAAAGGGGGTCAGTGTTATCATTAAACTACTTCCTGCTGATTAGGGGTGTTGAGTTCCTTAGGGCAAGGTTGATCTTTGCTGTCAAGATATCTAATAATTTCTTATTATTGTTTCTTCTTTGCACACCTATTTAACAAACCACAGCCAACAGCAATGAACAACCCTTGGAGCCCTACTGTTTCTATATTCTCTGAAAAGTCCCCAGAATTCCAAATGTCACACAATCGCAGAAACTGTCTGCAGCTGACAAAATCATGTCCCTGGTAGAGCAGGAGGTATATCATAGTCAGCTGCTGTGGACAATCTGAAGCAGCCCATATCCCACACTTGAGTTTAATCTCTCTCTCTCTCTCTCTCTCTCTCTCTCTCTCTCTCTCTCTCTCTCTCTCTCTCTCTCTCTCTCTTGGTTTTTTGGATTTGGTTTTTTCGAGAGAGGGTTTCTCACTCTGTAGACCAGGCTGAAAAGATCATTCTAGGAGCTGGAGAAATGGCTCAGCTGTTAAAAGCACTCAGATTCAGTTTCCAGCCCCCACATAGAGCTGCTCACAATTCTATAACTCCAGCTCTAGGTGATCTGACACCTCTTTTGACTTCCATGAGTAATGTATACACATAGTAAACATGCATACATATTCACATAAAATATTTTTAAAGTCATGTGGTATTATAATTGGAGGTTTACATTTGGTAGTAAGAAGAAAAGCCAACCATACAAAATAATGCTGGTATGAAAACTCGTACAAATGTTTTGTTTTCATTTCTATTGAGTATCTTGAATTTCTAAGATCTGTCATACGTTGTGTTCTTTCTATCTTTATTCATTTCCAAGCTTATTCTCTGTTTAATTATCAAGATTCCAACATGTGTATACTAAGCACAGTGACCTCCAAATGGTAGGCTTTCAAAAGAATTAACACTTGCTTTAACTATGGAAAAAAATCCCACCATTTTCCTTTCATTTTAAAAAATATTTACTCTTAATTTTTAATTCAAATAACTAAAGACATTTAACTAAATCTAGAAGACTAAATCTAGAAGGTTTTTAGAGTGTGTATGATATCATCCCAGTTTCTTAGAAATAAAATCTCTTGTGGTAACATGTATGTGTGCCCCTATGTTTTTAAAAAGGAGAGCTTAAGCACAAGAATGCATCTGTCATGGATCAAGTTCTTCCTACTCTTATCTCTGAGTAGTCAGTATGTGATCCATAGTAATGTTTAATAAATATGTTAGATCTATCAGTGGGAAGCTAAATAGTGCAAACTTAATTTTAAAATGCCTCTAACCATATTCTCCAGTAAAACTGGCTACAGTGATGAAAATTGTGTGTGTGTGTGTGTGTGTGTGTGTGTTGTCTAGTTTAGCTTAAATGTAGCTAATATGACTGAGAAGCTAAATTTTTCAGTGTATGTCATTTTTTAAAATGACATGTATTTATTGAGGGGAGCACGTGTGGAGATTAGGGGACACCTTGTAAGAGTCAGCTCTCTCCTACCTTGTGGGTCCTGTGTTTAAATTTGTCATCAGTTTTGACAACCGACCCTCTTACATACTGAGCCATTTGTTCTCGTTCTATGTAATTTTAATATTTTACTTTTTTAGTTTAGGTAATGAAACCTAGAGCCTTGCACATGCAACAGAAGTGTTCTTCTAAAGGGGAACAACATTTTGGCTATATTGAAATTAATTTAAATTTAAATGGATTTTCATGACTAGTTGTCTAATCTGATGGATGGTTCAGATGTATAAGAACAATTTTAGGAAGTTAAGTTGTTTAAGTATTAGAGTTTCTGTGGACTTTTACGGTCATGGATGTCCTGGCAACAATATAAACTATGCCTTTTCTTTCATTTGTTCTAAGCAACTGCTTTTTGAGTAGTGTATGGTGTTGCCTGAACTGATGACATACAGGTATATATGTAATTGACATAGCTTCTGTCTTAAGCTTTATGGCCAGGGATTTTTTTCAGTTATTAGTAAGTAGTATGTGAAAAGTACTACAATAAAAGTATATATAGGTGATATGAAGGACACAGAGAAGAAACCATATAACTTTACATAAATCAGAGACTTCTCCCAAAAAAAGGCAACTGAATGTGGTGCTGCATGAATTGAAACCTTAAAAATGGGAATTTTATATTTTTGTTTCTATTTTGCTATTTTCTATATAAGCATATTTCCTGGATAACTTATAAAAGTTTTCTTACTTGTAAAATATTTTTTTCCTTTTTGTTTCATTTTTTTTTCTTTACTTGTAAAATATTTCTCATGGTCAAACCACCCTTTTTCTATAAGCTCACATTAGGGACCTAGGGATACCCATCTGCCATATTGACACATTCTTTCTCCTTTAGTGCTCTGTGAAAAGCTGTATCACTGCCTTTCATGTTACCTGTGCCTTTGAGCACGGCCTGGAAATGAAGACCATCCTAGATGAGGGGGATGAAGTAAAGTTCAAGTCATTTTGCCTCAAGCATAGCCAAAACAAGCCAAAACTCGGGGATGCTGAGTACCACCACCACAGAGTTGCCGAGCAGAGCCAGGCAAAAAGTGAGAAAATCAGCCTACGGGCACAGAAGCTTCGTGAACTAGAAGAAGAATTCTATACCTTAGTCCAGGTAGAAGATGTTGCCAAAGAGATGGAGCTATCTACGTTCACTGTCGACTTTATCTATAACTACTGGAAACTAAAGCGCAAAAGCAACTTCAATAAGCCATTAATCCCCCCAAAAGAGGATGAACAAAATGGCTTGGTTCAGCCAAAAGAAGAAAGCATTCACACTCGGATGAGAATGTTTATGCATCTGCGGCAGGACCTAGAGAGGGTAAGGTGACCAGCTTTGACTAATGCCTGCATAGAGCTAGAAGATACCACTTTGAGTTTTAAAATGACCACCCATTTATAGTGTGAACTTCTGTGTCCTTTCTTACTGTCTGAATTCACTGTGGCTCCAGATGTTGAGTTCTGTTTAAATTTTGATACATTTGTGCTATGAACTTTAACTTTGAGTTTATTGTTCTCGGTTGATTGTTCACTGTCAAGTCTAAAATGGCTCAGCTATATTTTATTAACATATTCCTGAGACTAAAGCCTAAAAGAATGAGCTTTCTCCAGAAAAATACTGTCTCAGGGTTTTCTCAAACTCAGCACTATTGACATTTTGAGCTGCATAGTTATTTATTGTGCAGGGCTGCCATTTATTGTAAGTGGCAGAATAGGATATTTAGCATCAGTGATCTGTACCCACTAGATGCTAATATCATCCCTTACACACTTGGCTCTCACAACCAGAATTGTTTTCCAAGTTTACCAGATTCCTCCTAAGGGTTAAAATCACCTCTGGTTGATAGCCACTTCACCAGGCAGTTTAACTTATGATATATTCATCAGGTAAATTAAGTGCTACAAGAATTCAAAGAAAAGGTTGGTGCTGTATTTACTCTAGAGAATTTTGTAATTGTATAATTATTGAAATGAGCCAGGCCTGATGATACAGATGCCAAGTGCTATCATTCATATTCGGGGATAGAAAGGGAAGGCTAAATTACGATATCATTATCATCTCGCCTGGTAGATTGTGTACATTAAATTGATCATACTACATTGTAGACTAGAGAGTAGGTTTCAGAGGTTTGGTCATGGTTTGTGGCCCTTGGGTCTTGTCTTCACTCCTTACTCCCATAGCCACCAGAATTCAGTAGTCTTAATGTGGCTGAACAATTTCAACTGTAAACTTGCTTAATATGACAAACATCTTTATTTTCTGGGGATTTTCTTGCAGGTCCGAAATCTGTGCTACATGATAAGCAGACGAGAGAAGCTGAAACTATCACACACCAAAGTGCAGGAACAGATCTTCGGTTTGGAAGTCCAGCTTATCAATGAAGAAATTACAGAAGGTAAAATGCTTCTTAAAGTTGTCCGAGAAAATATAGAGAATCTAGTTATATCCTACTTTTACAATTTAGTATCATATCTCTTGTATCATCTAAAAATTGTTTCATTTCTTTCTGTCTAATCCTGATAATTAATGTGGCCTATTTTACTGTCAACTTGCAAGGTAAGAAACTCCTGGAAAGAAACATGTTCCCACTCCAAAAAAAATAAGGAAGGAAAAGAAATTCCAGGATAGGATTTAAGAAGTTGTAAGTTTGAGGCAGATAATCTAGATCCCAAACAAACATTTAATGCCATTAATAATAGCCATGAAGTATTTTGTAATTATCAGATTCACTTAAAATCAAGAAGCTAGCACCAAATCCCAGTTCCCAGAAACCATTTAATTCTAGTGTTACTCATAACCGATACTCTTAAAAGTCATCTGTTAAAATACTCCTCAACCAGAAGTTAAAAGAGATATATTGATAATATTTCATTTATTCACTTTTATTGAGAAGCTACTAGGGCAGTGGTTCTCAACCTGTGCGTTGAAACCCCAGGGAGAAAGTCAAATAATCCTTTCACAGGGGTTGCCTACGACCATCAGAAAACACAGTTATTTACATTAGGATTCATAACAGTAGCAAAATTATGGTTATAAAGTAGCAATGAAAATAATTTTATGGTTTTAGATTACTAGGATTACTACAACATGAGGAGCTTTATTAAAAGATTGGCCACATTAGGAAGATTGAGAACCACTGTTCTAGGGATTAAGAAATAAACTAGAAAGAGTAGTCAATAAGAGAGACTCTCTATACTACCCACTTGGTAAGTGTCTTAATTTGGGTTGTTTTGCTGTGAAAAGACACCATGACCAAGGTAACTCTTACAAGGGAAAACATTTAATTAGGGCTGGCTTACAGTTTCAGAGGTTCAGTCCATTGCCATCATGATTGAAAACATGGCATTGTCCAGACAGACATGGTGCTGGAGGAGCCAAGAGTTCTACATCTTGATGCAAAGGCGGCAACAGGAGACTGTCTTGCAGGCAAACAGGAGGAAGCTCTCATTCCACACTGGGAGACAACTGAGTATAGAGACCTCAAAGCCTACCTTCACTGTGACACACCTACTCCAACAAGGCTACACCCTCTAATAGTGCCACTCCCATTGGCCAGGCATATTCAGACTACCACATTCCACTCCCTGGCCCCCATAGGTTTGTTCAAACACATGAGTCTATGAGGGCATACATAGCCAACACATAATGAAAAATACTAAAGTCCCCACAGTCTATCACAGTCTCAACAACGTTTAAAAGTCCCAAGTTCAGAGTCTCTTCTGAGATTCATGCACTCTCTTAACTGTAATCCCATATAAGATCAATACCAAAAACTAGATCACATAGTGAGGAAATACTGTGAGGACCAAAGCAAGACAAAAATGAGCCGGGCAAGCTCCAAACTCTGCATCTCCACATCTGAAGTCTAACTTCTTTTACCTTTATTGACTGCAACACAATTCTTTGTCTTGGGCTGTTTCCACTCCCTGTTAACGGCTTTCCCCAGCAGGAGTCCCACAGCTCTGGAGTGTCTAACATTTTGAGGTCTCCAAGGCAACTTCAGCTTCACGGCTTCTTGTTCCAGTGCCTGGGATCCACACATGATCTCCTGGGCTCCTCCAAAGGGCTGGCATCACTTCGCCAGCTCTACCCTCTGTAGCACTCTTAAGTTCAGGTTGATCTACTCCACTGATGCTGCTGTTCTTGGTGGTCATCCCATAGTACTGGTATCTCCAATATACTGAGGTCTTCCTCTGCAACTAGGCTTCACCAATAGCCTTTCATAGACTCTCTTCATGGTGCCAAACCTCAACTCCTTTGCATGACCCCTTCAGTCCTGGGCCATCAACTGGAACTGAGGCTGCACCTTCACCAATGCCTTCCATGGCCTCAGCAGCTCTTCATGACCCCTCCATGCCTTCAAAACCAGTACCACCTGGGTGACTCTTACACATTACCAAGTCCAACGTCAGCACAAGGTATAACCTTGGCTATCTCTGGAACACAAGATTCTTTATGCTCTCAGAAAACACTTCCCAGATTTCACCTCGTGATGCTGGTCTCTTTTTAATCACTGCTAATTTCTTAGCTCCAGCCAACCAGCATCAGCTGTACCTATAACTGCTTCTATTCTGGACTCTAAAGCTAGAGCCATGTGGCTGACACTGACAAGTTCTGCTGCTTGCTAGGACTAGAACCTTGCCCACTTGTTCTGTTATGTCCTTTACTGCCTATGCTTGGCTATCCTAGAACTAGCTCTGTAAACTGACCTTAAACTCAGAGATCTGCATACCTCTATCTCCTGAATGTTAGGATTAAAGGTATGTACTACCATGCCTGGGCCTAAGTTGTTTAAAAAAAATGTTCACAAGATCTTTATAAGTTCTGGATTGTAGTTCATTCCATATATAGTCAAGTTGACAATTGAGAATAGCCATCACAATCCACCCCTTGTCAATTTGACATATGTGTCCAAATGAAAACAAGAACCAGGTATAATAATGCCTAGAAATAACTATCCCTTGTTTGACTGCAAACATATAAACAATAAACTTAGGTGGGATCTTGACCTGAGGTCACTACTCCCTTAATCTGATTATTTCCATGAACATAGGATTCAGCTCCATTCTACTTCCTGGCGTCCTTTAATACCTTAACCATATCTTTTCCTTTCTCAGCTTGTTCTTTTTCATCAAAACACTCTGTGTTGAGATTTCCTTTGCTAATGCAATTAATCTAAATCTCTTTACTTTAGCCTCAGGCATACTCTTCAGATAATGGCAAAAAAGCAGCCATATTCTTTACCAGAATATCATAAAATAGTCTCTAGGCTACATACTAACATTCTTCTCTTCTGAAATCTCTTGAGCCATGCCCCAACATTTCAAATCACCTTTAGTACCAATGTCTTACATATTCCTACTAGGATGGCCCATTAATTCCCACTTAAAGCATTCCATTGCTTTCCCAAACCAAAGTCCCAAAATCCACATTCCTCTAAGCAAAAGCATGGTCAGGGCTATCATATCAATATCCCAGTCCCTGGGACCTGTCTTAGTTAGGGTTTCTGTTGCTGTGAACAGACACCATGACCAAGGAAACTCTTATAAAGGAAAACAATTAGAGACTTGCTTACACTTTCAATGGTTTAGTCCATTATCATAGCCAGAGGTATGACAGTGAGCAGGCAAACATGGTGCTAGAGAAGGAGCTGAGAGTTCAACATTTTGATCTGAAGGCAGTCAAAAAGAGACCATCTTTTGCAGACAGCTAGAAGGAGATTCATTCCACACTGGGCAGAGCTTGATTGAGCACTAGGACCCCTCAAAGCCCACTCCCACAGTGACACCCTTCTTCCAAGAACACCTCCTAATAGAGTGCCACTCCCCATGGGCCAATCATATTCAAACCACCACAATGAGAGAGATAGATTGATGATGATGATGATGATGATGATTACAGTACCAAAGCAGAAGCTTGACTAGAATAATGACAGCCATATACAGTGACACCTCCCCGTGTTTCTTTTAAGATAAAGATAGGTGAGAGAACCTGAATACTAAGAGTTGCTCTTAATGTATAAAATCAGCACCTGCTAAAAGCCAACCATAAAATAAAATAGATGTCAAAAGCTTTATGACTATAGGTCACAGCTAACTGGCATAGCAGGAAGTAGCAGAGCTGTTCAGCCACAAGGTTACCCTATAACATGACTACCATGGCAATAAGAAGCAAAAGACAACAGGGAGGAGCCTGTGTGCTAATGAGATTGGGTTTAGCCAAGTAGCTTCTGATTATAAGAATATGAGCCAGGCAGTGGTGATGCACACCTTTAACCCAACACTTGGGAGGCAGAGGCTGGAGGATTTCTCAGTTGGAGGCCAGCCTGGTCTACAGAGTTCCAGGACAGCCAGGGCTACACAGAGAAACCCTCAAGGGAAAAAAATACGATTTACAACATCAACAAATGGCAAATCCTGGCAGACATGGGAACTGTAGTTGTTCAAAATGGACCCTTGGGGAATACATGCTGCCTTTTAGGATACCTGCAAGCCATCCTCTCTATACCTCATTTTTAAAAGGCTGTATGTTGTAAGATGATAAAGGGCAAAGGCCAATTGTAGGGTGACATCCAGATAATTAATACTTTTCTGGATAATCCTTTATGTTGTCATTCTTTCCTGCAGTCCTTACCACTATCATACTTTGCCCAGGGCCAGCAAGATGGCTCAGCAGGTAACAGCACTTGCTTTGAAAGCCAGGTGGCCTAACTTTGATCCTTAGAACCTATATATGATGGAAGGAACGAATTGACTGAATAAAATTGTCATCTACCTCTACACACATCTACATACATATTCCTGTGCCCATACATTGGTCCAGTAATATTTTTTTAAATTATCCTATACCCTATAATCATGAAATTAGAGATTAAGGGCATGAAATATTCAGGAGCCACTCACTGCTCCTAAAGCCAAGTTAAAATGCATATTTACCTTTGCCCCACAAAAAACTGTTTTGTGTTTCTGAGGTTTTCTATTTGAATTATCAGAGATGATAGGAGAATAAGATCAGAAACACCTATGAGGCATATCTTCAGTCCTGCTTACTATGCATATGCCCAGTCATAAACACACAAAAAACTCATTTTAAACCACTGAGTGACATTCTTTATAGAAATGAAATTCAAGGAAAAGTCTAGGGGAAGAGCTCTGTGAGTTCAAGCCCCAGCACTCAAAAGCCTTACAATATGATTCTAGCACTGGTTAGGTGGAAAAAGGAGTATCCCATAAGTATGCTAGTCTCTGCAGTTATTGAGCTCAAGGTTCAGTTAAAAAGCCCTGTCTCAAAAAAAAAAAAAAAAAAAAAGGTAGAGAGGGATGGAGTGAAGAACTCTGGGAGGGGGGACCAGGAAGGGGAATAGTTTAATAAAAAAAATAAGGTAGAGAACAATTGAAGAAAATAACCAGCACCAACCTCCCTCCACATGCATGCATGTGTGTACAGTTGCACCCTCACATACACAAAAAATGAAAGACATGGAGATAGGGATGTATGACAGCACACTGGTTGTTGAGCTTGTTTTGTAGGTTAGGAAAGCAAAGATAGAAAGGATGGGAGCCACGGATAGTGTTTTCTGTGGGTCTCTGGGTTCATCCTCTACTGCAGCTCACTTTAGCTACTCACCATGGTATACGTATCATCAAAGACAGGTGCTCATTAGACACTTAGAACAAATAGGTTTGTGAATTTAATTGGTGATAAACATATATGCTAATAATTAAACCGGTTGTTAAACAAATCGTTCTTTTTTATTTCAGGTCTTTCTTTGACAAATGCACTAGAGAACTCACTGTTTTACCCACCACCACGAATTACCTTAAAGTTAAAAATGCCTAAATCAACCTCAGAAGATTGCAGAGACAGCTCCACAGAAACTGAACAGCAACCCTCGTCTCCTGGCAGCAGTTCCCCTGGTCACAGTAAAAGGAGCCCCCAGATGCCTGAGGAGCCACTGGATACGAATATGGAAATATATCCAAGATATCCACCAGAAAGCAACTGTTTGCTGGCTAGCCGAAGCCATTCTCGAGGTGAAACCAGGAGCTCCAGTCCTACTCAGAGAGCTCCATCTGCAGAATTCTATCCTGGGCAGTCATTGGGGAAGCCTCTAGCCCTTCAGGCTGCCCTCCATGGACAGGCTTCTATTGGTAATGGGAAGAGTCAGCCTAACTCCAGGCTTTCTAGTTCCAATGGCCTGGAGGGTAACTGGTCTGGGAATATCACCCAGAAAGCTAATTCAAGTGAGATATGCTGTGACCAGGAATCCATGCTCAGCTCCCACTTGCCCAGTCCGGGCAACATTAGAAAATCTGGCATGGAACATTTCAGCAGATCCTTTAAAGAGGCCACCAATACATGGGGGAAGCCTACTGAGGATCTCCAGTACTGTGTTAAGCCAACTAAGAATGTGAGCTCTAAGGAGCACTTGTGGGGTAGACAGCTTCTCAGGAGGTCTGCAGGAAGAGCTTCATATCAGGAAACTGATGGCTATTGTCCTGACTTGGAGCCCAGTGATTCAGAGGCAGAAGGGGAGGGGAATATAGAAACAGTAAGGGTAAAGAGAGAGAGTTCTGACAGAGAAAATCCTTCCCATGATTCTGCCCGGGAGTGCCATGGGAAAAGTAAGACACACCCTCATTCCCACAGCTCAATGCAAAGGTGATCAGAAAAGCCTAAGGGTAACCCAGCCTTTGCCTTTGCCCCGTATACTAAGGGGATATCTAAACACCAAAAGGATTCTAGTGTATATTAGGGGGAATTGCAGGGAAAATGATGGTTTGAAGTTTTTGAAAGCATTTCAGGTCTAGTTTTTATAAGCACATTACAAGAGTTGCAGATTGTCTGGGGTTGCTTTGTCGGAGGCTGCTGGGAACAGTTGGGCCCAGAGTATTTGCTCAGTGAGTACTTCAGGGCAGCTTTCCCGTTACATTAACACACTGATTAATCTACATATTAATAATCCTTGCATTGTCAATGGATTTGCAAGAGGATGTGACAGACACTAAAACTACTTACCTTTTGAAAGTATAACATGTGACTCCTTGAAGCTCAAATCTGTAGAAAATTTCTAATTCCACTGGTATCTGTAAACCTCTTAATGAGAGAGACCAGGAGAGCATCATCCTCAGATCCTGACACTTACTGCTGTCTTCCTTGCTTCATGCAAGGTTGAGTTTCTTTCACAGTATCAAAAAAGTCAGTTCTTCTGAGTGCCCAGTGCCTGTTCCTAGACCTGCTTCTTGGGGACACACTCATAACTCTCTTATCCAGCTAACAAGCTAACTTGTGGATAGTGTTTACAAAAGTACAGAAGTACTACTTCCAAGGAAAATGCTCTGCTTCTCAAGGCATTTGTGAAGATGTCCAGAACATTTCCCAAAGTGTGACCTTTTCTGGTATATTTGTACCAGGTCAGGGTTTTTTGTGTTGCTTTCAAATAAGTTTGACTAAAGTTTGGCTGACAGTTTTTGTATACCTGCTTTAATGTTTATAAAATTTTTATTGAGGAATAATTAAGATATAGTGTAATGCACAGAGGCTTAAGTATTCTTACCTGCTTTAATTTTGAAACAGATTTTATTGTCAGAAATTTGAAAGCATGTGTTTAACACATGGATATAATTTAGCTTTGTATGAATTTTAAATCCAAGGCCGTTTCCCAAGCATAAAAGTTGGAGCCATTTTTCAGAACTTGCTTATACCACATTACCAAATAATCAGCCTTGATTCATTTCTAGACAAAGAGAATTTTGAAGCAGCGGATAAAACAAATCTGCTTCCCATTTAAGAAAAAGGAGAAAGTAACAGTTTGTAAAAATGTGAGGCAGACTGTAATTCTCAGCTTCCTTTTCTTCTTAGCCTTAAAATAATATTCTCTTTCTTCTAGTTCAGGAACATATAGAGAGAATTTTCAAACAAGAGGCCATTTTCAATTTCTGAAGTTTTCCTGCTGGTGAAAGAAGCCAGCTGCAGTAGGTGCCGGTGCGAAGGAGCTAAAACTGCAGTGGCCTCTCCTTCGCCGCATTCCTAGAGCCTCATTAAAGGCTTCTCTGGAGTTTTGCTTTCTCCTGTTTTGAAATATTCTGTGTTTTGCCTCTCCTTTGGCTGCATCTTCAAAATATTCCTTTTGTGCCTATGAACATGTGTGAACACACCATAACATGAATAGTAGGTGTCCTGTATTTTGTTTTAGTTGAAAAACTGAGGAAGAGAATTTCCTTTCTTCATACCCTCAGCTTCTGTGCTGACTTGAATACTCATAGGGCACATATAGATTTGACACTTTCGTGGTAATGAGTATAATGAAGCTGAGTTGTAAATCCCTTAAAGGCCAGCAGGCTGCCTGTGTCCTTTCATGCTTTTGAATTCTGAGCAGGGGGAGCAAACATGGAAACAGTGCTTTAGCCAAATTCCATATATAATGCCATTGAGAGAGTATTGCCTGAAATAGTCAAGTCAGGGAGATAAAATGGTATTTTTTTTTTAGAGACTTTTCCTGGGTAAACAAATGAGCCAGCCTTCCGTTGTATACATTCCAAATGCCCCAAGCATCTGCTACATTTTGTTCTTTGAAGTATTACCTCTTAACCTTTGTTAATGTTTTTGTCCTGTCTTATACAAGTTTCGAAGATGAATTCAATCTTTTTTCAAATGTCACCTTTTTATCAATACTTTTTCATTAAATTATGAAAACTGTTAACCTCTGTCAGTGTGATAATTTTCTAGTCTGGCATACTGATTTTTTTACATTAAATTTACTGTATGTTAAAAAGCCATACAAATGAAGCAAACTGAAGCGGGGTTCAGGGAAGAAGAATTGAATGTTTAGAAGCACAAATCATCTGAGCATGATGATGCATGGCTAGCAACCCAGAAGGAAGCTGAGACAGTAAAATAATCTCTAGGACAGCCTGGGCTACATAATAAGACCCTGTCTGAAAGAAAGAGAGAGGGGGGGAGAAAAGGGAGGGAGGGAAGGAAGAAAGGAAGAAGGAAAAGAAAAATCACACATTCAGAATTCAAGTCAATACCAGAAGGCAAAAAGAACCCTTTGTACTTTGCCCAGAAACCATGATTTCATCAGGCCAGTAAGAAAAGACTTTAGAATCATCATTTAAAATAGCCAGGGACAAGGATCCTATCTAAAGGCTATTGTTTATAATACTCATGCTACACAGAGCTCTGGGGGTCTGTCTTATAATCAGGTTTATATGGTCTTGTGGCAGGACTGTGTGGTAAATATTTTCAAGTTGTCAAAGGTCATTAAGTAAATCAGTAGTAAAAAATAGATAAAATGATTGTTTTTGCCTCTGCCCACCTTACTTGCTTGTTAATAAGTAACTGGTCTGGTAATTCATGATGAAGACTTTAAACTACAAATATATTGTGTTAAAGCCAACAAAGGCTATTTGGTTTATAAGAATGTGTACATTTCCAGTAGGAGGTGAACATTTGGGATTTGCAACCCCATGGGAGGAACAACAATATGAACCAACCAGACTCTCCAGAGCTCCCAGGGACTAAACCATCAACCAGAGAGGACACATGGAGGGACCCGTGGCTCCAGCTGCATATGTAGCAGAGATGGCCTTGTCAGGCATCAATAAGAGGAGAGGCCCTTGGTCCTGTGAAGGCTTGATGCCCCAGTGTAGGGGAATGCCAGGTCAGAGAAGCAGGAGTAGGTGGGTGGGGAACACCGTCATAGAAGCAGGGGGAGGGGGATGGGATGGGGGCTTCCAGGGGGATACTAGGATAGGGGATAACATTTAAAATGTAAATAAATAAAATATCCAAAAATATCCAATAAAAAAAGAAATGTTTAAATGTAGAGAGCAAGCCAGCCGATTCACAGTCCCAGGTCCCCCCCCCCCAAAGATCAAAATGCTGGGGTTTTTTCCCCATTTTGCCATGCTGAGGATAGAAACCAGGACTTTGAGCATGCTAGATAAGCACTCTCCCACTGAGCTACAAAGCCCCTTACTGACTTTAGAACTGAAGAAAAATACCCAACAGCAAAAGTATATTCAGCACCCATTAATTTTGATGTGTTATTATTTCAAAGACAATGTATTGTATAGCATTTGATTTTTCTCAGTATGACTGTTTTGTGGAAATCAGCAATTGTGTGATAATGGTTTTAAAGGAACAGAGTTAACACTTAGTTTAGCACTGTTAAAGAAGGCTTCTGGGAGTTCAGTTGAGTTTACATCACAGAATGGAAGAGAATAAATGATCTAAACTTTGCCTTTGCAATGAGACAGGCAGGGAATTGCACAACAGTCACTGGTAAGTTCCTCTGCCATATGCTTCCAAATACATTTATCATCATGTTGCGGTTGATTGGGGTGTGAGCATTTTGTGAGGCCTGCCCGCCAAGGCTCCAAACATTCTTCCCCTTCCTTCACTACTACTTCAATTCCCTTTCATTTCAGTTAGGATAAATAAGTGGCAAATAGCTTAGCAACAGTCAGGAAAGATGAACCTTGTGCAGCTCAAGCTGTGCCCATCACAGCCAGAAGTTGGAGCTGAGAGAACATCTGCAGAACTGCCTTTTGCTGAGTTTTGGAAAGTGTTGAGCTGTAACGGGGGTACTTTCCTGAAGCACATGTGGAAATCGTGGGATGCTTTAGTCATTTCTCACCTTAAACTCTTAAAAGCTTAAAATTTAGAAGTAATGCCGTCAGCCCTATAAACAAACATGCCTGGACAGTCTCTATCTAGATTAGTCTTCATGCTTTGATAATCCTGCCCTGTACACTGTGATCCTTGCATTTTTTTCCCCTCTGTTCACCAGAGTTTTTCCTTCTACTTTGGAAAACAGAAATCCTAGTTCAATTCTTCCCCGTTGTCTCTGCAAGGGGCTAAAGGGGTGAAAACAGTGAGAGGGTTCGAAAGGCTGCATCAGTGCAGTGGCCACTCGACCTTTTCAGTTATACTTTCAAACTGAATAGTAATGATGGAGTAGTGAGGAACAGGCTTGCCTCCCTCTCAGAGAATTTGTCCCATTGTTGACCTCAAGCGCCCCCCCCCCCCCATGGACTGAGGATAAAGGTTACTGCCAAGACAGTAACTTAGGTCCCTTACAGAACAACCAAGGATAAAACAGAAAATATACTTGGGACCAGTTAAGACTTCAAAAAATAAAATGTTGATATGTCGGGCTTATCCACAAGTACAGGAAGATGAGACTATTGGCTCCTTTTGGCACATGTAAAAGCAGACCAAATGGTTAAACTTGTTCAAGGCCCCACAGCTAGCATCAAGCTGGAAGCCAATACAATCATTGATTTCTGTGTCTAGGATACCCTCTTGAAGAATCCTTACACATTTTCTCCCTGAATGAAACAACTTTTGTTGAGGGCTAGTCATTGATTTGATGCCACTTGACACTTGCCATCTTTGATAGAACTTATAAATCAAAATTAATCATCTTAGGCTAGAGAGATGGTTGAGTGATTAAGAAAGAGTACTTGGTCTTGCAGAGAGCCCAGTTCCCAGTACATACATGGTAGCTTGCAATCATCCACAACTCCAGTTCCAGGGGCACCAACACATTCTTCTGGCTTCTGTGGGTACCAGGTATGCACATGGTAGAGATACATGCATGCAGATAAAACATTCATACACATAAATCTTTAAAGATTTAGACAACTTATACAAAAGCAAACAAGCTTATATCCAAAGAACAGAATAGTTCACACAAATTTGAGCAGGGTAAACCCCACAGTAAATCTAAAACCTGGAGGTCTTATTTTCTGTCTAATTAGCCAATCTTCTAACTGGCTATAGAAAACTTAAGGCATGACTCTCCAAATACACTCACACCCTAATTTCCAGAACCTACTGTGTTACTTGTATTGGTTAAAGGTGCCTTCCAAATGTAATTAAAGTTAAAATCCTGGAACTAAGGAGATTATCTTATCTTGTATTGTTAGGCATGCTCATCCAATACCACCAGAGGGTACTTTGTACAAAGTAGGAAGGTAAAGGGATGGACGTTCCTAGCAGGGTATGTGACAATGGAAGAGCCATTATCCAATGGTCTCCAGAAAGTACAAAGATGCCAGGTAACATTCTCCTTAGAAGTTTCCAGAAGGAACTCAGCGTTTTCCTACCTTGTGATTTTAGACTTCTGAAGAATAAAAATACCCACTGTATTTGTGACAATTTGTTGCATCAGAAGTAGGAAACCAATACATTGGGCATAGAGCAATTGCTTCCCAGCCTCTCAGAGAGGTGCCCCTTGTCCTCAACAGACCTATCTAGACTGGAATATTCTGAAGTTGGTCCTGTACTTTCACTTTGGTTTTGAAGTGCTAGGGACTGGATCTAGGACCTTGTGCATGCTAGGAAAGTGCTCTCTACCACTGACCCATGCAGCAGCCCTTACTTTTGCTCTTAACTGAAACACTTTCTTGAAATGAAAAGCATATGACTATTTTTTTCCTATCAGTAAAATCTTCCCCTACAGAAATATAGTTTTCTGTTTTCTGCCTTTCAAAATTTTTCCAGTATAGCACTCAGTACTTCTCCAGTACCCTACAAGTCTGGCACTGCTTGTAAGGTTGGCATAAGTTTGTATATTCCTACTGTCTGAAGCAGTGTCCTTGGAAAGTAAAAATAAATCCTTAAGTTTTCATCCAGATGTGAGAGGATAGAAGGGAGGACTAGCTCATAGAGAGGAGTGATACAAAACGTACAAGAAAGTGAGTGGCCTGACAGGGAGTTCTTAGAGAGGCCAGACACCTGAGTAGAGCTAGTGAATTAAGGAACACAACTCTATGATGCCTATAAAATGTAAAGACACAAGTTAATAACCAAAAGAATAACCCAGACGGTGGTGCAGTTGCCTTTAATCCCAGTACTTAGGAGGCAGATCTCTGAGTCAGACGCCGGCCTGGTCTACAAAGCAAGTTTCAGGACAGCCAGGACTACACAGAGAAATCCTGTCCCCAAAACAACCAACCCAACAAACAAACAAATCCAAGAAAATAGAGTGCTAGAGGTTGGGTCTAGTGGCACTCTTGGTGTGACAGCACTCACAAAGCTAACACAGGATACCAGATTGGAAGCTGGCCTGAGATGTAGAGTGAAGCCCCAGCTTTTCAAAAAGAACAAAAGGGAGATAGCAAAAGAAGACTGGAATCACTATATTAATAGCCTACAAAGACAGATTCATCAAGAGAGCATAAACAATACATTAAACAGTCAGTGAACTGGCACAGCAACTAAGCCTGCCACAGAAGCCTCATGACCCAATTTTGACTCCTAGAACTCGAGTAAAGCTGAAAAGAGAACTGACTCCACAAAGGTGTCCATTGACCTACATATATGCAGTGTAGCATGTTCTCTCTCTCTGTCTGTCTCTGTCTGTCTGTCTGTCTGTCTCTTTCTCTCTCTCCCTCTCTCTCTCTCTCTCTCTCCTTTCTCCTCCTCCGTCTCTCTCTCCCCTCCTCTCTCCCCCACCTCTCTCTCAGCTCTAGCTCTCATTCTTACATTTATATACATCAAATGATAGATGATAGAATTACAAAGAGAAATTGACAATTGCACAAATATAGTCTGAATAAATGATAGAAAAACGGTAAAAAAATGTAGATTTTAATAAAAATTCATGTAGGTAGATTTAATATACACTGATCAACCAACCAAACCAAAAGTGAGCAAGAAACATTTATTAAGATAGACCAAGACTCAATAACAGAGCATTTGTTCAGCATTCATACATACAGTGCTCTTAACCACTGAGCCTTCTCTCCAGCTCTAACTCATTGCTTTGAAAGAGGTGCTCTTGAGAAACTTAAACCTAACTAACATAGTTTTGTGCACTTGCTGGGAATAAAACCCAGGGCCTTATTATGTAAAGTTCTAGTCATTGAAGCTGGTGGCTTACAATGTGAGCTTCTGAAAAATCTGGCATTGTCTACTTTTAGACATATTTATGGTTTGTTTTGTTTTGTTGTTTTTTCAAGACAGGGTTTCCCTGTATAGCTCTGGCTGTCCTGGAACTCACTCTGTAGACCAGGCTGGCCTCGAACTCAGAAATCTGCCTGCCTCTGCCTCCCAGAGTGCTGGGATTACAGGCGTGTGCCACCACCGCCCGGCCAAATTTATGTTATAGACATGGACACTATAGATGTTTCCAATTTAAATAGGCAGTTTTTATTTAGGCCTAAAGATGTTGGAAGACCCAAGGCCAAAGTTGCTGCAGAATTCCTAAATGACAGAGTTCCTAACTGCAACGTGGTCCCACATTTCAACAAGATTCAAGATTTTAATGACACTTTCTACCGACAATTTCATATTATTGTATGTGGCCTGGATTCTGTCATAGCCAGAAGATGGATCAATGGAATGTTGATATCTCTTCTAAATTATAAAGACGATGTGTTGGATCCGAGCTCTATTGTGCCTTCAGAGATGGGAGTGGGGGGGACAGAAGGCTTTAAAGGAAATGCCCAAATGACTTTGCCTGGAATGACGGCTTGTATTGAGTGCCCTTTGGAACTTTACCCACCACAGGTCAATTTCCCTATGTATACCATTGCATCTGTGCCCAGAGTCCCAGAACACCATATCTAGTATGTAAGGATGTTGCAGTGGCCTAAAGAGCAGCCTTTTGGAGATGGGGTTCTATTAGATGGAGATGACCCTGAACATATTCAGTGGACGTCTGTAGAGAGAGCATCACAATATATAATATTAGAGGTGTTACCTACAGACTCATTCAAGGGGTAGTAAAATGAATCATTCCTGCAGTAGCTTCTACAAATGCAGTCATTGCAGCTGTGTGTGCCACTGAGGTTTTCAAGGTAGCTACAAGTGTGTACATTCCCCTTAATAATTACTTGGTAAGCAGTGATGTAGATGGACTGCACTCTTACACATTTGAAGCAGAGAGAAAGGAAAACTGTTCTGCATGTAGCCAACTTCCTCAAAACATTCAGTTTTTATTATCAACTAAACTACAAGAGGTCTTAGACTATCTAACCAATAGTTTTTCTCTGCAAATGAAGTCTCCAGCTATCACAGCCACATTAGAGGGGGAAAATAGGACACTTTACTTACAGTCAGTAATGTCTATTGAAGAACAAACAAGGCCCAATCTTTCCAAAACAGTAAAAGAACTGGGACTGCCGGGCGGCGGTGGTGCACGCCTTTTAATCCCAACACTTGGGAGGCAGAGGCAGGCAGATTTCTGAGTTCGAGACCAGCCTGGTCTACAGAGTGAGTTCCAGGACAGCCAGGGCTACAGAGAGAAACCCTGTCTCGAAATAAACAAAAACAAAATAAAACAACAACAACAAAAAAGAACTGGGACTAGTTGATGGATAAGAACTGGCTGTTGCTGATGTCACCACAGGCTGTACTATTCAAACTTCATTTTACTTAAGGAAAATAAATCTGCACATATTCTGTTGTTGTTGCTTGCATCTATGCCTCCTGATTTCTTTCCAAGGTTTCTATCTCCAAAGCTGTCTCCCTTTGTGATTTCTTATTGTTTCTATTTTCATTTTTACATCCTGGACGGATTTGTTCAGTTCCTTCACTTGTTTGTTTGTGTTTTCCTGTAATTCTTTAAGGGATTTTTGCGTTTCCTCTTTAAGGGCTTCTGCCTGTTGACCCATGTTCTCCTGTATTTTTTTATTTTCTAAATGCTTTGTGTTTATTTCATTCTCACTACATCCTCCGAGTGAGACAAGCATTTCCTAGTTAATGAAGTCCTAGGACATAAAGGAGAGGGGACTCATGTCTTCAGTTTTTCCACCAGTCACGGTCATCTTCATCAATAGCATACCAGTCACTATCAATCCATCAATCACCACGTGGGGCTTGATAAACTGCAATTCCTCCAGCTGTCTTCTCACCTGGGCATAGTACTGCTGCTTCCACAGGCCAGTTATCCACAGGTTAGAGTCAGGACGTCGGAACAGCTTCAACATCCCCGATGTACTGAAGTCATGCTTCACCAGGTTTAGGCTGTTCAGGTGCGTGTGGCAAGAGAGGACCAATGACAATGCCTCACAGCAGTTGGAAGTCAGCTCACATGCTCCCAACCCAACCAAGCCTCCTCAGGGAGCTGCTACTTTGCTTCAGTCCCTCGCACAAGGTTGTGACTCCTTTGTCACCCAGGGCATTGTTACCAAGATCCAAGCTTTTTAAGTGCTTGGTTGTTGTGATCATATAGGCCAGGTCCTTGTAGCAGTTCTCTGTGAGCTGGCAGTCTACTAATTCCAGGGCTTGAAGGGAATAAGTGGGCTCATTTAAAGCTTCACACAGTAGGTTTTTTTTTTCCACACAGTTCTATTATTTTTGATTTTAGGTAGGCAAGCCCCTTTCGTTTGTGTGTGTGTGTGTGTGTGTGTGTGTGTGTGTGTTTTCAATATATTCTTTATTTACATTTCAAGTGATTTCCCCTTTCCTGGATCCCCCCTCCCCAAAAGTCCCATAAGCCCTTTTCCCTCACCCTGTTCCCCAATCAACCCCTTCCCACTTCCCTGCCCTGGTATTCCCCTACACTGCTGCACCTGAGCCTTTCTAGGACCAGGGGCCACTCCTCCGTTCTTTTTAGACATCATTTAATATGTGGATTATGTCTTGGGTATTCCAAGCTTCTAGGCTAATATCCACTTATCAGTGAGTGCATACCGTGATTGATCTTTTGAGACTGGGTTATCTCACTTAGTATGATGTTCTCCAGCTCCATCCATTTGCCTAAGAATTTCATGAATTATATTGTTTCTAATGGCTGAATAGTACTCCATTCACATGGTAGTTTCATTGCACCGTTTCCTATGGGGTTCATGGTCAGGCTCAGGTGCGTCAGCTTTCTGTTGTTTGTAAGCATCAATGCCAGGAAGCTGTAGGCATCATCTGCAATGTTGCAGTGATTCAGTATCAGCCGCTGGAGAGCACATTCTGGATGCCCCATGAACCGACACAGCTGTTGCACTCCTTCCATCCCCAGGCTGTTGTTTGACAGGCACAGGTGAGTCAAATTCTGGTTGCTGAAAAGGGCTGAGGCCAGAATGCAGCAGCTGAGAGGTGTCAGGTCACAGCTGTCCAGAATCAGCTTCTGCAGTGGACACGTTGAACTACTCAAGGCATTCCCGAGGGATATCATGCTCTGTACTCCCACCTTATTTTTGGCCAGGCTAAGACACTTTAGACTGGTGGTTGAAAGGAGGAGTGTGGAGATTCTCATCAGTGAATCCAACCTCAGAGTCTCCAGGGAGCAGCTTGGGTGTTTCAGCGTGTTACAGGCTGACTTCATGTCATCATCCTTCATGGGAGTGTTCCCTAGATTGAGGTGCTTTAAGTTCTTATTGCTAACAAGGAGCTTCCATAGATATTTCAGGCCAGAGATGACCTCTTCACTCTTAAATGTCAGCTTCTCTATACTGCAGGTCGGACTCCTCAGCTTGAGGCAGAGTAACTTCATGGCCTATTTGCTCAAGATGCTGTCACCAAAGTCCAGCTCCTTCGAGTTCTGGTGGGTGCTAAGCACAGAGCAGAAGTTTCCCCACCACTCTATGAGGAGGGGCTTCCATTGAGTCCTGTGTTCCGGGAGAGTAACAACGGGGCACAGGAGAGTATAATCCAGAGAGGTCTCTGATATCCACCCAGATTGCCTTCAAGTTCTGACAGTGCTGGAGACAGTAGGAAGATACCATCAAGTCCATGTTCTGGTTAATCAGAAGCCACACTTCTTGAAAGCCATTGAGAGCCGTGTGAACAAACTCTTCATCCTGAGACTCAAAGAGAGAGTAGAAGGCATCCAGGGTGTCCATCGGGCTGGTGCCATTGACCTGCTGACCTATCAGAGAGATAGTGTCCTACCAGTGTCCCAGCTTCTGCTTAACAGTCAGGGTCACAGGACATCCAAACAGAACCTCCAGAGTCTTCAAGATATCTTGTTCATGAGGCCAAATAAGAAACGTCTCAAAAACAAAACAAAACAAAATAACAAAAAAAACAAAAACAAAACAGAAAACAGAAAAGAAAGAAATGTCTCATCCCGAGGAGGTGAGTGTTGTCGGATCTCTTCACCTCCATGATGCTCATTAGGATTTTAATGAAGGAAAAATGTTGATTCCATTTCCCCAGCCCTTCTAAAACATAATATAGGGCAGCAAAGAAATCCTGCAGGCTGATGTGGAAGAAAATATAACACTTCTCACTGCTGCGGCCATCCTGGAGAAGGATGTTCATGTGAAAGAGGGCCGAGATCTCAGACTCCTTTAGGCTGTAGGTCTTCAGGTCATCATCATAGAACTCTGACCTCATGGTCCACACTCCCTCAGCGGCCATCCTGCACAAACCCACTAGGGTAATTTGTTCTTCCTGACTGAGTGTGCCTTGGGAAGGCCTTCTCAGGGTGAGCTTGTGGAACACCAATGGGGCATACAAACCAGTGATAGTTTGGCAAGGTAGAGTGCATCTGTTTCCCAGCTCCTTCTGTAGCTGTAGAGCCTCACAGACCAGTGAGCACACAGAGGGGCCCTGGCATTGGTCAAATAGCTGGTGATTCTCTATCACTGAATGGAAGACTTGCATTCTCTGAGAGTCATCAGAGATGATCTCAAGGATCAGCTGAGATCTCCTTGATGCAGACAGTCTTTCAACAAGTATATAGAGGGGGGACACCACCATCGACTTGAGCTTTTCTAAGCCTGTGTTTCTGGTGGTAATTATGAGAAAGGACTGGGGTAGGAGGGCCTTCCTCAAGAGGCTGTACATTAGGATGTATATGGGCTGTTCATCCTTCCAGTCTGCAGGGTGTCATATTGTCATGTTGGAGGACAGCATGCACATCATCCAAACCATCTGTGACAAACACTGCCGGGCAGTGGTGGCACATGCCTGTAATCCCAGCACTCTGGGAGGATTTCTGAGTTAGAGGCCAGCCTGGTCTACAGAATGAGTTCCAGGACAGCCAGGGCTACACAGAGAAACCCTGTCTCAGAAAAAACAAAAACAAAAAAACAAAGACATAAGACACACACTAGTCTTTCGGGGTGGGACATGATCTTTGTCACTGGAGCCCAGGAGTCTGGCCACTCCTTGGCAATCAGCTGTGCCAAACTGCCCTTCTCTGTCCACTTTCTTTCTCTAATAGAGAAGAAGACGACATAGGACATGTCTTGGTAAAGTTTACAATGTGCCCAGCCCAGAACAAAGCTGACTTCCCACCTCCTGGTCTTCCATGTAGGATAATGGTGTGAGGCCTGAAGGATTTCCAGTGTGCTTTAAAAGCATAAGACAATACTTTCATCTCTGGGCTGTCATAGTGTAGATCCACACTTCTGTCAAATTTAGCTATCACGTGGGCCTTGTAGTCTTGTAGGTCACCCTGTTCACCCCTTTGTCATTGCATCTCCTTCCTCAGCTTGTAAGGCTTCTGATGTTCGTTCCTAGTCTGGTCCTTGGTATTTTAGAGTTTTATTATCTTTTTCTGGAGGAGTCATTTTGCTTCCTGATGTCTGTTCCTCCACTGGTCCTTGGTCTTTCAGGATTGCTTTATTGTCTTTTTCTAGAGGTCTCATTGTGCTTTCTGATGCCTGTTCCTCTTCTGGTCCGTGTTCTTTCAGGATTACTTTGCTGTCTTTTTCTGGAAAACTCATTGTGCTTTCTCTAAGTGCAGATCCTACTTTCTGCAAAACTATAGCCATGGCAAAAAGAGAGCCAACTCTACCTCCTGTATTTCTTTTTTTGTTTGTTTGTTTTGTTTTTTGGGTTTGGTTTTTTCGAGACATGGTTTCTCTGTATATCCCTGGCTATCCTGGAACTCACTTTGTAGACCAGGCTGGCCTCAAACTCAGAAATCCACCTGCCTCTGCCTCCCAGAGTGCTGGGATTACAGGCATGCGCCACCACCACTGCCAAGCCCTGAATTTCTTTAAGGGAGTTATTTATGTCCTTCTTGAAGTCCTCTATCAGCATCAGGAGCTGAGATTTTAAATCCAACTCTTGCTTTTCGGTGTGTTGGGGTATCCGGGACTTGCTGTGGTGGGAGAACTGGGTTCTGATGTTGCCATGTGGCCTTGGTTTCTGTTGGTAGGGTTCTTATGCTTGCCTTTTGCCATCTGGTTGTCTCTGGTGCTAGTTGGTCTTGCTGTCTCTGACTGGAGGTTGTTCCTCCTGAGAGCCTGTAAGCCTGTGTCCTTACTCCTGGGAGACCAACTCTCTTTTGGCAGGGTCTGTGCACAAAAGGCTGTGAAGTCTCCTGGCTCCCTGGTGCAAATGGTGGCCAGAAGACTTCTGTCCCAGCTGCTCCACTGATCTTATACCCTGCGTTCTCCTCACTGTTCCCCTCTAGAGAGAAGGTGGAGATCTTACCTCCATGCTCAGAAGTGAAAGCGCTGCTGGGAGATCACTCTCTCCTGGTGAGCTGTGCACAGAAGGCTGTGAGGCCGCCTGGCTCCCTGGTCTCCTGGTGCAAAAATCAAGAAAGGAAATTAATTGATGTCATTTTTAGCATTAGTGTAGCTAGAATTTTATATATATACATATATATATGACTCTTTTTTAACTTTATAAGTTTCTCTTGAAGACTAAACTTTGGAGTTGAGCTAGTAAGCATTTTCCTTTTAGTGATATGGAAATCTATGCCTCCAGGAAAGATTATAAACAAATGTATTTCTTTTTTAAAGCAGGACAAACACTGTCTTTTGTATAAGTTTGTTATGGTCAAAGAGCATATTTCTCAATGTGCATTTGAGCATCCATGTGTATGGAAATGTATCCTTGAATGGAAATGAGGAATTATGTCTTAAGAACATTAAATATTTACAACCTGACATCTAAAGTATATCAAACATATGCAGTTTCTTCATTATTGTGATTGTGACTATCCATGTGTGTATTAATTATGCAGTTTAACTTGTCCATAATAATATATAAACATTATTAGAGATTCACACCTGTGCATAAAAAATACAAAATATTTTCATGTATTTTTTGCAATGCCACAGAGAACAGTATACACAAATTTAAACCAAGACATGGCTGTTCAAAGAAAATTAATGTTTAAACAGCTACCATTGATGCTTTTGCACTATTTATTAATAAATTTGAACATTGTCTACTTAAAAAAAAAGAAGACCTACAGAGTCAACTAACCTGGCACATGAGGGCTCACAGAGACTGAACCACCAACCCACCAACAAAAGAACATTCAGGGCATGGACCTAGACCCCCCCATTTGTAGCAAATGTACAGTTTGGTATTCAAATGGGTCCCCTAACAATTGGTGTAGGGGGCTGTCTCTTACTCTATTCCTGCCATTGGATCCCCTTTCCTTACCTGGACTGCCTGCTTCTGCCTCAATGAAACTAGATGTCCCATGGTGGAGTGGTACCCAAGGAAGGCTTTTCTTCTCTGAGGAGAAGGGGGGAGGGTGATGGGAGAAAGGATTTGTAAGGGTGGGAGTAGGAGGATAGGAGGGGAAAAGACTATGATTCGGATGTAATGTGAATAAAAAATAAATTATAGGACAAAAGAAAGCAAAGGTCCAGTGGGTGTCCTGGCAGACTATAATGCTAGGATGGCAGACAGTGAGAGATTGACACAAGTTTAAAGCCAGCCTGGTCTACATAGTTCCAGTTCAATCAGGGCTACATAATGAGATCCTATCTCAAAAACAAGCAAACAAAACAACTGGCTGGGGACATGCCTCAGTCTCTAAAGTACCTACCATACAAGCAAAACAACTTGACTTTAGAGCCCTAGAACCATGTCAAAGGCCTGACCTAACAGTGCACACCTGTAATCCCAACAGCTAGATGGCAGGAAGAGCTCATGGAGCAGCAAACCCAGATGGGCAGATGAGCTTCAGGTTGAGCCCCTGTCTAAAGAAATTAAAATCAAGAACAACCCAGGAAAGACACTTGATGTTGAAAGTTGGCCTCTACATGCACATGTACACACACTAACAAGTGCATATGCCACACACATCTATACACACATACATATAAATAGTCAACAAATGAATAAATGTTTAGAAATTTCAAGTAAGGGGAAGAAAGGCGATTATAAACATTGGTGTTGAAATAAAAAAGAAGGCCATCATCTTTGCTCCTGTGACTAAGCAGACAGGTGCAGCCTGGAACGCAGGAAACACCGGAGTGTAAGATCACTTGGGACACGGCCTGCCAGGGCCCCACCTGCACCCAGGAGCTGGGCATCACCACAGCCTTCTATGAACCTACCCTTCCAGGGGACATCTGCTCTGCAGGGAGTCCCACATTTAGAGGTAAGGCCCCCATCTTTGCTCCTATGACTGAGCAGACGGATGTAGCCAGGAACTCAGGGAACATCCAAGTTGTAAGGTCACTTGGGACATGGTCTACCAGGGCCCCACCTACCCCCAGGAGCTGGACAGTGCCACAGCACTCTGCCAGGGAAGAGCTGGTCACCCAGGGGTACTGAGACAGGCTTGCAGGTCCACAGGAGGGACAAGCACCAGCCTGAGACAGCAAGAACAACCAACTCCAGATATAACCAGATGGCAACAGGCAAATATAGGAATGTTACTAACAGAAATCAAGGGAGCATGACACCATCTGAACCCAATTCTCCCACAACAGCAAGTCCTGGATACCCCAACACACTGGAAAAGCAAGATTTGGATTTTAAATCACAGCTCATGCTGCTGATAAAGGGCATCAAGAAGGACATAAATAACTCCAGTAAAGAAATACAGGAGAACACAGGTAAACAGGTAGAAGCCCTTAAAGAATTACAGGAAAGCACAAACAGGTTAAGGAATTGAACAAAACCATCCAGGATCTAAAAACAGAGGTAGAAACAATAAAGAAATCACAAAGGGAAACAACTATGAACATAGAAAACCTAGAAAAGAAGTCAGGAATCATGAATCAACAACAGAATACAAGAGACAGAAAAGAGAATCTCAGATGCAGAAGATATCATAGAAAGCATTGACACATCGCTTCTCGGCCTTTTGGCTAAGATCAAGTGTAGAAAGCATTGACACAACAAACAAAGAAAATGCAAAATGCAAAAAGTTCCTGACCGAAAACATACAGAAAATCCAGGACAAAAATGAGAAGACTAAACCTAAGGATTATAGGTACAGAAGAGAATGAAGATTTCCAACTTAAAGGGCCAGTAAATATCTTCAACACAATTATAGAAGAAAACTTCACTAACTTAAAGAAAGAGATGCCCATGAACATACAAGAAGCCTACAGAACTCCAAATAGATTTGACCAGAAAAGAAATTCCTCCTGTCACATAATAATTAAAATGCCAAATGCACTAAACAAAGAATATTAAAAGCAGTAAGGGAAAAGGTCAAGTGACATATAAAAGTAGACCTATCAGAATTACACCAGACTTCTCACCAGAGACTATGAAAGCCAGAAGAGCCTGGGCAGATATCATGCACACCCTAAGGGAACACAAATGCCAACCCAAACTGCTATATCCAGCAAATCTCTCAATTACCATAAATGGAGAGACCAAGTTATTCCATGACAACACCAAATTTATACAATATCTTTCCACAAATTCAGCCCTTCAAAGAATAATGAATGGAAAACACCAATAAAAGGAGGGAAACTATACTCTAGAAAAAGCAAAAAAGTAATCATCTTTCAACAAACCCAAAAGAAGATAACCACACAAACATAAAAATTACATCAAATATAACAGGAAGCAACAATCACTATTACTTAGTATCTCTTAACATCAATGGACTCAATTCCCCAATAAAAAGACATAGACTAACAGACTGGATATGTAAACAGGACCCAACATTTTGCTGCATACAGGAAACACATCTCAGTGTCAAAGACAAATACTACCTCAGAGTAAAAGGCTGGAAAACAATTTTCCAAGCAAATGGTTCCAGGAAACAAGCCAGAGTAGCTGGAACCATTTAATATTGGATAATATTGACTTTCAACCAAAATTCATTGAAAAAGATATGGAAGGACACTTTATACTATTCAAGGGAAAAATCTGCTAAGAAGAACTATCAATTCTGAACATCTATGCTCCAAATGCAAGGGCACCCTCATTCGTAAAAGAAACTTTACTAAAGCTTAAAGCACACATTGCACCACACACAATAATTGTGGGTGACTTCAACTCCCCACTCTCCTCAGTGGACCAATCAGGGAAACACAAACTAAACAGAGACACAGTGAAACTAACAGAAGTTTTGGACCAAACTGATTTAATAGATATCTATGGAACATTTCATCCTAAATCAAAAGAATATACCTTCTTCTCAGCACCTTATGGTACCTTCTCCAAAATTGACCATATAATTGGTCACAAAACAGACCTCAACAGATATAAGATGATTGAACTCATTCCATGCCTCCTATCAGATCACTGTGGAATAAGGGTGGACTTCAATAGCAACAAAAACAACAGAAAGCCCACATACACATGGAAGCTGAACAATGCTCTACTCAATGATACCTTGGTCAAGGATGAAATAAGGAATGAAATCAAAGACTTTTTAGAATTTAAGGAAATGAAGGCACAACATACCCAAATTTATGGGACACAATGAAAGCAGTGCTAAGAGGAAAACTCATACTCTGAGTGCTTCCAAAAAGAAAATGGAGAGAGAATACACTAGCACCTTAACACACACCTGAAAGCTTTAGAACAGAAAAAGCTAATACATCCAAGAGGAGTAGAAGGCAGGAAATCATAAAACTCATGACTGAAATCAACCAAGTAGAAACAAAAAGAACTATACAAAGAATCAACAAAACCAGGAACTGGTTCTTTGAGAAGATCAACAAGATAGATAAACTCTTAGGCAGACTAACCAGAGAGCACAGAGACATTATCCAAACTAACAAACTCAGAAATAAAAAAGGAGATATAACAGCAGAAATTGAGGAAATTAAAAAAAACATCAGATTCTACCACAAAAGCCTATACTCAACACAACTGGAAAATCTGGATGAAATAGACAATTTCCTAGACAGATACCAAATACCAAAGTTAAATCAGGATCAGGTAGACCATCTAAACAGTCCCATAACCCCTAAAGAAATAGGAGTCATTGAAAATCTCCCAACCAAAAAAAGCACAGGATCAGATGGTTTTAGTGTAGAATTCTACCAGACATTCAAAGAAGACCTAACACCAATACTCTTCAAACTATTCCAAAAAATAGAAACAGAAGGAACACTACCCAACTCATTCTATGAAGCCACAATTACACTGATACTTAAACCACACAAATATCCAACAAAGAAAGAAAACTTCAAGCCAATTTCCCTTATGGATATTGATGCAAAATTATTCAATAAAAATCTTGCCAACCAAATCCAAGAACGCATCAAAACGATCATTCACCAGAATCAAGTAGGCTTCATCCCAGGGATGCAGGGATGGTTCAAGATACGGAAATTCATTAATGTAATCCACTACATAAACAAACTCAAAGCAAGAAAAACCACATCATCATTTAATTAGATGCTGAAAAAAGAATTTGACAAAATTCAGCATCCTTTCATGTTAAAAGTCTTGGAAAGATCAGGAATTCAAGGCCCATATCTAAACATAGTAAAAGCAATATACAGCCAACTAGTAACTAACATCAAACTAAATGGAGAGAAACTTGAAGCAATCCCACTAAAATTAGGGACTAGACAAGACTGCCCCCCTCTTTTTATTTATTCAATATAGTACTTGAAGTTCTAGTAGAGCAATTAGACAACATAAAGAGGTCAAAGGGATACAAATTGGCAAGGAAGAAGTCAAACTTTCTCTATTTTCAGATGATATGATAGTATACTTAAGCAACCCAAAAAACTCCACCAGAGAACTCCTACAGCTGATAAACAACTTCAGCAATGTGATCTGATATAAAATTAACTCAAACAAATCAGTTGCCTTCCTATACGCAAAGGATAAACAGGCTGAGAAAGAAATTAGTGAGATGACACCCTTCACAATAGCCACAAACAATATAAAGTATCTTGGTGTGACTCTAACCAAACAAATGGAAGATCTGTATGACAAGAACTTCACGTCTTGGGGCTGGAGAGATGGCTCAGTGGTTAAGAGCACTGACTGCCTTTCCGAAGGACCTGAGTTCAAATCCCAGCAACCACATGGTGGCTCGCAACCATCCAAAATGAGATCTGATGCCCTCTTCTAGAGTGTCTGAAGGCAGCTACAGTGTTCTTACATATAATAAATAAACCTTTAAAAAAAAAAAAGAACTTCAAGTCTCTGAAGAAAGAAATCAAAGAAGACCTCAGAAGATAGAAAGATCACCTATGCTCGTGAATTGGCAAGATTAATATACTAAAATTGGCCATCTTGCCAAAAGCAATCTACACATTCAATGCAATCCTCATCAAAATTCCAACTCAATTCTTCATAGAGTTAGAAAGAGCAATTCTCAAAGTCATCTGGAATAAAAAAAAAAATTCTGGGGGAATCAGTATCCCTGACCTCAAGCAATACTACAGAGCAATAGTGTTAAAAACTGCATGGTATTGATACAGTGACCGGCAGGTAGATCAATGGAATAGAATTGAAGACCCAGTAATGAACCCACACACCTATGGGCACTTGTTCTTTGACAAAGAAGCTAAAAAACATCCAGTGGAAAAAAGATAGCCTTTTCAACAAATGGTGCTGGTTCAACTGGCGCGGTCAGCATGCAGAAGAATGGGAATTGATCCATCCTTGTCTCCTTGTACTAAGCTCAACTCCAAATGGATCAAGGACCTCCACATAAAGCCAGACACACTGAAGCTAATAGAAAAGAAACTGGGGAAGACCCTTGAGGACATGGGCACAGGGAAATTTTCCTGAACAGAACACCAATAGCTTATGCTCTAAGATCAAGAATTGACAAATGGGATTTCATAAAATTACAAAGTTTCTGTAAGGCAAAGGACACTGTCAATAGGACAAAACAACAACCAACAAATTTGGAAAAGATCTTTACCAACCCTACATCCGACAGAGGGCTAATATCCAATATTTACAAAGAACTCAAGAACTTAGACTCCAGAGAGCCAAATAACCCTATTAAAAAGTGGGGTACAGCCGGGCGGTGGTGGTGCACGCCTGTAATGCCAGCACTCTGGGAGGCAGAGGCAGGCGAAGTTTTGAGTTCGAGGCCAGCCTGGTCTACAGAGTGAGTTCCAGGACAGCCAGAGCTATACAGAGAAACCCTGTCTTGAAAAAAAAAGTGGGGTACAGGCTAGGCGGTAGTGGCCCATGCCTGTAATCCCAGCACTCTGGGAGGCAGAGGCAGGCAGATTTCTGAGTTCAAAGCCAGCCTAGTCTACAGAGTGAGTTCCAGGAGAGCCAGGGCTACACAGAGAAACCCTGTCTCGAAAACAAACAAAAAACAAATGGGGTACAGAGCTAAACAAAGAATTTTCACCTGAGGAATATTGAATGGCTGAGAAGCACCTAAAGAAATGTTCAACATCCTTAGTCATCAGGGAAATGCAAATCAAAACAACCATGAGATTTCACCTCACACCAGTCAGAATGGCTAAGATCAAAAACTCAGGAGACAGCAGGTGTTGGTGAGGATGTGGAGAAAGAGGAACACTCCTCCACTGCTGGTGGGGTTGCAAGCTGGTACAACAACTCTGGAAATCAGTCTGGCAGTTCCTCAGAAAATTGGACATAATACTTCCGGAGGACTCCGCTATACCACTCCTGGGCATATACCCAGAGGATTCCCCAGCATGTAATAAGGACACATGCTCCACTATGTTCATAGCAGCCCTATTTATAATAACCAGAAGCTGGAAAGGACCCAGATGTCCCTCAATAGAAGAATGGATACAAAAAAAAAATGTGGTATATTTACACAATGGAACACTATTCTGCAATTAAAAACAATGAATTCATGAAATTTTTAGGCAAATGGTTGGAACTGGAAAATATCATCCTAAGTGAGGTAACTCAATCACAAAAGAATATACACACATGGAATGCAGTCACTGATAAGTGGATATTAAGTAGCCCAGAAGCTCTGAATACCCAAGACAAAATTAGCATATCAAATGATTTCCATGAAGAAGGAAGGAGAGCCCTGGTCCTGGAAAGACTTGATCCAGCATTGTAGGGGAGTACCAGGACAGAGAAATGAAAGGGGGTGATTGGGGAATAGGTGCAGAGAAGAGGGCTTATGGGACATATGGGGAGGGAGGAACCAGGAAAGGGGAAAGTATTTGGAATGTAAACAAAGAATATAGAAAATAAAATAAAATAAAAACTATTGAGTTCATGAAATTCTTAGGCAAATGGGTGGAACTGGAAAATATCCTAAGTGAGGTAACCCAGTCTCAAAAGAACACTCATGGTATGCACTCACTGAGAAGTGGATATTAGCCCAGAAGCTCGAAATACCCAAGACACAATTCACATATCAAATGATGCCCAAGAAGGTGGAAGAAAGTCCTTTGTAGAAAGGGGAACAAAATACCCACAGGAGGAGACAGAGAGACAAAGTGTGGAGCAGAGACTGAGGGAAAGACCATCCAGAGACTACCCCACCCAGGGATCCATCCCATATACAGTTACAAAACCCAGACAATATTATTGATGCCCACAAGTGCTTGCTGACTGGAGCTGGATATAGCTGTCACCTGGGAGGCTCTGCTAGTGCATGACAAATACAGAGGGGGACACTCTCAGCCAGCCATTGAACTGAGCACAGGGTCCCCAATGGGGGAGCTAGAGAAAGGACCCAAGAAGCTGAAGGGGTTTGCAGCACCACAGGAGGAACAATGATATGAACCACCCAGTACTCCCAGAGCTCCCAGGGAGAAAACCATCAACCAGAGAATTCACATGGAGGGACCCATGACTCCAGACACACAGGCAGCAGAGGATGGTCTTGTTGGACATCATAGGAAGGAGAGGCCCCTGGTCCTGGGAAGGCTCGATGCAGCAGTGTAGGGGAATACCAGGACAGGGAAGTGGGAGGGGGTTGATTGGGGAACAGGGGGAGGGGAGATGGCTTATGGGACTTTTGGGAGGGGACCAGGAAAGGGGAAATCATTTGAAATGTAAATAAAGAATATATCTAATGAAAAAGAAATAAAAAAGAAACGTCTTGAAACCAAAAGTTGCTTGGTCTACTTGCTGACTTATTTTACCTTTGTTATTGTTGCTTGAAAGATCTTACTATGTAGCCTGGAATAGGCCTCAAACTGGCTATGCAGCAGAAGATGACAAGTTGATCTCCTATTTCAGCCTCCTCAATACTGGGGTTATAGGCTCCAAAGTTGGTTCTTTCAAAAACTAAAATAAAATAAATAAAAGTCTTATGAGACTTACCAAGAAACAGGCAAATTATCAGTATGAAAATGAGAGACATGGGGCTCAGCAGTTAAGAGCTCTGACTGCTCTTCCAGAAGTGCTGAGTTCAATTCTCAGCAACCACATGGTAGCTCACAACCATCTGTAATGGGATCTGATGTGTGTGTGTCTGAAGACAGTAACAGTGTACTCACATATATAAAATAAATAAATCATTTGGAAAAAGTTAAAAAAGAAAATGAAAGAAGAGATGGTACAGACACTAAGGAAATAACAGCAAAATATGATAACCAATCATACCTAAAAAGTCAATGCCAGATGAACACTTGGATAGTGGACAGGTACCTAAGACACATTAAAAGCTCACTACAGAAAAATTGGATACCTGCATAGATGTTAATTATTGAAAAACAGAGCTGAAAACTTTCTCGAGGAAAGTCCATGTCTAGATGGCATCACCACTAAATCTAACTAGCTTTCAAAGAACAGATATGACTAGTTCAACAGTAAATCCCCCAAAAATGAGCAAGAGAAAAGAGTTTGCAGTCCTTTCTAGGAGGCCAGCATTGCCCTGGTACCAAAGTCAGACAAACACAAAAGAAAACCACAGACTGATGATATTCTCCATAAATATCTATGGACAGCTTTTAAGAAAAACCTTAAGAAAAGCAAATTTTAGTAAGCTGAATCCCACAATAGGTCAACAGATTATGCAGGTGGGGTTTATCTCAGAAAAAGGTCACTTTTACATCAATTGATGTAACGTAAAATACTCCACTTTTTCTGCTTTTATATTTCAAGAATTAAGGAGTAGTTAACCTTACATTTCCCCAGATTGGCAAAATTGTGAAGTGCTGAAGATGGATATGATGGTTTGTGCCCCTAATCCCAGAATCTAGTAAACTGAAGCCAGCCAGTTGTGAGTTTAAGAATATCCTACTCTACAGAGCTCTCCAGGGTTACATGAGATACACGTCAATACAACCAAAGCTCGAGCTCCTTGGTTGTACACTTGACTTACATGAACAAGACCTTGGATTCTATCCCCAGTACTGCCCACCCCCAAAAAAGTCAAGTTATCTTCTGAACCTGCTGCAATCTAGCTCCTTTCCCTCACAGTACATTTATCCAAATGAACTTTGTATATTTGTATTCTTCTCTGGTCTTCAAGAAGAAACAAAGCCCTTTACAGTGATAACTGCACATTTGTCTAAAGGAAGCTCCGTCTGAAGTTTTCATTGGTGTTGTTTGCCTTCCCTGTCTTTTACTCCCCTTGGGAAAATGTTAAGGATTAACCCCCCCCCAAAAAAAGAAACCATTTAGTTGTTATAGGTACACTTCACGAATATCGTGTCCAGATAAAAGCATCAAATGTGCCGTATCTATAAGTAGGAAAGAAAAGTTTATTAAATTGTGTGGGTGTGGATCTTGTGAATATTTTTAATTGAGAAGACACCTCTGTTATGGTCATGAGAAAAAGAAAGAAACTTAATTCCAATATGAAAAAGAGCTTCTGTGCTCGCTTCAGCAGCGCATATACTAAAATTGGAACGATACAGAGGTTAGCATGTGCAAGGATGACACGCAAATTCGTGAAGCATTCCATATTTTTTAAAGGCTCAGTGCAGCAGTGTAGGAGAATACTAGAACATGGAAGTGGGAAGGGGTGGATGGGAGAACAGGGCTTATGGGACTTTCGGGGAGGGGGGATCCAGGAAAGGGGAAATCATTTGAAATGTAAATAAAGAATATATCGAATAAAAATAAAAGGAAAAGAGCTTCTGATACAGCTGAGTCTTCTGTGGTTTTGCTTTTTGTTGTTTTGAGCAGGTTCTCGGTTCATAGCCTTGGCTGTCCTGGAGCTCACTACCAGGCTAGTCTTCAAAGATCTGCCTGCCTCGGCCTCACAGAGTGCTGGGAATAAAGAAAAATTCAGTTGTCAGCACATATATGGACTCTCAGTTTGCACAGAATAAGGATTACATTATTTAAACTTTTAAACGTTCCCTGTACAACTAACTCTCTATGGCTTTGCTGTTGTGTTGTGCAATGCTACAAAAGGAGTCTGGAGCCTCCTGTGTAAGGAACAAGAGTTCTGCCTCTTAGTGACACACCCCACCCCACCCCATGAGTTAAGTGAGTCTCCATTGTTTCTACAATGGCACACACAGGAAACCAGCTAAATGGAATGCTAACAAACAGACATCCTGGAAAAAAAAGTCCAACCTTATAAAACTTTCACTTTGCTGCTTCAAATGATAAGGATTTCTTGTGTTAGCTCTAACAGAAACTTTCAGATTCTAAGTACAAAACTTTGGATACAATATTAAGTTGGGAGCCCAGCAGGATGGCTCCTCAGGTAAAGGTGCCTGCCACCAAGCCTGATCTTAATTACATTCCTTAGGGCCCACCTGATAGAAGGAGAGAACCAATTTCCACAAGTTGTCTTTTGACCTCCAGATGCGTGCCATGGCAAACTTGTGCCTACAGACATGTGTATACATACTAAATGAATAAACAAATGCAATACCCATTTTTTAAAAGTTGGTTAATAAATACACTAGACAGATTATAAACCGACAGTTCAAAGTAGGAAACATATAACATATACTGGCCAATGAATACAATATTTTATTCTTCTTTCCTAAAATGACACTACCCAAAGAAAGAAAGAAAGAAAGAAAGAAAGAAAGAAAGAAAGAAAGAAAGAGAAAAGGAAGAAGCCTAAGCGAAAGGATAGATTTTATTTTTACAATAAAAGCCTTCTGAGGACTACAAAGAATTACAAAGTAAAAACAGATAAGTAAACAGAAATCTTATGAATACCTTTTGCCTGTGAATGAGTTTTTTTGTCTAAGTCATTCTACTTAACAAATTCAACCACAGTGTCATCCATTTGAATCCTCTTTGTTTGTTTACTGTGAGTTTTTCATTAGATATTTCTTTATTTACATTTCAAATGCTATCCCCTTTCCGAATTACCCCTCCGAAAACCCCCTATCCCATTCCACCTCCCCCTCCTCACCACCACCCCCACAATTTCCTGACTTGCATTCCCCTATTCTGGGAAATATAGCCTTCATAGCACCCATGGTCCCTCGTCTCATTGATGTCTGACCAGGCCATCCTCTGCTACATATGTAGCTGGAGTCATGGGTCCCTCCATGTGTACTTTTTAGTTGGTGGTTTAGTCCCTGGGAGCTCTAGGGGGTACCGGTTGGTTCATATTGTTGTTCCTCCTATGGGGCTGAAACCTCTTCAGCTCCTTGGGTCCTCTCTCAAGCGGCTCCATTGGGGACCCTGTGCTCAGTCCATTAGATGGCTGTGAGCCATGGGTATTTTGAGCCACTTTCCATTAAGGATCAAAGTATCCATACTTCTTTGGTCTTCCTTCTTCTTGAGCTTCATGAGGTCTGTGAGTTGTATCTTGGGTATTCCGAGCTTTTGGGATAATATCCACTTATCAGCAAGTACATACCATGTGTGTTCATTTGTGATTCTGTGTATATATTAGGGTATATGGTGTGTGTGTGTGTGTGTGTGTGTGTGCGCACGCGCGCGCGCGTGTGTGTGTGTGTGTGTGTGTGTGTGTGTGTGTGTGTGTGAGAGAGAGAGAGAGAGAGAGAGAGAGAGAGAGAGAGAGAGAGAGGAAAACTTCCTGGAATTGGTTCTCTCCTTCCACCTTGTGGATCCTTGGAATCAAACTCAGGTCATCAGACCTGGTAGAGGCACCTTTACCCTCTGAGTTGTCTTGCCAGCCCTGCAGACATCATTCTCATAAGCTAAGAAGTTGGTATTTGAAAGTTCATCTTCCAGGGAATGACATGCAATATAGTTGAAATAAACATAACCTTAAGAGGATTCCAACTGGCTCCTGCGACTGAGCAGTCAGGTACAGCCAGGAGTGCATGGAACACCTGGGTGCCAGAACAGCAGGCACAGGGTCTGCTAGGGCCCTGCCTGCACCCAGAAGCTGGGCAGCGCCACAGCCGTCTGTGCACCTTTCCTGTCAGGGGAGAACTGCTCTACAGGGAAGGATTTGGCTCCCATGTTTAGAGGTGAGGCCACCATCTTCTCCAAGAGGAGTAGACAGACGGCAGGAAATAATCAAACTCAAGGCTGAAATCAAACAAGTAGAAACAAAAAAAAATTTATACAAATAATCAACCAAACCAGGAGCTGGTTCTTTGAAAAAACCAACAAGATAGATAAACCCTTAGCCAAACTAACCAGAGGGCACAGATATCCAAATCAGCAAATCAGAAATGAAAAGGGAAACATAACAACAGAAACTGAGGAAATCCAAAAAATCAACAGACCCTACTACAAAACACTATACTCAACAGAAGTTGGAAAATCTAGATGAAATGAACAATTTTCTAGACAGATACCAGGTACCAAAGTTAAATCAGGATCAGATAAATGATCTAAACTATTCCATAACCCATAAAGAAATAGACTCCGCCATTAATAGTCTCCCAACCAAAAAAAGCCCAGGGCGAGATGGGTTCAATGGAGAGTTCTACCAGACCTTCAAAGAAGACAACACCAATACTCTTCAAATCATTCCACAAAATAGAAACAGAAGGAACACTACCCAACTCGTTTTATGAAGCTACAATTACGCTGATACCTAAACCACACAAAGATCCAACAAGGAAAGGGAACTTTAGACCAATTTCCCTTTTGAATATTGATGCAAAAATATTCAATAAAATTTTTGCCAACTGAATCCAAGAACACATCAAAACAATCATTCACCCATGATCAAGTAGGCTTCATCCCAGGGATGCAGGGATGGTTCAATATACGGAAATCCATCAATACAATCTACTACATAAACAAACTTAAAGACTCACTACTGATTTATTAATTAATCAAATCAAAATAAAGAAGAATGACACCTCAAAGGGGGAAATCTTCTAGGCCAGTTTCTTTTATGAGTTAAAAAAAAAATCTTCAAAATGTTTACTTTTAACATGTGTTTCTAACCAAAAAAAAAAAAAAAATGTGGTTGCATTTTTCCTGACTATATTCACAGATGGATATAACAGAGATGAAAATTAAAACACAACCATTAAATAAGTTAATCATTCAGAAGAAATAGTTGACTCACCAGATTTTAGACAGCTGTTTTGTTTTGATAGGATCTCGTATAGCTCTGGCTAGTCTTGAACTCTGTATAAGGCTGGAACTAGTCCTGATCTTCTTGTCTCTGCCTCCCAAGTTCTGGAATCACAGATGTGTGTCACCATGCCTAGCTTGCTGTCATTTTTTGATGACAAAAAGCTCTGTCTCTTCTGGCAGTCTCAAGTTTACCTCCTTCTGAGTTATAATAAAGTTTGCAGGGTTGGAGAGATGGCTCACTGGCTAAAAGCACTGGCGGCTCTTCCAGAAGACTAGGGTTCAATTCCCAGCACCCGCATGGTAGCTCACAACTGTCTGTAACTCCAGTTCTCAGAAATCTGATACCCTCACACAGACACCAATGCACATGAAATAATAATTTAAAAATGTAAAGGAAAAATAATCAATTTGACCAGGAACTTGGAAAGTATTCCCAATTCCCAATTCTGTCTTATCCTAAGAGGATATGGCCAACCATTGCAGGGTCTCAAACATAATTTCAACTTAATCAACAATAGGCAAAAGTGGCATTTTCCAAACACAGTCCTTCAGTTGGGAACGGAATTCAACAGGAGGCTTCCCTGAGTTTCACCACCAAAGCTGCAAAGAGGAAAAACCACCCCCAAACCTGTGCAAAAATTTCAAACCTGAAGGCTGGGTTTTCTAAAAGATGCCAGAAAAAAAACTGCCCTTGAGACTTAAAGGAAAAGACCTTATCAGGCACTGTCAGCTGGTGATACCACATAAAACTCCAAAGCTGCAATTCCAGTTTCCTGACTTGGCAAACATCCTTTGCTGGGACCGTTGAACAGTCATTCCCTAGGGCCACTTTAAGAATTGGGCTTAGAATGTAACTGGGTAGTAAGTGCGCACCAGGCTCTGTTTGATCCCTAGCACCCAACCTTCTCATCCCAAAAAATAACCCTAAGAATTCTTAGCAACCCTCCAGAAACCACTGACTAAGAAATAGATCACTTCAGTCCAGGGCTAATTTCCTGATTCCTCAGCAATCTTTCTTCCCCTTTCCCACTTCATCCTGCTTATTGGACTTCACACGGCTGCCTACTGGAAGGACACTCAGTCTATGTTCCTTTTTTGATCTGGTGACTTTAAGAAATGTTTTTTTTTTTGGGGGGGGGGGGTACATATATCTGTTGTGCAGTGATGTAGTACCAGTCATGGTAGCACATGCCTGTAATCCCAGGACCAGAGAAGTTGAGCCAGGAGGATTGCTAAGAGTTTGAAATAAATCTGGGCTACATAGTGAGTTCTAGGCAAGCCTGGGCCACAGAGTTAAGACCTTGTTTTAAAAAATAAAACAGCCAGGGATGGTCGTGCGTGCTCTATAACTGCAGTACTTAGGATGAAGAAGCAGAAGAGTCCAGGGCTGATAGCCATTCTCAGCAACATGAGAAGGCAGTTACAGAATCAGTTTGGGTGTCCATCAGCAGTTCTAACAGATAAAGAAAATAAGTAGTGTATGTATATGCACAAGTGAGTTTGATTCAGCCATTCGTTCATTCATTCATTTTTATTTATTTATTTATTTTTTACCTCTGAGAGTCTTCTTCCCTTCCAGGGAGAAAAACCCCACAAATCATTTTTGTTTCTTTGTTAGTGGTAAGGCTGTCCTTGAACTCCAAATCCTCCTGCCCCTGAAGGAGGATAGAAAGACAGAGGAAATTATAGGGACAAAGGAAAGGAGTCCCTCACCCCAAAGTCTGATTGAAGCCTCTCGGCAACCAAGAATCAATATTCCCAAGGTCAGGTGCAAAAGATGGCTCTTCCAGTGGTTGACAGTGCTTGCAGAAGTCCTGAGATTGGTTCCCAGCAATCATGTCAGGCAGTTGACAATTGCCTTTAACTGCAACTTCATGGGATCCCACAGCCTCACCTCCTCAGTCACCCACACTCATGTGCACATACCCACACAAAGACACGCACATACATAAAACTTGAATTTTTTCCAACACAATTCACAACTGCTGAACGTCTTGTCTTTCCCCCCCTCCCAGATGAAAACCTGCAATGATCTAGGAATCTCACCAGATACCCCTTTAGAGTCTCTACAAAGACACATCCTAATCCCTCGAGTAGCCCTGGTGGCTCCTGATTTTATCTTATCAGCTGTAGCCCCATCCAAGGCTCCTCCAGAGCCACCTTATAATCTCATTTATCAAAAACTTTGAGGATTGCTTAGCAGCCCTTTGAAATGTAACTTGAGAACCATCAAAATCATCTATGTAGCCAATGCCAGAAGACTTCAAAGTGACTCCTCTCTGAAAATCTCATACCCATACTCTTGGGTGTACTGGCTTCTTCCCCGGCCTGCCTTTCTTCCCATTTTTAATGAAGTTCACCTCTGCTCCCTACTGGATCATCCTCAGAATCTTTTCTGTGGTGGGGCCAAGGATCTGGTTTTGCCTCATCAAGGTCCTTAACCACTTAAGAGAACTCCTGAGGCTGCTACAGGCTACAGTGTAGAGCTGTGCCTCTGTCCCTGCTGCTGCCAACACCACCCCCACCCCCAAATGCTTGGATGGTAGGTGTATGCCACCACACCTAGTTGAAAAAAATAAATCATTTTGATGGCTTTCATCTCAGACCAGAGTCACTACTTTGAATTTAACTGTTAGTTGACAGAAATTTAAATATTTCTCCCTTAAACATTGTTTTAAATGTTTCTTTTTGGAGACTCATTCTGCTTGTTAAATTCTTCCCATCATTAAGCCCAATTTGATCTCATAAAAATTGTTCCACGCTGGGGATATAGGTAGGTAATGGAGTGTTTGCCAAGCATGCACAAAGCCTTAGGTTCTCTCCCCACAAAACACACACACACACACACACACACACACACACAGTATGTGCATGCATAGAGAGGCATAAATAAATGTAAAAAAATTAACCCACAGTCTAAAACGCTGACCCATAATTGTTCCTGTCTGAAAGAACTGCAGGGATAGAAATGGAGAGGAGCCTGAGGAAAAGAAGGTCCAGCGACAGGCCCTAAGTGGGATCCAGCTCAAGGGGAGGCCCCAAGGCCTGACACTATTACTGAGGCTATGGAGTGGTCACAAAAAGGGACCTAGCATGACTGCACTCATAAAGACCCAACAAGCAGCTGAAGGAGTCAGATGCAGATATTTACACCCAACCAAGGGACAAGAGCAGCTCACCCCTGTGGTTGAATTAGGGAAAGATTGGAAGACCTGAGGAGGGCAACCCTATAGGAGGATCAGCAGTCTCAACTAACTTGGACCCCCAAGATCTCTCAGACACCGGACCACCAACCAGGCAGCATACACCAGCTGATATGAGACACTCCCCCCCCCAACACATACAGCAGAGGACTGCCGTGTCTGGACTCAGTCAGAGAAGATGCACCTAATACTCAAGAGACTGGAGGCCCCAGGGAGTAGGGAGGTCTGGTTGGGTGGGGGAGTGGGGATGGGGACATCCTCTTGGAGATGGGGGTAGGGTGTGGGGGAGAAGGAGGGAGGAAGTATGAGATGCAGAAACAGTCAGAGGATGGACCAGGATGGGGATAAAGCCTGGACTGTTAAAAAAAATTAAAGAATAAATAAAAAATAAAAATAAGGGAAAAAAGAATATTAAGAAAAAGGAGACTAGTAGGATGTCCAGATCACAGAAATGATCAAACACTACCCTATCCTGGATTAAACAATTGCTACGTCTCTATCATTGTGTTCACCTCTTGACAAGAATTAAAATAGCCAATCATGGGGAACTAGAGAGGTAGATCGATGATTAAGAGCACTAAGTGCTCTTTTGGAGGACCAAGATTCAATTCCCTGTAAGTACCCTCATGGCGGCTCACAACTATCCAATCACTATAGGCAATCCATCTCTTCTGTCTGGCCTCCACGGGCACCAGACATGCATATTGCGCACAGACATACATACAGGCAAAACATCCCTATACATAAAATAGATTTTAAGAAGTTAACTAGGGCCTGGAGTGAAGGCTCCACAGGTAAGAGCACTGGCTGGTCCTCTAGAGGACTTGGACTAAACTCCCAGCACTTGCCCGATGGCTCACAGCCATGTGTAACTAACTCCAAGTCCAGAGGACCCCACATTCACTGCTGACCTCTGCAGGGAGGAAGCCTTCACATGTGCACGGACTTACAGGCAGGCAAGACACCTATACGTGTAAAATAATAAAATGTAAATACCCAATCATAGAATTATCCCCCTTTCCTGACAGCATCCGGTCCTCATACTCTACACAGGGCCAAATCCTTGCATTGTTTGTATCTAAAGCTTTGTTGCTGCGATGTGGCGCGGTTATTCATGGTTTGTGCTCTCATTGGCATGAGTCAGAGAACTTGGTGGTTTGATTGTGGCTCTCGCTCTATCGCTATGTAAGAGAATATCTTTGTGGGTTAGACTGTACCTCTGTAGTGTGCTTGTATAGTGGTATAGCAGCATGGAGAGAACCTAGATTCACTGCTGGAGGAGAGAAACAGAGAGACAGAGACACAGAGACAGAGAGAGACACAGAGGGAGAACTGCTCAACATTTAAGGAATCCAGATGAAGGATAATCAAAAATTCTTTACACTAGTTTTGCAGCTTCTCCTGGTTAGTTTTAAGTGTCAACTGGCCACAACTTAGAATCACCTAGAAAGAGAATTGCAATGAGGAAAATCTCTAGATCTAGGTTGGTCTATGGGCATGTCCCTAGGGGATTGTCTTGAGAACTGACTCAGCCCAGGAGTGGTGTCTCTCTCTAGGCTAGACACTCCTCCCCCCCCCCCCCCCCCCCGCCTGTCCAAGCAGGTGAGCAGCAAGTGGCGGTCGCTGCTCTCTGCTCGCCACAGTGGGTTGCATGTAATGAGCTGCTTCAGTTCCTTCCTTGGCTTTCCTCTCAATAACGGATTGTAGCCTGAAATTGTAAGTCAAATAAACTTCTTCCCCTCTCATAGCACCAGAAAAGAAATCAGGACACAGCTTTTCTGTATGATGAGGGTTTTTTCCCTAAGTAAAGTTATCCCAGCTGTAAGTGACGGTACACAACTTTAATCCCAGCCCTCAGGAGGCATAAGCAATTGGATCTCTGTGAGTTTTAAGACCAGCCTGCTATACATGGTGAGTTCCATGGCCCTATTCTCATTGTCTCTGTGTGGAGAAGCTGCTGAGAGCAAGCAGTCCCCACAGCGCCCCTGCAAGGTGGCCCTGCGCTACTGCATTTCATCCCCATCAAGAGGCTGTAGAATTCTCTCCGCACCAGTTGATCACTTTGGTCAGGAGTTGTTGCATTGCTACCTTGGACAACCTCATCAGAGCCAGGGCTGTTGACATCTCCACAGGGTTTTTAAAAATGTCCACCAGAGTTAAGGTCCCAGGCTCTAGCCATGGCTCTAACATAGGGTATTTCTGAGAGAGACAGAGAGACAAAGAGAGAGGCAGAAACAGAGACAGAGACAGAGAGAATCAGAGCACACTTGCGGACGTCAGACAACAACTTGCAGGATAAGTTTCTCACTTCTTCCACCATAACCAAGTAGTCAGAAAGGACACTCCTGTGATTTGGTGACTAACTGGACTTGAGTTAGGAAACAAACGAGCAATAGGTTAGATGTCCCAGTTTGGACGGTCCCGTTCGTGAAGGCAGGGCAGGAAGTTTGCTGGGGAGATATTGGTCTGATACTGCTCACAAGGCTTGCTGACTGCTGAAACAGGATGATCTGGTATAGCTTTGGGAAAGATCTGGGCTAAGATACAGGCTAGGGAGGGAAGCCATATGCATTCCAGGAGGCAGAAGAAGACAACACATGAAGAAGAAGAAATTGCTTAAAAGTTACAGCAGAAACTGGGTATGGTGACACATGCCTGCAACCCCAGCATTCAGGATACTAAGGTAGGAGGAGCACATTGAGTTTGTAGCCAGCCTGGGTTTACATCGTGAGATGTGAATTCTGGATTCTGGGTCAGTCTGGGTTATAAATTAAACCACTTCTCTCTCTCTCTCTCTCTCTCTCTCTCTCTCTCTCTCTCTCTCTTTCAAACAAACAAACAAACAAAAGAGTTTATTTCTCTGGATAGCTTAGTGCGTTTGGCTAATGTTTTCTCCCAGGTGAACATGCAATTTTGGGAGTCTCCTTATTTTGCAGACTGTGAGAACACAGTAGAGTGATTGTCTTAAGTATGGCCTTGGGTGAAGGAAGCCAGAAATCGATTTTTCTAAGTTCCTGTCCTTAAAGTGTGAATTGAGTTCTGTGGGTGCAGTTCAGGCCCAGGTTTCATCCCCATCACTCTTCACAAAGAAAGAAAACCTTGAACTGAGTTTGTTCTGTGTCCAGTCTGTCTGGTCTTTTCTTGTGCTTTCGGTTGCTCATTTTCCTCCTTTTCTCCTTTGCGAACTAAAAATAGTAGAATGCCAAATGACGGTGTTTGAATGCACCAGGAGATTTTAGTACAGTCCAGAAGGGAAGGGACGGGACAGTCTATTCAAGACATGCAATCTTAGAGAATATACTTATGATAAGGCACACTCATCTCAAAGGAAACACGGTTATATTTTTAACTCCCTTTATTTGGGAGGAGATCATGCTTATGACGTAGTATGTATGTGGAAATTAGAGGAAAACTGTGGGAGTCTCTTCGTGCCTTCCACCATATGGGTCCCGGGGATTGAACTCACCAACTTAGCTAGGCTAGCTGGCCAGAGAGCCTCCATTTTCTATTCCAAGGTCATAGATGTGAGGACATGTGCTGCACCAGGTCTTTTCAGTGGGTGCTGAGGGTCTGCATTTGGGTTCTCACATTTGCACTGTGAGTACTTTACCAACTAAATAATCTCCCAGCCTCTATTTTAATTTTGAATTTTCAAAAAAGTTTCATTATCCCTCCATGACTGGATTGGAACTCCTCATATAAACCAGGCTGTCCTTGAATTTTCAGTGACCTTCTGCTTCCCCCTCTAGGGTGCTAGGATTATATGCATGCACCGCTATACCCTCCTCAATTGATTTTAAAAATATATGTAGGACTGAAGAAATTGCTCAGCAGTTAAGAGCACTTGCTAATCTTGCAGAGTATGTGGGTTCTGGTCCCAGCACACATATTTTGGTTCACAATCATCTGTAACTCCAGTTCCAGGGGATCCAGCACCATCCTCTCTGGCTTTCACAGGCACCAGGCTGTTGTAGGATATTTGATCACATTGTGAACCCCAAGATTGTGAACTGGAAAAACCTGTTATGGTGTGTCTCAGACTTAGCACACACCTTTTAACCAAGAGCTTTCTGTTTATTGTAAACACATTGTTGTGATGTGACGCACCCTTAATATGCACCTTTAATCCCAATCGATGAAGTAAAGCTGGTTTGTAGAATGGAGTAACGTGTTTGCAAATAATGTCTAATTGAGGGGCAGGCAGTGGTGATTCAAGGAAAGATTTAACAGAAGGGGATCTGGCCAACTCTCACAAGAAGAAAGGGGAAAGGGAAGCTACTTCAGGGGCAGTGCAGAGAGAGGAGGGGGCAGTTTTACCAGGAAGTTTTATAAAGACAAGTTGAATGAGCCAGAGAATGAGGAGCCAGAAGATCAGAACCGATTGGTAAAGTTAGTATGAGGCCAAGCAGAGCAGTTCAGGAGAAGCTGAGAGAAGCCAGACTGAATCCATTAGCATGGAGAGGAGTTTTAAGCCAGAACAGCTGAGCTGAAGCAGCCAGCCAGAGATCAGAAAGAGTTAGAAGGATGAGCTTATTCAGTCTCAGAGACTGAAACCCTTCTAGGCCTCGATAATACTGTACAGAGGCTAAAAGGTTCCAGGACTAGGCAGTTAGCAGACTGAGGCAGCAAACCTTAGCGATGACAATTACATCAGGTGAATAAAAGTTATATTTACACCAGGTATGCATGCATGCAATTCAGTTATATGCATGCACGCAAAACACTCACACATTAAAATGAATAGTTTTTAAAAAGAAAAAAATGGGGCAGAGGCAAGAGGACTCAAGGCTATTCTCACTTACATAGCTAGTTTAAAGCTATTGCAGGCTACTTGACACTGTCTCAAAAGAATAAAGAAAGAGACGGGGTAGGGCTGAGTTTTGATTTGGGCTGATGATGTAGGTCTGTAATTCCAGATGACGAAAGAAGTACTGTGAATTCAAGGCCAGCATGGACATGAAACTGCCAAGAAACAATTTCTTGGGCACTAGGGGAATGAGTCAGTGGTAGAGCACCTGGAGGTGATTGGCTCTGAGTTTCCCCGAGCTCTATAAAATGAAGGGAAAAGAACTCCTCAAGTACCTTTGAGACGTCCAGACACACCAGGTGAGCACTGTACTGCTGACTGTGCCTATGCTTGGCCTGTTGTTTGGGATCGTTTATTCCATGCGATTTTTAACCCAGATCAAATAAAGGCATTTTTTTCTTCCCCTTCCAAAAGTATTTTGCAAGCGTTGGCCTGCCGCCGCCAAGGTCTTCCCAGATAGGGAGAGGAAGGCTTTGTTTAACCACTTTGTTCTTTTCCTTTTTAACCTATGTGTGTTTAACCAGATCCCTGTCCCAATCCTTTAGGCATTTTAACAACTCCTTTCTGTTTGTTGAACTAAGAGATTAACTTCAGATAGCTGTCCAAACTCCAAAGCTTACGTTTGCTTTGCTCCTGCAGCTCCTCACGCCTGCCCGCCTGCCCAGGGTGGATTTAGCTGGGTACTGCCAGTTGCCAGTTGCGGGAACTGAAGGGACAGCGTGGGCACCTGGAGGGAGAAGGAGGAGCCCTCAGGGTCGCTAGTCTCTGCCAGTCTCCAGGCCTGCCGCTACCTATCTGCCTAGCTTCTGTGTCTCTGGGGAGTTTTTCCCTTCCCAAGGTTCTCTGCCTGACCTTTGAATTGACTGCGCTGTCACTAACCCTGTGAATAACCGAAACAGGACAGCCTTGGTGGAGAAGACAAAGAAGCTACATTACCAGGCGACTGGGAAGCTAGATTTGTCCACCCCAGTCTCCCAAGGCAGTGCTGAGACTGCTCTGTGAGAAGCCAGGGAGACCCCGTGGCAGGAGCAAGGCGGAGGCGGCGGCGGCGGCGGCAGTAGCCGCCGGGCGGGCTTCCCAGAGTCCTGCCATTGCTGTTACTGCCCCCTGCCACCGGAGGCCACAGCAGAGGCCGCAGCGGTGCTACCAGCTTGTGGGAAGAATCCCCTTTGGTACAGGTACTTCACGTGCAGCTCGGATCCCTGATCATTCCTCTAACACTGCCCTTCCCCCCCCCGTCCCCCTCCCCCGCCCAAGCCACCAGTTTGCAGCCAGAATCCCCGGTAGAAGCAGATCCTTTGGCAGTGCTGCCCCCACTCCTCCACACACGTAGCGTGTAGGACAAACTGTGGGGTTAAGCCATTGCAAAAGTCCAACATCTGATCTTGGAGCTTATCTACGATTGATAGCATGAAAGCCCTTTGGAGCCTGGGCCAATTTTTAACAGCCAATGAGAATGGCAAATGCTATAGCGCTGGTAGTTAATACTTTGAGACAGTTCTGAGCTATGTTCCTGAAAACATGCAATTTATTCAAGGAAACATTAAACCACAACTTGTTTTCCTCCCTCTCCTCCTTGGATTCATTTGCCCACCCATGCATAGGGCTGCTCAATTCAAAGCAGTAAGACCCCTGGGAGAAGCACTAAAGGTGCTAGCAAGTTCCGTCGCACTAACTACTGGGGGAGACTTGCAAAGCAATGGTTCCTTCCCCTTCAAGGGGAGCAATTTTGACTTTTTTTTTCCTGATATCTTTTCTTTCTTTTTCTTTTTTCTTTCTTTTTTTCTTCTTCTTTTTTTTTTCTTTCAGTTTTATGAGACAGGGTTTCTCTGTGTAGCCCTGGCTATCCTGGAACTCACTCTGTAGACCATGCTGGCCTTGAACTCAGAAATGTGCCTGCCTCTGCCTCCCAAGTGCTGGGATTAAAGGCATGTGCTGCCCAGCTCCTGATAGCTTTTCTTTTCTCTTCTCTTCTTTTCTCTTCTCTTCTCTTCTCATTTTCTTTCTCCCAGTTCACTGGTGTTTGACCTCATGTGCAAGCATAGAATGTTCAACTAAGCAAGATACAACTGTAGCAGAATACATTCAAGGTCCTAGTTCTATCCCAGCACTACCAGTAAAAAAAAAAAAAAAAATGTATACATCCCAGGGAAAATGCCCTTCACACCTGCCATTATCTGAATTGAAAATGAACATGAGTTGGGGTTGGGGATAAGGACAGTGCCAGATCTTAATCCCAGGGCCTAGCACAGGCTAGGAAACTGTTCTGCCTCAGCCATATGGTTAACTTAATTCCCTATATTACCAATAATTCCAAGCTGTTAACTTAATTCCCTATATTACCACTGATGAACACATGTCAAAAACTGGATCCCCCCCCCCAAAAAAAGATCAATAGCATCAGTGAAGGAGGGAGAGGCGGCAGCATGAAAAGCTAACGTGCAGACACCCAGGGGCCACCAATGAGGGAGCTGCCCGCCCCTTGGAGGTCAGGGTGCTGGCATAAAATGCACTGACTAGCAAGGTCGTCAGCAGTCAGCACAGCCCAGGTGTGGGTGGCGGAGTGTTTCCTTTGTCTTCTATTTTAAAGATACCTTAGGGGGAAAAACCTCACTGGTAAGTTGACTAAAGATGTCTCCTGTCAAGTCTTATTAGCTCTTTCTTCTTCCTACAAACCACTGCCTGTCTTGCTGCACACCTTGCTCTGATTGGGAATTGGGGAAATACACCCACCTGTCTATTCTGATCCAATACCTCTAGGCCAATACCTCAGGGAGGTTTCAGTGTGTTCCCAGATTGCTGTGATAAAATTAATCTTATAATAAAACAAGTAACAGTTTTGTCTTCTCAGTGCATATGAAAGTTAGAATTTACAGTATACAGAAATGCTACTGAGTATGTTCCTTAACTTAAAAAAAAAATCCTGGATTGCTCAGAGTTTTAAATACTATCTAGGATGTTGGAAACATGATGCAGATAGAACAGCGGGATTGCGGTTACCCTGTGATTTGTGAAAACTCTACCTACACAGTGCCACACCCCAAGGTGTGCCTGCCATCTGTACTGAATTTGCTCCGTGTAAACTGCCTTGCACTTTTTCCGTTTCTTTCAGTGCTTTCCCTGTAATCATGTCTTCCATCAAAATTGAATGTGTTTTACGGGAGAACTACAGGTGTGGAGAGTCTCCTGTATGGGAGGAAGCATCCAACTCTCTACTGTTTGTAGATATCCCTTCAAAGATTATTTGTCGATGGGATTCGGTCAGCAATCGAGTGCAGAGAGTTACTGTGGGTAAGTAGGAAAGCTGAGCTGCTTTCCTTGCAGTGAGCCATCTTTTCCCAGTGCAGGGGGTGGGGGCATGTCACCCTGTTTGTCATTGACCTGGATCCTTGTTAAAGCCCAACGGAAAATGCTTTGAAACCATTTGAGTCGTCATGTTGGCTGTGTCTGTGGTTCCATGTGTGATTCACTTGACCCCAAATTGGAAATGCTGGATCTTCCATGCTTTTCTCATCCTCTTGAATGGGTCACAGAGTTCCTAGCTTTCTCTGTTTTGGTTTGTGATGCTGGGCCTCAGGCAAACTCATGCTCATTGTGCCACATTATTGTTTTAATGATTAGGTATTATAGTGTCTCTTTCCTGATTGACTTCTGATAGTAGTATCCAGAGCCGAAGACTCCATTAGTGGCCCAGCAAAAGCCATCTACCCTGGTTAGGCCAAGACCACCATTTAAAAACAAAAACAAAAACCAACAACAGATGTAAGATGTATCTGTCACTCACTTCTTTGTGAAAGGTCTTAGGACTATGTTCACTGCAGGACCGTGGGATTCCTGACAGGACTCCCAAGAGAGCTTTATGGCTTAAGATAAGGAGTTCCTAAGGCTTCTTTAAGGCTCAGAGCAATAGGCTGGGTGTGATTGCCAGGAGACAAGTTTCTGTCTGGTTTTATTATTGGAGTCATGGGAAGAGATACCAGGATTTTCCCAAAATTACAGGAATTTCTGGTTTCTGGTATCTTCCCATGAATCCAGCTGAGAACTTCAAGCTTGTTCTCCCCTGGTGCTGGGGATTGAATCCAGAGACTTGTACATACCAGGAACTCCATCCCCAGACTAAATGTAACTTTAAAAAAATGCTTTTGTCTGTGTGGGGAGTACTGATCTCTTGGCACATATGTTGAGGCCAGAGGCCAACTAGTAGGACTTCACTCTTTTCACCATGTGTGGAAGTCAGCAGACAACTTTTAGTAGTCTTTCTTTCCACTCTGAGTTTTGAGGATCGCACTCAGGTCATCAGGCTGGTGAGCCATCTGTTTTCTTTATAAGGCAAGTGCTTGCTATGCAGCTACTAAGGTTGATGTGGAACTCACAAGTTCTTGCTTCCACTTCTCAAATGCTACTAGGAGCAGCATCTAATTTACCTATCAATGTGTTTATAGCTCTAGGGAAAATGTTTATGCCTCTGCCTTCCTTGGTCCCTCATTCCCAGCATTCACAAAATTCCTACCCCTAATCTGAAAAGCTTCCTTCTCATAAAAAGGGGTTGTGTTTTTGCAGGAGTTCAGGAGGCTAAGCTATCAGGAGATATCTCAGACCATAGCTAGGATCCTTGTTAAAAAGGTTCTTTATAGGGTCTTGTATTCCCAGGGCTCCCAAGGACTTACGTCAACTTCTGAGCAGGGCTTTGTGCTAAGAGTATTTAGCATTAATGAGGTGCTTAGGAAATGTTTCTAAACAAATTCAGATAAATGTATTTCCTGTGACTGCTCACCATGGTAATCTCTTTCCACTTAAAAAGAATTTTTTAAATACATGAAAGAGTATTAAAACCGGATAAACTAAACTATCAAAGTAAAAAATATATAGTAATATAATAAAGAGATATAAAGTTTGTTTTTCATTGCAGTCTAGTTGCATTATTTTGACCATGTATGCTTTCAAAAATATTTAAGAAATGAGAAACAATTTATAATTAAATATATTAAAAATAAGAAGCTTTTGAAAATGGAATTAACTGAGCCCCTTTTCTAGGAGATGTTACAAGACACAATGACCTCTGTGCTACAGGGCCACCAGAGTTTACCTGTTGACTTTGCCTCTACAGATGCCCCAGTCAGTTCAGTGGCACTGCGACAGTTGGGAGGCTATGTTGCCACCATTGGAACCAAGTTCTGTGCTTTGAACTGGGAAGATCAATCAGTATTTGTCCTAGCCACGGTGGATGAAGATAAGAAAAATAATCGATTCAATGATGGGAAGGTGGATCCTGCTGGGAGATACTTTGCTGGTATGATTTCTTTCTTATTTTTGCCCCTATTTGCTGCCTTTGAATCTTGCTTTGTGTGTATCTCTGTATGTGTGTTTCTGTGTGTATGTTGCTGTGGGATGGAACAAAAAAAAACCTATATATGCTAGACAAGTGATCACAAAACGTAATACTATATAATGAACACCTCATCTCTATATATACCCATACCTAGAGTTACACATAAACATTTTGTTCTTGTTTTAATATACACTCTATCTAAATCTATTTCTCTCCAGAATTTGTGTGTGTGTGTGTGTGTGTGTGTGTGTGTGTGTTTCCTAAGGAAAATGGCTTTTCTCCCCGGAAATAGGGTCTCACTATGCAAACTTGGCTAGTCTAGAACTTGCTCTATAGATCAGGCTGGCCTTGAACTCACCTTGAAATGCACCATGCCTGATAGAATGGCATATTCTTATGTGAACATGATATAGTAAGCAACTTACTGAAGTTTAGCATTGACTCAATAAGTTTATATGCCTGTTGTATCAGCTGACCAAATAATGTCCTTTCTGGAATTTTCTCCTCCAGTGAGGAATCCAGTCTGGAATGACATACTGCACTTGCCTTTTCATCCTCTTAATATGGAAGATTTCCTTGTTGCCAATTTTGAAGAATATGGTCCCACAAACCCTCTTTAATAATAGAACATTCTTCACTTTGTAGATGTCTGATGTTTCCTTGTGATTAGTTTGATGTTAGACATTCCTGGCTGGAATACTGTAAAAGTGATGTCCTATCCATCCACTTTGGAGTTACACACTGTTCTTCTGCTGTTCATTGGTGATGTTGAGGTTCTATTGCATTCCTCCACTACATAGTAACTGCTGGTTTGTTTTGTTGCTTTAAGAAAAGTTTCGCTATGAGAACCAGGATGCCCTTAAATTTGCTATGCAGCCTAGGTTTACATTGAACTTGCAATCCCCTGCCTCCAGCTCCCAAATGCTGAGCTTATAGACACACATCAATCTTCCCATCTTACTATATGTAACTTTAAAAGAGTTTTAATTAGTTTAAAGTTTCACACTTATTTCTTTTACTTCTCATCACAGCTATCCTGGAAATTAACCAAAGCTGATTCACCATCTCTATTTTTACCCTCCTATGCTGCCTTCTCATGTTGTTGGCTAATGCCACTCTTCCTATGGTAACTCACTAGCACCATGAAAGGAAGGTAAGATCTGAGAGACTGGCTATATACTGGTCCCAATCTTGTTGAACTATGTAAAACCACAGATATCACCCAGTGTAGGTTGAAAGATTAAAGATGGAAACCCATTGAGAGTCCCTTTCCCAATAATTTTTGCCAGATAGACTTATAAAGCTGATTTTTTAAAAGATTTATTATATTTATAAAAGTACACTGTCACTGTCCTCAGACACACCAGGAGAGGTCATCAGATCCCTTTACAGATGGTTGTGAGCCACCATGTGGTTGCTGGGAATTAAACTCAGGACCTCTGGAAGAGCAGTCAGTGCTCTTAACTACTGAGCCATCCTGCCCCCTTTCTCCTTATCTTTTCAATATTGTACTTGAGGTACTAGCTCGGGCAATTCGACAACATAAGGAGGTCAAAGGGATACAAATTGGAAAGGAAGAAGTCAAACCATCATTATTTGCAGACGACATGATCGTCTACCTAAGTGACCCAAAGAACTCCACTAGAGAGCTCCTACAGCTGATAAACAACTTCAGCAAAGTGGCAGGTTATAAAATCAACTCAAGCAAATCAGTGGCCTTCTTATACTCAAAGGATAAGCAGGCTGAGAAAGAAATTAGGGAAATGACCCCCTTCACAATAGCCACAAACAGTATAAAGTATCTTGGGGTGACTCTTACCAAACATGCGAAAGATCTGTATGACAAGAACTTCAAGACTCTGAAGAAGGAAATGGAAGAAGACCTCAAAAAATGGGAAAACCTCCCATGCTCATGGATCGGTAGAATCAATATAGTTAAAATGGCCATTTTGCCTAAAGCACTATACAGATTCAATGCAATACCCATCAAAATCCCAACTCAATTCTTCACAGAGTTAGAAAGAGCAATTATCAAATTCATCTGGAACAACAAAAAACCCAGGATAGCTAAAACTATTCTCAGCAACAAAAGAAAATCTGGGGGAATCAGTATCCCTGACCTCAAGCAATACTACAGAGCAATAGTGTTAAAAACTGCATGGTATTGGTACAGTGACAGGCAGGAGGATCAATGGAACAGGATTGAAGATCCAGAAATGAACCCACACACCTATGGCCACTTGATCCTCGACAAAGAGGCTGAAAACATCCAATGGAAAAAAGATAGCCTTTTCAACAAATGGTGCTGGTTCAACTGGAGGTCATCATGCAGAAGAATGCGAATTGATCTATCCTTGTCTCCTTGTACTAAGCTCAAATCCAAATGGATCAAGGACCTCCACATAAAGCCAGACACTCTGAAGCTAATAGAAAAGAAACTGGGGAAGACCCTTGAGGACATCGGTACAGGGAGAAAGTTTCTGAACAGAACACCAATAGCGTATGCTCTAAGAGCAAGAATTGACAAATGGGACCTCATAAGGTTACAGAGTTTCTGTAAGGCAAAGGACACCATCAAGAGGACAGATCGGCAACCAACAAATTGGGAAAAGATCTTCACCAATCCTACATCAGATAGAGGGCTAATATCCAATATATATAAAGAACTCAAGAAGTTAGACTCCAGAAAACCGAACAACCTATTAAAAAATGGGGTACAGAGTTAAACAAAGAATTCTCACCTGAAGAACTTCGGATGGCGGAGAAGCATCTTAAAAAATGCTCAACTTCATTAGTCATTAGGGAAATGCAAATCAAAACAACCCTAAGATTTCATCTTACACCAGTCAGAATGGCTAAGATTAAAAATTCAGGAGACAGCAGGTGTTGGAGAGGGTGTGGAGAAAGAGGAACACTCCTCCACTGCTGGTGGGGTTGCAAATTGGTACAACCACTCTGGAAAGCAGTCTGGCGATTCCTCCGAAAACTGGGCACCTCACTTCCAGAAGATCCTGCTATACCACTCCTGGGCATATACCCAGAGGATTCCCCACCATGTAATAAGGATACATGCTCTACTATGTTCATAGCAGCCCTATTTATAATTGCCAGATGCTGGAAAGAACCCAGGTATCCCTCAACAGAAGAGTGGATACAAAAAATGTGGTATATCTACACAATGGAGTACTATTCAGCCATTAGAAACAATGAATTCATGAAATTCTTAGGCAAATGGATGGAGCTAGAGAACATCATACTAAGTGAGGTAACCCAGACTCAAAAGGTGAATCATGGTATGCACTCACTAATAAGTGGTTATTAACCTAGAAAACTGGAATACCCAAAACATAATCCACACATCAAATGAGATACAAGAAGAAAGCAGGAGTGGTCCCTGGTTCTGGAAAGACTCAGTGAAACAGTATTTGGCAAAACCAGAACGGGGAACTGGGAAGGGGTGGGAGGGAGGACAGGGGAAGAGAAGGGGGCTTACGGGACTTTCGGGGAGTGGGGGGGGGGGCTAGAAAAGGGGAAATCATTTGAAATGTAAATAAATTATATCGAATAAAAAAAAAGAATGAAAAAAATAAAAAATAAAATAAAATTAAAAAAAAAAAAAAAAAACTACTGAGCCATCTCGCCAGCCCTGTAAAGCTGATCTTTAGGCCATACGCATGTTATCCTAGTACTCAAGAAACTGAGGCAGGAACATTGCAAGTTCAAGGCCAGCCTAGGTTATACAGTCCAACCCAAGAAGAAGCAAGAAAAAGGAAGGATGGCCCTTCAATGTGTTCTTCCATCTCTTCTGAGGTAGCTAGCAAACCATCTTTGAGAGACTGCTGAGTGACCCATCCTCCCTAGGAGGACCTGACATGTCCTCCTGCCACTCAGGTTTGTAATCTATTTCCTCTTCTTTCAAATGAAGTATGAAATAGTAGCTTTCTGGTTTCTTCATTCTTCTGAGATCACATGACATCCAAGTCTATCTCCATGAATACTGAAAAGAACAATGATTTCAGTGGATGGAGCACTTGAGACGGATGCATACTCTGCTGTTGTTAGGCAAACACTCTGTAGGCATCAGTAACACTCAGCTTTCAGCCTGTCTGCGCCTTTGCCAACCTCCTGTCTTTTTCTATCCACCACTGAAAGAAGGAAATTGATCTTTTCCAATGTAATTCAATAGTTTTCTACCTCTTTACGGTCATGACAAATTTTGCTTTGTATATTTTAGAGCTCTACAAGTAAACACACACATTTCGAATTACTATGTATTGTTCATGAATTGGCCACTTTGAATCTGTGATTCCTCTCTTTGCAGTATGCAATATGCCATTTTTCCTTCATTGTTTTCAAGCATCTTTGACTTTGGTTTTCAGCAATTTGATCAGAGTGTGTTAGGTGTGGGTATTTTTTTGTTTGTTGTCTTTTAGATTTGCTCAGCTTCTTAAATATACTGAAAGCTTTTATACATTTCTCCAATCTGGGGAGTTTTGGGCCACATAATCTTTGAAAAACTTTGGCCCTGCACTCTTCTTCTCTAGGAACTCATCAGGTTATTAGCCCTTTTGCTGCCCCATGGCTCTAGGCTCTGTTCCTTTTGCTTCCAAGGTATTTCCCTCTGTTTTTCACTTTGCATAACATAATGGAAACTTCTATTGATCTAATGCTGGTTCCTTTGATGCTTTGTTCTTGCCGAAGCTCTTTGGCTAGCGAGCTAGTCCAGTGCACACTAGCTTTTTGTTTGCTTATTCTTCTCATCTTCTACTTTGGTAATGTTTTCTCTTTGGAGTGCATTTCATGACTATTTATAATTGTTTTTTGTAAAACTTTGTAGTAGTCTTTACCAAAGTCTTCCAACATCTGTGCCATATAATTTTCAGAATCTGTTGATTGCCTACACTGATGGAATCATCCACCGTTCTCTGTGCTGCTGAGTTTATTAGTCATCTTTCTGTCACAATAATGAGATAAATGAGACAATTAACTTATGAAGAGAGAAAAAGTTATTCTGATATATGTTTTCAAAATAATCCTATTGCTTTGGGCCTTTGGTGAGGCAACACATTATGTTAAGAATGTGTGGTAGAAACAATGTCAACTAACCAGACCCCTCAGAACTCCCAGAGACTGAGCCACCAACCAAAGAGCATATCCGAGGCCCCTGGCACATATGTAACAGAGGACTGCCTTGTCTGGCCTCAGTTGGAGAGGGTGCACCTAATCTTGTAGTGACTTGATGCCCTGGGGTAGGGAAAAGGGGGGAGTATGTGTGTTAGCAGCACCCTCTCAGAGGCAAAGGGAAGGGGGAATGGGATGAACTGTGGGAGAGGAAACCAGAAGGGGGATAATGTCTAGAATGTAAATAAATAAATTACTTATTAAATAAATTAAATTAAGCCAGGCAGTGGTGGCGCACACCTTTAATCCCAGCACTTGGGAGGCAGAGACAGGTGGATTTCTGAGTTCAAAACCAGCCTGGTCTACAGAGTGAGTCCCAGGTCAGCCAGGGCTATACAGAGAAACCCTGTCTTGAAAAAAAACCAAACCAAACCAATTAAACAATTATAATTAATCATATTATATTAATTAATTTGGTATAATTATTAAATAACTTAAATAATTAAAATAAAAATAAAAATAAATGTAAGGAAACAGCAGCAACAACAAAAGAATGTGTGGTAGAGCAAGCTGCACACCTTGCCAGCCAGCAGGCGAAGGATGACAGCACTGGCCAGTGGTCCACAATCCCTTTGAAGGTCATTCTCCCAATAACCTGAAAACTCCAAATAGGCTCCATCCCCTAAAGAGCCACAGCATCCCAGGTTACCAAGCCCTTAACACATGGACTTTTGAAGATTTTCAACAGCAAATTATAACACCAAATAATCCTAGACATTATGAATATCATGTTGTGAGACCCTAAACATTGTTTAAGCAATTTAGTATGTGTTATAGTTATTTCAGGAAACAGCATATGTGTGTGGAGGAAGGCCAGTCATTCCAACCTGCTTTGCATTAGGTACAAGGAGGGTCTGTCCCATATGTGTGCTTGTCAGCTAATTTGGGGCAGAAAAGTTCTACCCATTAGCTTCATTCCCAAACCCTTTGGAATGCTGATTACAATCTGATCTATTTGATACAGGCTGAGGATGAGCCTAGGAGTTCATAAATATCTTGTTTTTCTTTTTTAAAGATGTATTTAGGGCTGGAGAGATGGCTCAGCGGTTAAGAGCTCTGTCTGCTCTTCCGGAGGTCCTGAGTTCAATTCCCAGCAACCACATGGTGATTCACAACCATCTGTAATGAGGTCTGATGCCCTCTTCTGGTGTGTCTGAAGACAACTACAGTATATTTATATATAATACATAAATAAATATTTGAAAAATGCATACACAAAGTTTTTTTTAAAAGATTTATTTTATTTATATGAGTACACTGCAGCTGTACTCATAAGTACACCAGAAGAGGGCACCATATCGCATTATAGATGGTTGTGAGCTACCATGTAGTTGCTGGGAATTGAACTCAGGACCTCCAGAAGAGTAGTTGGTGCTCTTAACCGATGAGCCATCTCTCCAACCCCATAAATATCTTTTAAGGGGTTACATTTTTACATGTTGAGGGCTGTCCTCAATCTCCTGCTTCAGCCTTCAGAGTGCTAGGATTACAGGTGACCACCATACTGGCTTATACTGTGCATTTTATTCAGGCTTTTTATACTTGTGCTTAGTTGGAGAAAATGAGGTTAGTACATGTTTACTCCTTATTTGAAACCATATCTCTAAATTGCTAAAAGTTTGTGTATGTGTGTGCTCTCTCTCTCTCTCTTTCTTTCTCTCTCTCTCTCACATGCATGCTTGAGACAAGGGGTTGTTATGTAGCCTCAAAGTCATGGAGCTATTTCAAATTCACTACCCTGTCTCATAATCTGAAGTACTGGTATTATAATTGTGTGTGTCACCACACCAAGTCTTTGGACACATTTTCATTTGCATTAATAAGAAAGACAGTTGCCATCTTTAAAAGATATCTAAAAGACTGTTTAAACTTGAGATTGGATAAAATTCTCTTGACTTAAATACTGAAAATGATCCTTTATGAGGAAGGATGGGGTTGTGTGCAGGGTAAGGATCTGCAGGACTGAGCTAATGGGGTTTTGTTTCCCAAAGGTACCATGGCTGAGGAGACAGCCCCAGCTGTCCTTGAGCGACACCAAGGGTCCTTGTACTCCCTCTTTCCTGATCACAGTGTGAAGAAATACTTTGACCAAGTGGACATCTCCAATGGTTTGGATTGGTCCTTGGACCATAAAATCTTCTACTACATTGACAGCCTGTCCTACAAGGTGGATGCCTTTGACTATGACCTTCAAACAGGACAGATTGGTATGACCATCTTTATTATTTTTCATGATACCACTTATATTTTTTATCTCCTTCAGCCATGTGAAAACGTCATTCTTTGTCAAGTAGAGGACTTCCTAATATAACAATGATGCCACAGACTTCGCTAAGCTGCCAGTGACTGTGGTCCTCAACACATTTCCAGGCTGGTATTTGAGACTAACACTGTAACTGCAATAGACAGTGCAGATAGACCTAGAATTTTCCTTTCCATCACTAAAAAGGCCTCTCTAGAGAAGGGATCCTGCCCTATCAGACAGTGTCAACGGGCACAAAATATACAATAGGGTGTGATAAAAGAGGGACGAGTGAAACTTTTGGTTTCTGAGTCTTATTTGATCTTTAGTTAACCACAGGCAAGGATTCAGGGGCAAATGAACAACCTTTGAAATGGAAAAATAACAGAAAAGTGCTTCCAGGTTGGTTCAGCTCCATCAATGTTCTGTAAAATGAGCCATCACTGGAAACTTCGAGGAAAGAAATTATTTAGAAGAATTTAGAAGAGAGACCTTGAAACTGTTTGATGAAAAGTACCAGACAGGAAGAGCAAAACCAATCATAAAAATGACTTGAAAAAAATCACAAGACTTTATGTAGATTTAATCAAGGGCACACTATTCCAGTACAGATGCTTTGCTTTGAAGTATGGAGTGCTCTTTTTTATGACTATTCTTACCCAATTTCCTTACACATGGCTTTAACATTTTTCCATTATACTTCAATCTGATTGCTGGAATGACCTGAATTTTGTAGCTGGCTGCTCTTCTGCACTGTGTTTGAGGTGCTAAGGATCAAATTCACTTCTTTGTGTGTGCACTGAGATGCACTTCCAGTGCTCCCCTATTGTTTAGATACTGTGGCTCTTCTTCAAGCATCCTGTGCATTTTAGAATATTCTTCCTTTAAGAAGCAAACTCTTTAAATACTTTTTTTCTTGATTTTTGTAAAAAGAAAGAAAAGGAACATGTGTTTCCCAAGGTCTTGTGACTGCATTGTCCATAAAGTACCATTTAGCTGCTTTATAGATCTTAGACTTGGTTAAAGTAGGAGTTTGGGGAACTAAGATAGTGATCTACTCACAGACTGAAGAATGTCTGAAATGGGTTTGCCAAGCCTTAGTTGAGCTCAGCCTCAGAGAGTTACCTATTGACTATATGGTGGCCAGTCCTTCAAGGCTAATCCTAACACTGAAGCAAGAGGATTACTTTAAGACCCTGAAGATAGCTTGGGCTACACAACGAATACTATAGTCTTGGATGTAGTATGAGACTTTGTCTCTAAATAAATCATTCAGCTTTATTTGGCTTAGCAATAAAAGAGTTGTCTAGCATACAGAAGGTTCTGGATTCTATCCCCAGAACTGCTGTAAAGAAGAAAGGAAAAAAGGAAAAAAAGAGAAAAGAAAGAAGAAAACATTTAAATCTTTATAAAGACAAAAGGGAGTGAATCTATCCCAAATCATGAATTTAAAATCCTTTGTTAAGTGACCAGTATTTATAACTGGCTTGAAAACACACTGACAGCATTGTGCGACCCACTGTTTGGTCCTGTTTTGTTTTTGTTTTTCAACCACAGCCAACCGCAGAACTGTTTACAAGATGGAGAAAGATGAACAAATCCCAGATGGAATGTGCATTGATGCTGAGGGAAAGCTATGGGTGGCCTGTTACAATGGAGGAAGAATAATCCGCCTAGATCCTGAGACAGGTAGGCTGGAGGCAAAACAGGAAATCCCGCCCACTCCAGAAAACACCAGTGCTAGACACCATTGCAATTAGAGTCATATTAGTGGTCTTAACTGAATGATTTTGGAAATAAAGGTAAAAGCTATAACCTTGAATTTATCATCAAAACTTCTTTTCCAGCCGGGCGGTGGTGGCGCATGCCTTTAATCCCAGCACTTGGGAGGCAGGGGCAGGCAGATTTAAGTTCGGGGCCAGCCTGGTCTACAAAGTGAGTTCCAGGACAGCCAGGGCTTTACAGAGAAACCCTGTCTCGAAAAAAGCAAATCCAAAAAAAAAAAAACAAAAACAAAAACAAAAACAAACAAAAAACCTTCTTTTCCTATGGAAGTAAGTTTCTCTGCCAAAACTCAATTGTCAGAAAAGGCACATTAAGTTAAATAAATACATAGAGGAAGCCAGGTAATATAGTGGCTTATAAACCTAAGTGTAAGGAAGCTAAAACTAGAGGATGGTGACTTTGAGACAGCCTGGGCTACATAGTGAATACTAAGCCATGTCGGGTTCAGCCTACATTAACTCCCTTCAAGGGATGAATTCTGACCTCCACAGTCTCTTAGACCATCTCTATCATCTATGAATGGTCCAGAAACATTATTTATGTTGGAAATTTCTAGAAGTAAGTTTTTAATAATGTATATGGTGACCTAGGGAAAAGACTTCAAACTGTGAAGTTGCCTGTTGACAAAACAACTTCATGCTGCTTTGGAGGGAAGGATTACTCTGAAATGTACGTGACCTGTGCCAGGGATGGTTTGAGTGCTGAAGGCCTTTTGAGGCAGCCTGATGCGGGTAACATTTTCAAGGTGAGATGATCTTTTTTTTCTGTGTGTAGGGGGGGGCATTGTGGGGGTATTCTATTAAAAATAATTAAATGATGCTTTTGCAAACATCCAAAAACTATTTCCATTTGTCATGTTAAGCTGATCACAGCAGACTTAATTATTTCAGTTTTCTCGAATATTCATTTTATAAAGTTCAGGATGCTGTGTCTGGCTTACTTCCGGTATTTTAACATATTTTCATGTAGTATTTGTAAAATAGTCTGATTGTTTTTATGTCCTAAAGAGATGTGCAGGTTTTAAACATTTTTTGTGTGACAAAAAACACTGATTTTAAAAACATACACATAAGTTAAGAGCACTGACTGCCCTTCCAGAGGTCCTGAGTTCAATTCCCAGCAACCACATGGTGGCTCACAACCTCTGTAATGGAATCTGATGCTCTCTTCTGGTGTGAACACACTGTACTCACATACATAAAATAAATAAGTAAATCTTTAAAAAAAAATAGAAGCACTTTTCTTGGCAAGTAAGAAAAATGATAGAAATAAATTGTTATCTGTCAATGTGCATGCTTGTTTATTGGTCCAGAATATATGCGAATGATCACTTGAATCATATAATAGCTTGTCAGCTAATTCTTTTTGATGATAGAAAATAAAACAGGGGTTGTTAAAGGTAGCTAGATATATTATTGTAAATTATAACTTGTTTGGTGATGGATTGTGTATAGCAAGGTCTCACTATATACCCTAGGCTGGCCTCGCAGTCACAGCAGTTTTACTGCCTCAGCCTCCCAAGTGTTGGGATTACAAGTATGATCCACCAACCCTGGCTTTGTAACGATGGTTTTGAAGATTATTTTATAATTTATCAGTTCTACTCTCTTTTTTTTCAACAGATAACAGGTCTCGGGGTCAAAGGAATTGCCCCACATTCCTATGCAGGGTGAACTGCAGCTCTTCCTTGCTATCAGAACAAAAAGCTTTGAAGATAACTGAAGAATTAAGGGACAGAAATCAATGAACTTTCAATTTAGGTTTTTTGATGAGGTGGTGATATTATAGCATGGTCAAGCTTTAATTTACACTTTTGATTGGGTGATGGGGAATAAACCTAGGGCATAGCATATTAATGAAGAACACATAGTAACAGTGAACTCCATCTCTAGATTCCTTGATTTACATTTTTTTGGTGTTTTGTTTTGTTTTGTTTTGTTTTGTTTTCGAGACAGGGTTTCTCTGTGTAGCCCTGGCTGTCCTGGAACTCACTCTGTAGACCAGGATGGCCTCAAACTCAGAAATCTGCCTGTCTCTGCCTCCCAAGTGCTGGGACTACAGGCGTGTGCCACCACGCCCAGCTCTGATTTACAATTTTTTAAAGGTCAAAGATTTTCCCCAGAGAATGACAAGTAGTTTGAGAACATACTCTAGGCCTTCTATTTAAAAAAAAAAAAAAGTCCTGTAGAAATGCAGCAGGGAGTTCAACTATCAATCAGCCTGATGATGGCAAATCGCTCTGGGGGCTGAAATGGGACTTTGTCCTTTCTTTTTCTGTGTTCCATACTTGCTGTGCATAAGGCTTCCAAAAAAATCAATGCATAGAAACTTAGTGATAATTTATAATGATTTATGTGACTCTTCATGTGTGTTATTTTACAAACTAAAATACTACCTGAAGATGTTATTCAAACACTGGGGCACAATCTATGGTTCTAACTGCCACCTAGTGGCTATACAAATAAATGTATCACATTGCAAAAAAAAAAAAAATTCTATTGTTTTACTCTCTCCCTCCCTCTTTCTTTCCCCCTCTCTCCCTTCCCCCTCTGTTTGTATGTGTGTAAATCGATCAAAGAACAACTTATGGATCTCATGGGTTGAAGAGATTGAATTCAAGTTGCACCTTTATTGGCTAAGACATTTTACTTGCTACTGCTGCTGCTTTTTCTTCGTCCTCCTCTTCCTTTGCTTCCTTTTTTTTTGAGATGAGGTTTCTCTCATGTAGCTCAGGTTGATTTTGAGCTTGCTGTGTGGATGGAGCTGGCCTTGAACTCCTGAGTCCCCTGCTTCCATTTCCCAAGTGCTAAGATTTCAGATGTGTGCCACCATGCCTACCTTGGAAAGAATTTTTAAAACAAGTCTGTACTATAATTAGTCTGATCATATTTAAAGTATACAAAGTTGTCATATATTCATGTGTGTCATATACATTCACATCAACTACGTGGACAAAATGAATCTGCACCATCCACAAACATTTATGGTGCCCACCTATCATTCTTTTCTTCTGCCCTTCAGCATGCTTGTGCCCCATCCCCAGAATGTCACTGATCTGCTTTCTCTCCCTTTCAATTTCAATTGTCCTTAAAATTGGGTAGTGCTGGGCTAGAGATAAAGCTCAGCAGTGAAGGGCTTGGTCCCCATGCATAAAGCTCTGGGTTCAGTCCCTAGTATACACACACACACACACACACACACACACACACTGGGAAGTGTGGTTTCTCCAAATTTATTGTTTTTAGATTTGCTTTGTTTTCTTTCTCTTTTTGAAATGTTACTCTGTCATCCAAGCTAGCTAGCCTTGAGTGCTTCCAAATTCAGAATAGATTTAGTTATGTTAATTTGGCCTCCAGCACTTTTTTATTTTATTTATATTTGGATTCTAGGAATTAAATTTAGACTCATATTAAACATATGGTCTAGAACTGAAATGCGCATCAGCCCATTTATAAATTCTTAAAATTTTTAATTTAAAAATTTAAATCTTAGGTTGAATAAAGCATGCTCTAATGTTAATTGGAATTCCTTTAAAAGTTGTAGAATAATTGGAGAGAATCAGCTCCTGTATTAGTGACTTTTTATTGCTGTGACGAAATAGCTTACAAAAAGAAGTTATTTAGTTTGGCTCAGAGTTGTCAAATATAGTTGGTTCATCAAGAAGGGAAGGCATGGCTGGAGGGGAGGCTCAGATGGAGAAGCAAGCATGGGGGGCATACTGTATCTGCTGTCTGGAAGCCAAGAGAGGAAGAATTCCGGTGTTTTACTCAGTTTCTCCATTACATTCACTCTAGGACCCCAGACAATAGAACGGTTGCACCTACATTCATGGTGGGTTGTTCCCCTTCAGTGAGAAACTGCCTCATACAGACTCCCAGAGGCCTGTTTCCTAGGTAACAGTTCTGTCAAGTCGACAATAGGGACTAAACCTCCCATTCTCTTTACTCTTTTCAGGCTCCCAACACATGAGCATGTTGTGTCTTGATAATTATTCAACGTCTTTCATTAGTATGTCATAGATCTTATGTGTATCTGGAAAAGTTTGTATATAATTATTGTTACTTATTTTTTAAAATATTTAACAAAGCTAACCAGTGAGACAATTTGAACCCTAAATCTTTTTTTTTTTGCCAAATCTATCCTAAATTATCATAGCTCAAGGGCTCCTCCTGTTTCAGTATCCTAAGTAGCTACGATTACAGACCTATATCTTTATTTTTGTTTGATTCTAAATATTTGTAAATTCCTAGATTTTTTCTTTATCAAATATATTAGCTTTTTTTACATTTATTTTATGAGTTTGTTTCCTGCATGTATCTCTATGAACCACTTAAATGCCTGGTGCCTGCAGAGGCCAGAAGAGAATGTCACACTCCCTAGAATTCAAGTTACTAATGAATGTGAGCAACATGTGGGTACTAGGGATTGTATCCAAGTGCTGTGCTGTGCTGTGGAAGAGCGTCCAGTGCTCTTAACCCCTGAGCCATCTCTCCATCCCATTTAAAAATTTATATCACACTTTCCCCCTACCCCCATGCCCACTTATATCACATTTTTATTTGTTGATTGTATGTGTGAGTGCACACATGCACATGCCACAGTGCCCTTGTGGAGATCAGATGACAAATTTCAGAAGTTTGGTCTCTCCTTCCACCAGGTGGGTCCCAGGGATCGAACTCAGGTTGTCAGGTTCACTGGCAAGCACAGCTGAGCCATCTCACCAGCTCTAGAGTATGTTGTTTAATTTCCCAATGCTCAGAGAGTTTACTGTTATGGTCTTTGATATTGATTTCAGGTTTAATTCTATCATGGACAGAAAACACACTTTCTATGATTTCTTTTTTTAAAAAGATTTATTTATTTATTTATTTATTTATTTACTTATTTATTTATTATATGTATGTACACTGTAGCTGTCTTCAGACACTCCCTGAGAGGACACTTGTTATGGATGGTTGTGAGCCACCATGTGGTGGCTGGACTTTGAACTCAAGACCTTTGGAAGAGCAGTCAGTGCTCTTAACTGCTGAGCCATCTCTCCAGCCCTACTTTCTATGATTTCAATTTGAAATTCATTGAAGTTGGATTTGTGAACCAGGTTATATACTATCAGTGAGACCTGATCTATATGCATTTGAAAAAAACTTTTGTTCTGTTTGGGATAGAATGGTCTATAAGTGTCGATTAGATTTAGGAGGTTCTTCTGTGTTTCTCTGTCTCTGTCTCTGCACCACCACTACCACCCCAACCCCCACCGTGTGTGTGTGTGTCTGTGTGTGTGTGTGTGTGTGTGTGTGTGTGTGTGTGTCTGTGTGTGTCTGTGTGTGTGTTCGTGTATTCACATATGCATGAAAAAGCACATACATGTGCATGTGGAAGCCTGAGATCAAAGTATCAACTGTCTGCCTTGGTTGTTGTCCATTTATTCTGTGAGATAGTGTCTCTCACTAAACCGGTGTGCATGTGGAAGCCTGAGATCAAAGTATCAACTGTCTGCCTTGGTTGTTGTCCATTTATTCTGTGAGATAGTGTCTCTCACTAAACCGGAGCTCATCAATTCACTAGGCTAGCTGGCCAGTGAGCTCCAGGGACCTGCCTGCTTCTGCACCCCCAGCACTGAAGTTAACAAGGCGAGATGTGTACTGCCACACTTAATTTTCACATGGGTGCCAGGGATCCAAACTCAAGTCTTCAAGCTTGATGACACATTATTGACTGAAGCATCTCCCCAGGTCCCGCCCTTTCCGTGATTCTGTCTGCTAATTCCTCTAACCCAGGAAGAAACATGGGAAACTACAACTGTAACTTTTCATTTGCCTGTTTCTTTACTTGATAGGATAATTTTTGATTTGTGGGGTTTGGCTCATATGCTTCTAAATTGTATATCTTCTTAGTGAATTGACCCTTCTTCAATATTTACACTTCTTGATCCCTGGTAATATTTTTGTTCTAAACATTGCCAAGTTTTCCTTTGGTTCATATTTATATTTTTTTCATTATATTTTCAACCTCTTACTTTGTGTGCATGCATGTGGTGCTAGGGCCTTGTGTATACTAGGAAAGTTCTCAACCACTGAACCACACCTTCACCTCTTCACCATCTTCCATTTAAGGTTTTATTTTTGTTTTATATATGTGAGTGTTTTGCCTGTGTATACATCTATGAACCACATGCATCCCTGAATCTTCACAGGCCAGAATAGGGCATAGGATTCCTGAAACTGGAGGTGCAGATGATTGTGAGCCTCTATGTGAGTATATGATATTAACTTGGGTTGTCTTTGAGAACAGCCAAGTGCTCCTAAAAATTGAACCACCTTACCAGGCTCTTTTATTTTAAGCATGAAAAGTTTATTTTGACTCACAGTTCAAGAGATCAGTCTATGAGGTAGCTAGTTACATTGCCTCTGCCATAAAGAACAGAGAGAGGGGGAATCCACCCACTTGCTTTTGAGCTGCCTGTATCACTATATTTGAAGTGACTTTTCCCTTTAGCATATAGTTTATCATTTTTTCATCCTTCTAGTAGTCTGCATTTTTGTTGGTATATGTAGACCTTTTTTTACATGGTACAATTATTGATATATTTGGGTTTATTCTGCCATTTGGTCTCTTTCCCCTATTTTTCCTGTTTCTTCTTCTTCCCCTTCCTTTCCTTCTTTTGGATTTTTTCCCACTGTTCAAAGATTATTTGGTGTTTTCCTTGGCATGACACTTGTGTGATTGGTTTCATCATCCATATGCAGATGTTACATTTCACATACTATTGCAATGTACACTATAGACACATAGAACACATAAAACATCCTGTAGAACATTTATGCACAAGATATGCATAATGGACTTGCACACTGGAGCCAGGTTATCACTCACTGGGAACTGTTGGCCTAGGTGTGTTTGGTGAGGGTGTGTAGTTCAACAATGAAGCAGGCTCACAGGATGATCAAGGCCTGCACACAGCTGGCAGTGTGTCTTGGAGACAGTGGGACTGTCACACTAACCAGGTTACCACTACACCAATACCACTTAGCAGCAGGGTAGAGATGTGAGAACTGAGATTTTTTTCCCCAGACCACCTCAACACAATTGTACTAACCACCGCTCAGATTAGAAGTGTGTTGTCTCCATAGAAGCCCTGCTGCAGCCTGGACAGTGAAATGCTAGGACACTGGGAAGACTTTAGAACTTCAGCTCCTTCTGGATTCCCTAGAGGGTATCTGCACTCTTCTTTAGGTGGGCCTCCTCCTCAGGAGTCAGTGTCACCTTCACAACATCCAAGATTCCATTTTGTCCAAGGATACATGGGACACTGAAGAAGACATCATTGATTCCATCATGACGTTTAATCATGGAGGAAATGGGATACACTCACCTAAAGTTCTTCATTATGCTCTTGGCCAAGTCTGCCAGAGATATAACAATGGCCCAGGACATGTAACAGTTCAGTTTGATCATCTCATCATCATTGTCAAGTGAAGCCCCTTCCACTGTTCCTTGTCTGCATCAGTGCCCAGTTCTGGGTTTAGAGACTTCAGGGAGATGCAGGCAAGTTCACACCACTCCAGACAGGCACACTGGAGTCTCCATGTTCCCTTACGACCCATCCATGACAGTTTAGTGGGTGAACTCCTAGCCTTTCTCCCATTAGGTAATGAAACGAAACTGAATCTAGATTGCGACCACTTCCAAAAATGCATTTTTGGGGAAAGCCACATGTTTTCCAAGCCACGTAGGTCAAGATATCAACTGGATTTGAGACAATTTTGGACTGTACACCACAACGATGGGAATGATGAGCTTGAAGATACATTTTGCTGGACCAGATTGAGTCAGCTCTCTTCCTTCTTGCTGACAGCCCCCGCTGTGATAATGACCAGCTTGGAGTTTGCAGTCACACTACAGTCTTTGCCAGAGATATTTTTGTTGTTCTATGGAGAAGGCTGCCAAGCTGGAGATCTACATCTCTCCCTTCAGCATGTCTTCCATGACATCAACACAGGGCAAGCTCATCTGCCAAGTCCTTCATTAACATACTGATGGCAGGAGTCATGCCAACAGCACCAACCCAACCACAAGAACAGTAACCTTGTTCTAGGGAATCTGTTCTTAAGAAGATTCACAATTAGCTGGACTTTAAGGGTTGCCATCTTGGACTTTGAATCTTTTAGGACCACTACTGTGCAATGGGGGGAGGGTGATGGGTGCATAGCCAGTGTGGTCTGGGATTGGCAACAGTGGTTCTAGCCCTTCTTTTGGATTTTTAAAAAGGCCTTGAACTCATAAATCCGCCTGCCTCTGCCTCCTAAGTGCTAGGATTAAAGGTGTGTGCCACCACCGCCTGGCAGATTCTTGACTCTTGATTCTAACTACATCTATTTGGTTTGGTTGTTGTTGTTGTTTTAATTTTTTATGTGTATGAGTGTTTTGCCTGAGTGTGGTGTGTGTGTGTGTATTTGTGTTTGTATTGGTATTACATGTATGCCTGGTGCTTGTGGAGGTCAAAAGAGATGTTGGATAATGCTGGGACTGGATTATTACACAGTTGTGAGCTATGTGGGTTCTGAGCATCAAAACCTGGTCCTTGAGAAGACCAGCCAGGGCTCTTAACCACTGTGCCATTTCTCTAAACTTATATAAATTTTTAATGAATGCCTTATGGATTTTAAATTATAGAGCTAATATTTCTGGTTGGTTTTATTTTATTTTGAGAGAAGGTCTCTCTGTGTAATTCTGACTAGTCTGAAACTTAATATGTAGACCAGGCTAGAGTGGCTTCAAACTCACAAAGATCTACCTCCTCTGCCTCCTGAGTGCTGAGATTAAAAGAGTGCCCCATGAGTCAGAGTCTTGGTAGGTATCCCCAGTTGGCCTCAAACTCAAGAGCCCTCACTTTAGTCTCCCAAGTGCCAGGGTTATAGGCATATCTCACATTGCCTGCCTCAAAAAATGCCTATTTTGCAATCCTGGGGATGGAAACCAAGGGCTTTGAGCATGCTAAGCAAGGGTTCTAATCCTGAGCTACATTCTTCAACCCATTTTAATATTTCTTCTCAGAATTTTCATGATTGCCTTTTCAATATTGGGGGGGGTGTTTGTTTGTTTGTTTGTTTTGTTGTTTTTTTTCCAAGACAGGGTTTCTCTGTGTAGCCCTGGCTGACCTGGAATTCACTCTGTAGACCAGGCTGGCCTTGAACTCAGAAATCCACCTGCCTCTGCCTCCCAAGTGCTGGAATTAAAGGCATGTGCCACCACTGCCCAGCACCTTTTCAATATTTGTAATAGCCCTTGTATAATCATATATCATATAATTCCAAAACCTGAATGATCTTGATCTTGACATCTACTGGTAAAGTTTTCCCCACTTGAGTTAGACATTTCATTGTTTAGTATAGTGCGTAATTTTGGATTGTTTCCTGGACATTTTGGATACTGCATGTGAGACTGGATCTTGTTAAAATCCTATGAGGAATGTTGTCTGTTTCTGTAGGCAATCTATAGAATCATCTTGAAGCCGCAAGTTCCTACAGTCAATGGTTCCTGGTTTCAAAGTCAATTGAAGTTTCCATAAGCTTTGTTCAGGTGTCCTGTGCATGTGCCGCCCAACAGTTAGGCTGGAGTTGGATGGAAGTCCAGCTTTAACTCGGTTCTCAATCTGGTATGTATGTACATACAGGTTGGGAACTGGGTTCAAGCCCAATCTGCAAAGGTCTCCTTATTGGGACTTTTGAGGGAATATGTCAGATCAGAGGCCCAGGCTTGTCTCCTCTACCTACCCCCACTCTTGTCTGCATAGTTTTTGGTTTCTACTTGATTCTTTCTGATCTTTATTCTTCAATGAAGGGAATTCACATAGCAACAGAGTCATCACACGCTCTGTAGTCCAAAGAAGGCAAAATAACTTCATTGTGAAAACTCAAGAGATCAGGGATGGTCTAAGAAGCATAAAAAAAGGCATCTCTCCCCACTACAGTTGCCTAGCCTAAGCCACTCATTCTGCCCATCCAGGTAGGTCAGAGCATAATGGAATGGCAGAGGAGCTCTAGGGGCCATGGTGGGGTACTGAAGGGGAAACGGCCTGTTTAGCCCAAGTTCCCTCCCTAGAACTTCAAATCTGGAAACACAATCTAGTGAGACAGAGATTGTAACCCTTTCCCCAGTGATGGAAGCCTCCACCCATGCATGGCACGACTATGCCTTTCCTGATCAGTTGTTCAATTTTGCTTTTCTGTTGCAATAAAACAGCCTGACCAAAGGCAACCGAGGAGAGGAAAGTATTTGATTCATCTTATACTTGCAGATCACAGACCATTATGAAGGAAAGTCAGGGCAGAAAGTTGAAGGCTGGAGTGCTTGCTGTTCCATTTAGCTTTACCTCTGACAAGGGAGTGAACTCACAGCCAAGGGTACAGCAGAAACTGTGGAGGAACACTACTTGATGACTCACTCTTGGACTCATGCTTAGCTAACTTTTCTATACAGCCCAAGACAACCTGCCCAGGGAATGGTACTGCCCACAGTGGACTGGGCCCTCCTTCACCAATTAACAATCAAGGCAATCTTCCCACAGACATGCCCATGGGCCAATTTGATCTGCGCAATCCACACTTGAGACTCCCTTCTCAAGAGAGTTTAGACTGTATCAATTTGACAGTTCAGGAAACTAGAACAGAACCAGAGACTTTTCTTAGTGGTTAAGAATGCTTGCTGCTGGAGCTAGAGAGATGGCTCAGTGGCTCTTCCAGAGGTCCTGAGTTCAATTCCCAGCAACCACATGGCAGCTCACAACCATCTAAAATGGGATCCAACACCCTCTTCTGGTGTGTCTGAAGACAGCTATAGTGTACTCATATAAATAAAATAAACAAATTTTTTAAAATGCCTGCTGCTCTTGCACAGGACCCAGGTTCAATTCCCAGTACCTACAAGGTGGCTCACAAGCATCTGTAACTCCAGTCTTGGGGATCTAATAACCTTCTTCTGACATCCATGGTCAACACAGACACAGACACACACACACACACACACACAGAGAGAGAGAGAGAGAGAGAGAGAGAGAGAGAACATATACACACATGCAGCCAAAACCCTCATACACATAAAATAGATAAACCTAAAAGGAAAAAACATTTTTCAAATAATCAGAGAACAACCTTGGGTATTATTCCTCACACACCATTCACTTTCTTTACTTTTGTTTTAAGACATAGTATTTTTTAGAAGTTGTTCTTTCACGCCTGTAATCCTAGCACTCTGGGAGGCAGAGGCAGGCAGATTTCTGAGTTCGAGACCAGCCTGGTCTACAGAGTGAGTTCCTGGACAGCCAGGGCTATACAGAGAAACCCTGTCTTGAAAAAAACCAAATCCAAAACAACAAAAACAAAAACAAAAAACAAACAAAAAAAAAGAAGTTGTTCTTTTAGAGGACCTGGGTTCAAGTCCTAGCACGAACATAGTAGCTTACAATACTCTGTAACTCTGGCTGCAGGGATCCAATGACCTCCTCTGGCCTACTCAAACACCAGGCATGCACATGGTACAAAGGCATGCAGGCAAAACACCTATACACATAAAAATAAATAAACAAAAGTAATGATTTTGTTTTAAAAGACAGGGTCTCTTGTTGGCCTATAACTTACCCAAGTAGGCTAGGTCGTCTGGGTGCCTGTCTCCAACTGCTCATTGCTGGGACTATAAACACCAGCATGTGTGGCTTTTTAAAGTGAGTTCCAATCAAATTCAGGTCCTTCTGCTTATAAGTCTAGCACTTTACTGAGCTATCTTCCCAGCACCTCAATCAGTCTCCTCAAACTGACATCTGGTTGACAGTCAATTAATATCTTTGGTTAACCTGCATGCCCAGACTTAAAGTGAACTCCCAAATCATACCTTGTCAAACCACAAAGACGGCATAATGAATCTGACTTACCAAAAGGCAATCTTCAAAAATTCCTACCTTCTTGGGTAGGCATACCAAAAATGCAAAGTCCTGAATACACTACACGTGTCATATCTCAGAGAACTCCCTTGAGAAATGGGGTAACATCTACACAAAACCTACTCATGATAACAACAAATCCCAGCTTCGTGTTCCTCTCCTATAACACAGCTACAACATGTGCAGACATGCACATGTACCCAGATCTGTATCACCCCCTCGAGAGATAAGAGATGTAGAAAACCAACATGAACCTGCTGCCAGTAGTGTGGTTATTGCTTTTGCTGCCAATAGTCTCTCTATTGCCTTTGCTGTGAATGGTAACGTCTGTTATTCTTTTTTTTATTTTAAAAGATATATTTTTAACTATGTGTGGGCAGCATGTGCATGTGTGCAGATGCCTGTGGAGGCCAGAAGGCATTGGACCTGGAGCCGGACTTACAGGCGGTTGTGAGCCACCTGATATGGGTGCTGGGAATGAAACTCGGGTCCTCTGAAAGAGCCACAAACACTATTAGCCACTGAGCCATTTCTCCAGCCCCTAGCATCCTTTATTTTTCCCATCAGAGTCTCATACCTCCATTTGTATCCCTGAAACAGGACAGCTTGTTCCTAACATTTCAGACCCTTTTAACATTTACAGTATGGATACTGACCTTCATCTGTCAGACATTGAGTCCAGGGTCCTCAAACCAGACACTAACACCTGACTCTGACTCACTGTCCTGTCTTCCCGGTCCCAGATTTTAGTTCTCAATTTATGTTACCAGTTTCTGCTTCCACTGCCTCCCCTACTGATTCCACTGAGTCTCACTGTTCTGGTCTTTGCTTGTACAGACTCGGTCCTCACCTGTTCTGGCAGAAATCAAGTCAGGATCTCTGCCTTCAGAAGACAAATTCCAACTCGCACCACTAGTGCTAAGTTCTCCAAATCCTCTTCCAGTGACTAAAGTTGCACTTCCTCTCCAGATGTTAGTTCCCAACTTCAGCCCTAAAGTCAAGTCCCGCCCTCCACCTCTTGTTTTCTTTACAAAATTCCAACTTTCACAAGAAGTCACTGACTCTGCAAACCCCACCTGTGGTGGTCAGTGTTAATTGTCAACCTGAAAGAATGTTGAATCATCTGGGAGATGGGTCGCTGGGTGTGCCTGTGTTTGCCAGGGTATTGAGAGCACACATCCTAACTATAAGTGGAGAAACCGCTGAGTTGAGGTCTTGGACTGTATAAAACTGAAACAGACAGCTGAAGGTTAGAGTGCAAGCATTCCTTCCTCCCTATATCCTAACTGTGGATGCTATGCGAGCTGCTGCTTTGAGCTCCTTACAGCTTTGATTTCCCTTCCACTATACCTTCAACTGTAAGCTAATATAAACTCCTCATCCTTTAATTTGCCTTTTAAAGGGTATGTTGTGCCAGCAACAGGAAAAGAAATGAAGACACCACCCCCTATTTCTCAGAGAAGAAAGGAAGGAAAGGTGAGGCCCTCATTTCCAGGACAGAAGAGTTTGGAGAGCCGCAAGCCTGACACTAGATAGCCCCAGGATTCAGAGGCCTTCTAGAAGGAGTTCACTGTAGACCAGAGGTAATCCCAGGCACCGTCATGTGCTCCTCCAATAAACTCAGCTGGATATGGACTGGGAAACTGGGCCCTATCTCTTAGGCACTGAAAAAAATCTTGGAAACTCTAGTCAGTCCTGGGTTTTTCCAGTGAACTCTATGGCCTTTCAGGAAAGGCCCCATTGGAACTGGCAAGGGGGAGATCTAAAGCACTAAAAAGCATGTGCACATGCACAAATGAACACACACACATACACACACACACATGCACACGCACACATACACATACAGCATGTAGCTAGTTGGCCCTCCCATAACCACCTGGGATTTAGAGTCCAGTTCATCATGTAGAAGGCAGTTGGAGAATTGAAGAACCCTATAGTGTGTTCCCAGGGTCCAGTATGAACAGTATACACAATCTCCAGGAGGCACTCTGTTGAACAATAAAACACATCTGGGCTCTACCCTTTTCAAGTAGTCAACTAACGTTGTCCCTGGTCACCTGACCTGAAAGGTTGACTGATGTGCTCAACTTGACTCTGGAAGCCACATGGACTTAGCCCCATGGGATCTACACACAGCTTCAAGAGGCCGTTTGGAAAGTCTCCAACAGGTGTCAGGCTCTAGTTAAAACCATAGATGAAGTTCTTCACACATGGTAGAACATGTTTATACTCTCAGGTCTGGGATGCTGAGGCATGAAGATTGCTGGGAGTCTGAGGCTAGCCTGGGCTACATAATGAATAGCAGACTAATTAGGGCTACATGTTGGATGGTCTCAAGAAAGAAAATGAAAACATTTCCTTATGCTTCAGAAAACTACTACTTCGACCCCAGGCCCAGGCTTTTTCAGCTCTTACTCTGCTGGTGTTTTAGGCTGCAAATAAAACCAAAGGTTCCTTTGTTAAAACCTTGTTCCTCAACTGGGAGAAGCAATCATTGAAAGTTAGTTGATTGGGCTGGAGAGATGGCTCAACGGTTAAGAGCACTGACTGCTCTTGCGAAGGTCCTGAGTTCAAATCCCAGCAAGCATATGGTGGCTCACAACCATCCATAATAAGATCTGATGCCCTCTTCCTGTGTGTCTGAAGACAGCTACAGTGTACTTACATATAATAATAAATACATCTTTAAAAAAAGAAATCTATAAAAAAAAAAAAGAAAATTAGTTGATTTGATCATAAGGACTCTGACATAAGCAATGAATTACTTCAGTGATGGACCATAGCATAATGATGTCCATAGCATAATGATGTTACTGGGATATGGTAGGAGGTAAGACGCTGGTAGAGGCAGGCCGTTGTGAATAGGTGTTTGAAGGGATCTCATTGTCTCAAAAATCTGTCTTCTGATTAGCTGCCCAAATCAGAAGGCCCCTAGCATGAGGGAGAGGTTTATGAGGCCCTACTTCTCTGAAGAGCTATTGGCAGTTAATGGTTGTTGAGAGAAGGCGCATCATTCCCTTCAGCGATATAGCCACTGGCAAGTTGTCCCTGCACCAATAAACAACCTCCACCTATGCTCATGCAAGCAATCCTAATTAATCTCAGTGGGTCACAAAAACAAACAAACAAACAAACAAACAACAAAATGCCTCATGACCAAATGGGCCAAAGAAGAAATCAAGACATAAGTTTTAAAAATGTCCTGGAGGCTGGGTGGTGGTGGCGCACGCCTTTAATCCCAGCACTTGGGAGGCAGAGGCAGGCAGATTTCTAAGTTCGAGGCCAGCCTTTTCTAAAGAGTGAGTTCCAGGACAGCCAGGGCTACACAGAGGAACCCTGACTTGAAAAAAACCAAATAATAATAATTAAAAAAAAAAAAACAAAAATGTCCTGGAAATAAAGTGAGTTTGTGAGGGAGAGAGTGTCCCTGGGTAGGGAGAAGGAGTCAGTCAGGAATGTTCCACGAACAGGGGAAAGAGTAGAGGCAGAGGGAAAGTTGGCCTTTGAGTGGCCAGCGCTCCTGATCTGGTGGCAGGTACAAGAGCCAAGTTTTGTTGTAAAAGGAAACATCTAGTCCAGAATGAATGAACATATATGGTGAGGACCCCCTCCTTATTTTCCTTTCCCCTGATCAACTGGGTGGCTTTGACTCCAGAGAGACTCAGTTTCCCTTCTGTAAGTCAAGAGACTTTCTCTTCACTGGAAATGCTGGAGCATAGAGTGAGAGACAGGATTTTTGTGGACAAAGATTCTGTTAGTTCTGAGGACTGCCTCTTGGGTTACTGTTGCACCTTTGTATCTCACAATGGACCATGAGCCCTCTAGTCCCTCTGATTTGCCCCTGGCATATATTCTGAGAAATTAATCTGAATTAATGAATAGACCCCCAAAGCAATGGCTCTCAACCTGCCTAATGTTGTAACCCTAAATGTTATGGTAACCCCCAAATATAAAATTGCTTTCACTGCTACTTCATAACTGCAATTTTGCAACTGTCATGAATTGTAATGTAAATATATGATTCACAGAATATCTGATATGTGACCCCCAAAGAGGTCACACCTTCAGGTTGGGAACCACTGCCCACTTTTCTTGTTCTTTTTCTTCTTGTTTCTTGTTTTTCCCTCCTCTTTCTCCTCTTCTGCTTTTTGTTGGGGGAGCAGCTGGAAAGATGGCTCAACAGTTGGCAGCACTGGGTGCTCTTGCAGAAGACCCACCCAGGTGTGGTTTCCTGCACCCACTGGTGGGGGAGTGGAAATGAGAATTCAAACACCATCTGCCACACATTCTGTTCCCTCACACTCCAGAAAGTGGCAGCAGAAAATGCAAAAATGGGGACAAGGGGAAAGGATGATGAGAAAAATATATGTTCAGTCATTGTGGACTAGGTGATGGTGATGGTCACCCCACATGTTGAAACTGAAGAGATACCTAGAAGGAAGACAAACCTCCTTACTTTTAAAGGCTATAGTGATGGTCCCCCTTTTCCCACTGCCACTGCCTTTAGTTCAAAATTTATCAAAAAAAAAAAAAAAACGTGATCTTGGCCATGGCCCACTTCAGTTGGAGGCTGAAAGCAAGGCTTAATGTAAGAGGCCAGAAGGAACCCTTATGTTGTACTCTGGAGGGTGACACTCAGGTCAAGATTACAATGTCTTCAGGCCATGCTAAAATATAGACCCAGACAGAAGTCTTTAGCTCTCTGTCAACTGTTCTGATAGCTAGACTCCATAGGCACCTAAGTAAGAAATAACCAACAGCTTGCAAAATGGCTCAAGGAGAAAGATGCTTGCCGCACAGACCTGACAACCTGAGTCCAACTATTAGAACTCAGGATGAAAAGAGAACCAGCTCATGAAAGTTGTCCTCTGACCTCCAGAAAGACACCATCCATGCTTGGTGGAGGGAGGGCCCCTGTCTGTTGCAGTCCACCATTTCCGGACAGCTCTCTGAGCTCAGCACAAAATGGAGGGCCCCCCTCCCCCCCAGCAGGGCTTTCCGCTCTCTGCCTGACCTTATTTGGAAGAGGTTTCTGAGCACAGATGCCTGGCTTATCTTAAGCATGACCTTTGGCACAATTCCCTGCAAAATGCTTTCCCCCCAGCTGTTTGTGTAATTAGGTGCTAGGGCTCCTACCCAGATAATAGGACTGCTGACTAATGCAAACTGGAGCATACTGTGAACAACTCTCAGGCAATCCCCTGGCTGTTGCCTCCTTCCTGTATATTCCACATAATCCCCTCGCCCCCTGAACTTTAGCTGCTTCTCTGAAGCTGATCCTGAAGGTCTGTCCAACCCTGTTCTTTGACTCTGCTCCCCTCAACCTCATGGGCCGGTGGCCAGTGACCCCTGAGGAAAGGGGAGACCCACACATGTTCACACGCCAGCCATAAAATCATAGTATTGGTAATAATATTTTATATGACCAAGAAAAGCAAGAAAAGTCCTTATAGGGGGCCTCACCGCAACGCTGAGTGTGGAAAGTCTACGGAAGGCGGGTTATGATGTGGTAAGTTCCTTTACCAGAAATGAGAACCAAGAGAGCGCTTATTGAAACACATGGCAAAAGGCAGTGGGCAAACTCCTGGAGACAGGATCCTGCTTTGTAGGAGGGCAAGCTCTTTTACAGCAGTTAAAAGGCAAGTGCGAGGTCTTGTCAGGCAGAGCATTTGCGTGGGGCTCATCTCCGGGTGACTAGGCAGCCATCTCATTGAGTCTTAGCTGAGACATGAATTTTATAGCTTCAGTTCTTTCTTTTCTGGACTGGCTTTCTGCAGAAGACATCATGAATCACTAGGCATCAGGCCCTGAAAAGTCTGACAGCCCCACCTCACACACCCCACCCCACCACCACCCCGCACCCCCGTGCGCCAGAGCTCCCAGGGACTAAGCCAAGGAGTACACATGGCTCCAGCTGCATAAGTAGCAGAGGACAGTCTTGTCAGGCATCAATGGGAAGAGAGGTCCTTGGTCCTATGAAGGCTCGATAGATGCCCCAGTGTAGGGGAATTGAGGCCGGGGAGGTGGGAGTGGGGTAGGTGGGGGAACACCCTCATAGAAGCCGGGGAAGGGAGGATGGGATGGGGATAAACCAGAAAAGGGGACAACATTTGAAATGTAAATAAAGAAAATATCCAATTAAAAAAACATAAAAGGGGAGAAACGCACAGAATTGCTCATGGTAGTGTGTAAGGCATTTCAGCTAGGGCTTCTTCTGCCTCTTTCTAGAGGCAGCTGTAGCCTTGCTCTGAGGCGAAACAGTTTGCTCTGAGGCGAAACGAGCTCAGCACAGGTGTGCCGTGACAATCATTCTTTGTGAACTCCCAAAGCAGCTGCTATTTCATTATTTGATAAGTGTTTTCTCTACATATATGCATATGCAGCATGTTCAGGCCTAGAGTCCCCAGAGATCATGGGGCTTCTGATCGCCAAGAACTGGAGCTACGGCTGGTTGCAAGGTGCCATGCGGGTGCTAGAGTCTGTAAGAACGGTGTATGCTCATAACTGGGGGGGCCACGGCTCCAGTCCTGGCTAATCTCTCATGGGAGGAGAATGATGGGAAGCAGGGGCAAGGTAAGAGCTTCTAATAGGAAATGATACTTTAGATTTTGCAACAACTCTCATTTGGGCTTCCTCTTACTACCCCTGAGCTGGTTGCTTTTGTACTCTAACATAGATGTGCATTCCTTCTTCTAGAAGGAAGTAACAGCTTATACAACCAGCCTGGAAATTACTTCCGCAATTGTTTTAGTGTTTGGTTGTAGAGGCTCCTGGAGGAGCCTTTGCCTTAGACTGTTATTCTGGGGACTATGGGATGACCTAGTATTGCCTGTATCTGCATTCTCTGGTCACTGAGAGTGACCCTGGCACAGCTTTGATTTCAACACTGCTACGGTTGGGCCCTGAGTTGCTCTGAAACCACTTACTGTACACACTGCCCCAGGAGCAGGGTAATGAGATGTCTACCAAGGGAGAGGCAACAGCTGCGACCAAGACGACGGTGGTTCCCATGAGTTAAGCACTGTCCCTATAGCTGTGGCTGAGCAGGGAGGGCTAACTTCTCTAGATCTCTAACACTCTGCTCCACTAACAGTTGCTGGTGAAACAGCAGTTGCTCCTCACAACCCTGAGGCCGTCTGATGTTGCTGCAGGTGACACCACACTGCCAATTCTGATTCTGGGCTAGGGAAAATGAGCAACCAACCATAATGGTCTGCCTTCTGCTCTCACTGCTACGTCACTTCACACCATGAACAGACTGCAGAAGGAGCGGACTTGCATGCTGCCTTGTGTGCGTTCCTTGGCCTTGGAGCTATCCCTGGGAAAACACTGCATAGAAAGTACAGGAGGAGGAAACAGATTGTTGAGCTGCACATGGGAAAGGAACGGGCAAGAGAAAGCCCACATCTTGTATTATCTTGACACTGCAAAGCCTAGCCTGGATGCTTTTCAGAGTCTTTGACCACAGCATTGTTGGATCCCACTTGCTTCCTGTTTCTAGAAAGGAAGAATCAGCTCTTACTTTTAGAGCTTTCTGGGCTCAGCAAAACTCTGTACAGTTCAGAGCCTCAGCCTTCGTATCCCAGTACTTCCCTCCTGCCAGGCTCAGGGGACTCTGTAGAAGTGGAGTTAGAAAAAGTTTAAGAGCCAAAGGAGATGGAGGACACCAAGGAAACAAGGTCATCTAAATCAACACACACAAGCAAAGCTCTTATGAACACACAGAGACTGAGGCAGCAGTCACAGGGCCGACATGAGTCTGCACCAGGGGGTCCTAGAGCTGAAAAGATGAAGTGGGCACCTGCCCTCATCCCTAACACAGAAGCAATATCCAGGAGATAACCACTTGCAAATGAATTTTTAAATATTTATTTATCTGTATATTTATTTATTTAATGTATGTGAGTACACTGTAGCTGTCTTCAGACATCCCAGAAGAGGGAGTCAAATCTCATTACAGATGGTTGTGAGCCACCATGTGGTTGCTGGGATTTGAACTCAGGACCTCTAGAAGAGCAGTCAGTGCTCTTAACCGCTGAGCCATCTCCCCAGCTCTTGCAAATAAAAATGTTAACTTCCTCCAAGGGAGTTTCCCTGGGGAAACAAACCACTCTTAAGGGTGGGCTGCATGCCCAGCAGAAGACAGACAGCCAACAGAAAATGAACTCAACAGCATCTTTAGAGTTTCTTTGCCTCATAATATTAAGTCAGGGCAATTTCCCCCTATCTTACAAGTCCTTTGTGTGTGTGTGTGTGTGTAATGGTTTATGGTTTGGGGTTTTTATGGGATTCTTCGGTGTGCAAAGGTGTGTATCTCTGCATCTGCATGTGTTTCTTGTGCTTTTTCTTTGGCTCTACTATTTTATGCTGATGATACTTGCAATACATGGAAATGTGATTATCTCTTTTTCTTTCTTTCCTTTTTTCTTTTACTTTTTTTTTTTTTTTACTTTTTATTTACTTATATTTTTGAGACAGGGTTTCTCTGTGCTCCCCTGGCTGTCCTGGAACTCACTCTGTAGAGCAGGCTGATCTCAATCTCAGAAATCTGTCTGCCTCTGCCTCCCAAGTGCTGGGACTAAACTCATGAGCCACCACCACCCGGCTCTTTTTCTTTCCTTTTTACAGATTTTAAATCATTTTATGTGTGTGGTTATTTTGTATGCACATATATGTGTGCACCACTTGTGTGCTGGTGCCTGTAGAGTCCAGTAGAGGGCACTGGAGCTACAGAAGCTTCTGTTTGGCTGTTGGGAATTAAACCCTGGTCCTAGGGAAGAACAGCCAGTGTTCTTCATCTCTCCAGGCCCTCTTTTTCTTTTCTCATGGTTGCTTTATGAGAAAATTGCGAGTGATTCGGCAGAGAGACTTCAATATCTACGTTTTTTGAGATGCTGAGGGTGGAACTCAGGGCCTTACAGCTGTTAAACCTGCTAATGAGCTACAACCCTGGTCCTTGATTGACATTGTAAAGTATATTTTATTTTCCTGTATGTGACTGTCAGCTCAGAGGCTTACTACCTCCATCTGTTAACCTAGGCCTAGACTTAGAAGCTATAATCTAATCTAGGCCTCAAATGTTTTCAGCCTCTGAGACTTATTGTTAAATAAGTTCACTCTTTCCTAGTTCCTTCTGAACTTTGGCTGACTGGTTCAACTCAGCTGTTCTGGCTGAAACTCCTCTCCAAACTGACTGATTCAGTCTGGCTTCTCTCAGCTTCTCGTGAACTGCTCTGCTTGGCCTCAAACTAACGTTGGCAATCTGTTCTGATCTTCTGGCTCCTTCTCAGTCTCTGGCTTCAGCTGTGTCTAGCTTGTTCTCTCTCTGCAGCCAGTTTCTCTATAACTGTCCTGGTAAAACTGCCTCCTTCTCTCTTTGCACTGCCCCTCAGGTAGCTTCCCTTTCCTCTGTTCTCCTAAGAGTTGGGTATATCCCATTCTGTCAAACCTTCCTCTGATTTGTCTCTTTGTCTGCCACTCAATTAGATATCACTTTTAAACAAAAGTGCTTCCTTCTGCAAACTAACTTTACTTTTGATGTTTGGGATTAAAGCATGTGTCTGTATTCCAGCCAGAGGGATTAAAGATGGGTGTTTAATGGCTGAGCCAAACCATAACACAATCTCAGAGTTTACAGTGTGATCAAATATCCTGCAGCATGATGTTTATTGACTGTTTATATGTGCTAGGAACAATTCTAAATGTCTTTCATGTATCATCATAGCCTTACAGACAGGCCTTTATTATCCCTATAATATAGATGTAGAAACATGGATAAATGTCAGAGTTGAGTTTTGACTGATGGGCACATTAGAGTGGCACACTACTTGAAAAGGAGATCAGGTGCATAGGAAGTAATTAGAATGTATAGCAAGTTCTGAATGCTTTTGGGTTTTTTTTTGTTTGTTTGTTTGTTTGTTTGGTCGGTTTACTGTTAAAGGCCATTTAAAGTTCCAGGTGCAGCAGGCTGAGAGCTAACTGGCCCCTATTCTCTATATTAGGAAATGGATTCTGAGAGAATAGGTGACTTGCCCAAGGTCACTCAGTTGAAACGTGCTCTAGTTAGTTTTAAATTAGGGTTGCTTTTCTGCTATAAACTTTTCCTAGGCTCCATATCCCCCTCTGGACAAAGTTTTAACTTGTCAAGGCTTATAATGCATACATTTTAAGTGTATTTCAGATAAAAGCTTTGCAGAGTGCACTGATACACTCTTAGGGTTTAAGTTATTTGAAAGACCAAATCAAGAAATGGCTTGAGTTCAGTTCTGGGCCAGCCTGGACAAATATAGCAAGGTCTGAGGCCTCGCCTTACCACCAGTACTCATTGTACAGGCACCAAATTTTATATCACTTAGTACTTGTCATAACAGGATAATAACAATTAGCCAATGTTGGGAGAGGGAACCCCAGTTCCCTGGTATATTTACCAGACCAAAATTGATGTATACGTTGTAGTAAAGATTATATATCATGATGGCTCAATTGATAAAGGCACTTACAGTCAAGACTGACAATTTGAGTTTCATCCTTAGAGCCCACATGGTAGAAAAACCTACTGCTTTAAGGTGTTCTCTGGCCTCCCAATGAATGCTGTGACACACATGTGTGCACACATGAACACACATAAATAATAAATAAATAAATAAATAAATAAATAAATAAATAAAGTAAAATTTTTAAGATGACTATTGTATAAACTGACAACATGACTTATCCAATGTTGGTACCAGGACCCCAAAAACTGTGACATCACATAGACCACAGTGCGAGCTACACACCTGTTGCCAAGGCACTGGCCACCATATTCCCAGAATCCATTGGGCTCAGCTCCCACTTTTACCTGTGACCACATCACCATCCATATATAAGGGGACCGCCCCTCCCACCCTCCCCCCTCCTCCCCTCTCTCTTCCTCTCTTCTCTTTCTGCCACCACCTTGCCCTTTCCCCTCTCAACAAACCTCGCATGGAACTGTTTGGCCTGGTGTGGTCTTTCTGGAGCTGCTGCCACTGCTCAATGATCCCAACATCCGTGGTTTAGATTGGGGGGAGGTTTTTATTGTAGATATGAGAGAGATTAGCCAGAGATATCTGGAAGAGTTCAGAGCAGACAGAGAAAGACGTAGACTGAACATGACCAACAGACTGGAGCTGGCCATGAAAGAAATAGGAGCAGAGCAAAGAAATAAAGGAACTTAGAGGTAGAGTGGGAGAACAGAAAGAGGTGGATGTAGACAGAGAGTCAGAGACAGAGACAGAGCGTGAGCACACCTGAAATAGGAGGGCTCTAGGACGAAAGAGTAGCTGGGGGAGCCGGGAGGAGCCTGTGAGCCTTGTCACAGCAGCAGCAGCAGCAGCATTTGTCATGTTTCCCTGTTCTGAAATACTGCTATGGTGCAGATCAACACAGATAGAGCAAGAGGACTTGATGAAGACAAAAATGTAGGATTCCCCAATCCAATCCGACTTGGAAATAAGGCATGCAAACTGGTTAGAAAACAGCCTTGTTGAGTTCCCTCAAGAGGAAATTTGTATTTAAAAAAAAATAAACTTGGTTTACTTAGCTTTAGATAGAGTTTAGCTTTGGGGAGTTTGAGGGAGGACAGGAGCTGCGAAGAGCCCGGATGCTAGATTACACTCTGAACTGCAGAACATGCAAGCGCTTGCGATGCTGAGGGAGTCCGGACGCCGGCTGCACTTCAGTATGCTGAGAGGCGCCACAGCCGCTCGTCCTTTCTGCCTTTTGGAATGTGGGGAAATTGAGTTTCTTTGGACCTGACAGCTATAGGGCATGGGAAAGACTGAAGCAAGGCAAGCTCGAACAGCTAACACATTAAAGATAACCTCAGGGGCACCAAAATGCATCCATGTCACTTTAAGGAGTAAAAACACTATACTTCCTTTTGGCATAATTTAATCAAGAAAGAAGGCAAATTTGACTTCTCCACTTCTCTCCCTATCTGTCATTTGTCTCCAGGCTGTCATTCCTGGCCTATCTATATATAGTCTTCTGTTACATGTGTCTGTGTCTGCTCCAATGCTGTCTTATGTCTGATTGCCCCTATGTCTGCGTGGATGCCATCTGGTCTTAACAAACAGCTTTGCTCTCTATTTATTGAACAGAAAAGAAAGCATCACATGAGGGAAGGGATGTTGTGATGCTTCACAGAAATCTTTAACAGAGTATACAAGGGAAGGAACTTTATTGACATATGTATCTATATAGATAGATATAGATATAGAGAGAGAGTCTCACAATCATCTGTAATGGGATCTGATGCCCTCTTCTAGTGTGTCTGAAGACAGCTACTGTGTACTCACATACATAAAATAAATAAATCTTTTTTTAAAAAATATTGAAGCTATGCATTTAGCTTAGGTTGTAAAAGCTGATTCATGGGAAACTCAAGATATTATGTTGCTCCCTTAAAGGCATGTTAAACTTGTTTGCTTTTTTATGTTGTTGTGTGTTTGAGATAGGGTCTTGCTATGTAGCTTTGACTGCTCTGGAACTTACTATGTGTTGGGGTTCTGCCTAAGCTCTACCCCACAGTTGCCTGGCAACAGCCAGGTATGCCCCTCCCCACAGTTGCCTGGCAACAACCAGATAGGCCTGGCTTATAAAAGAGGGTGCTGGGCCCCCTCCTCTCTCTTATCTCTTATTCCTCTTACTCCTCTCTCCTACCCTCTCTCTGGTCCCTCTTGGGCTCTCCTCCCCTCTCCCCCTCTCCACATGGTCATGGCTGGCCTCCACTTTTCTACTCTCTCCCTTTCTCTACCTTTCTCTGCCTCTGCTACCCCATTAACTCCCATCCTCTGCCCTGAATAAACTCTGCCTTGACATATTTGTCATTCAGTAAAGAGTTGTTCAGATTGTGTAAGTTTTCTCTTGTTTTTGTTGTGGATATCCAGCTTTGATCCATGGTGCTCAGATAGGATGCAGAGTGTTATTTTGAGTTTCTTGTATCTGTTGAGATTTTCTTTGTGTCTGAGTATGTGGCCAATTTTGGAAAACATTCTATGAGATTCTGAGAAGCTATATTCATTCGTGTTTAGGTGAAATGTTCTGTAAATATCAGTTTGGTTGATAACTGAAATTAAGTTAGTTTTTTCATTTCTCCATTTAGTTTTTGCCTGTGTAACTGGTCTCTTGGTAATAGCAGGGTATTGAAGTCTCTGACTATCTGTATGTGAGGGTCAGTATGTGATTTATGCTGTAGTAGTTAGTGGGGTATTTTTTTCAAACTTTGGAGTGCTTGTGTTTGGAGCATAGACTTTTAGAACATTGCCGTGTCCTCCTGGTGGATTTTTTCTTTGACTGTGTAGTATCTTTTCTGATTAGTTTTGGTTTGAAATCTGTATCCATTTTTTTTTTCGAGACAGGGTTTCTCTGTATAGCCCTGTCTGTCCTGGAATTCACTTTGTAGACCAGGCTGGCCTCGAACTCAGAAATCTGCCTGCCTCTGCCTCCCACAGTGCTGGAATTAAAGGCGTGCACCACTACCGCTGGGTTTGAAATCTATTTTGTCAGATATTAAAATGGCTACACCAGCTTGTTTCTTAGGTGTATTTGCTTGGAATATCTTTTCTATCCTTTCCCCTGAGGTGATATCTATTCTGGATGTTGAAGTGTGTTTCTTGTATGCAGCAGAAGAATGCATCCTGTTTTCTCAGCCAGTCTATTAGTCTGTGTCTTATTTTTTTTTTAAGATTTATTTATTTGATTTTTATGTGTACCCTGCCAGTGTCCAGACACAGCAGTAGAGGGCATCAGATCCCATTACAAATGTTTGTGAGCCACCCTGTGGTTGCTGGGATTTGAACTCAGGACCTCTGGAAGACCAGTCAGTGCTCCAAACCACTGATCCTTCTCTCCGGCCCTAGTCTGCATCTTTTTGTTGAAGAATTGAGATCTTTGATGGTGAGAAAAGTCAATGATCAATGATTGCTGATTTCCTGCTATTTTGTTATTGGTGGTGGTGATTATGGTGTGCACATATGCATACACACACACTTATATACATATCTACATATATCTATATCTAGATAGATAGATAGATAGATATTCCTAAATATAACCTACTCAGTTCATATGGTATTACTTCTATGTATATTTTCAATGCTGCCAATTTGGCAGTGAACAACCAATCGCTGTGCTCCTCCTTCCTGAGGGGACCACCTCCCCTGCTCCCAGCTTTTCTCAGTTGCCTGTGGTTCTTGTATGTGGTTGATAGCTTGTGAGCTTTTTCCCATCCACTTTTGCATGCCTCTTGGAGTCATCTTTGTTCGGTTCATGTTTGAGCAGCCATGTTGGTGAGACTTTGTGGGTATAACACCTGCTAGTCCTTGTAGATATACTTTCACAACAACTTCCAGTATTCCCTGGCTCTTACAGTGTTTCTGCCCCACCCCACACCCATACATCCACACACGCTTTGTGATGGTCACTGAGCCTTAGGATTGGGAGTATTTTGTAAATGTATCCATTGAGACTGCATTTGACTGGTTTTCTATAGTCCTATCCATCTGTTACAAGGATAATTTTCATTAGTGAATAGAGAGAACTGCACTTATCTATGGGTGTAAGGAGAAATACATAGAATGTAGTTGGGGATTCTACTAGTTTAGTAAAGTGGTTATAGGTAGGTAATAGTTTAGGTTTCAGGTATCAGGAATAATTTTCCTCTTATTATGTGGGCTTATTTTTATTTGAATTATGTTTATATGCATTTGTCTGTTTGGGAATGTGTAGCTGTAAAACGCAGGTGCCCGAAGAGTCCTGGAGAAGGCATCAGATGCCCTGTAACTGGAGGTATAGGCAATTGTGTGCTAGGAACCAAACTTAAGTCCTTTATAAGGGCAGTCCTCAATCTCAACTGCTGAGCCATCTTTCCAACCACAAGATTCTTTTATTCCAATCGTTTTAATTACATTAACTCTCAGGTCACATAATGCATACAATATATCAAATATATAAACAAAATATATAAACACATACATATATGTATATACAGAGATATATGTGTATATATGATATAAAAGTTATAAAGTGATTGTAAAGAGTCCAGAGGCTCCAGCAGAGGTCAAGAATTTGTCAGAACCGAGAAGCACAGAAGCTGATGGAAGTTCAAATAGAGCGTATTAATAAGATATCAACTGGACAAAGCTGAGAGCTAGCTGCTGGCTACTGGCCTTAGACTTGAGAGCTACAGAATCAATGCTAAGCTGTAGAGTTTAGTCATGCTGCAGAAGTGAAAGGGTCTAGCGAGCTCAGAAGAGTGACCGGGCAGATGGGTGAACAGATGGCAGGTCTGGATAGGCAAACAGGAGGTTGAACAAACAGCCATTCCAGAAAGCTCCATCAACAGGAGGAACCAAGGGCACTCTGTTTCCAGGACAGTGAACAGTTCTCTGTCCATCAGTCCTGGATGCACACACCAAGTAGCTAATGATAAGTCAATAAGGGCTGTCCCCAGCTCAGTGCCAGGGGTTTACTCAGTTTTCTATTGCTGTGAAGAAACACTATTTCAGTCCCCGAGCTCTCAGACGCTTGCTACATCAGAATGCAACAGTCCATTCAGTCCAACTTCAAAAGTTGCCGTAGTCCTTCACAGTCTCGAGACTTGTTTAAAAGTCCAAAGTCTCTTCTGAGACTCAATCTCAAACTGAGTCTCTGTAAAATCACAAATTAAAAAAAAAAATCAGATTATATTCTTCCCACATACAATGGCATTACCATTCCAAAAGGGGGGAAAGAGCATAGTGAGGAAATACTGGACCAGAACAAGACTAAAAACCAACGGGGCAGACTCCAACTTTTGTATCTCTATGTCTGATATCTAACTATTCTTCAGATCTCCAACTCCTTTTAGCTTTGTTGACTGCAACACACTTTCTCTCTCTCTCTCTCTCTCTCTCTCTCTCTCTCTCTCTCTCTCTCTCTCTCTCTCTCTCTCTCTCTCTCACTGATTCCACTCCCTGTTAACAGCTCTCCTTGGTAGGTACCCCACAACTCTGGCATCTCCAACATCTTGGGATCTCCATTGAAATCTACACTTCACATCCACAGTATCACACAATGGCCTTTCTATGTCTTCATGTATAAGGGACACCTCTTATACACAACTGGCTTCAGTGACTTTCCTTGTCCACAGAGGGAGATTCCACAACCCTATTCTCACAGGTTGGGAACCACTGTATAAGGTATCCTGGTAAATTAGTAAAAATAAAACCTTTGCTAATGGTGCCACCTACTGGTCAAACAAGTTCAATACAGCCATATTCAGTAATTTTTTTTTAACATTTTTTTATTGGATATTTTATTTATTTACATTTCAATTGTTATCCCCTTTCCCAATCCCCCCAAGAAACTCCCATCCCACCCCCCTCACCCTGCTTCTATGAGTGTATATTGCCACCCACCCACCCACTCCCACCTCCCTGACCTGTCATTCCCCTATACTGGGGCATTGAGCCTTCACTGGACCAAGGGCCTCTCCTCCCATTGATATCTGACAAGGCCATCCTCTGCTACATATACAGCTAGAGCCATGGGTCCCTCCATGTGTATTCTTTGGTTGATGTTTTGTCCCTGGGAACTCTGGAGCACTGGGTGACTCATATTGTTGTTCCTCCTATGGCGCTGCAAACCCCTTCAGCTCCTTCAGTCCTTTCTCTAGCTCCTCCATTGGGGACCCTGTGCTCAGTTCAATGGCTGGCTGAGAGCACCCACCTCTGTATTTGTCAGCCTCTGGCAGAGCCTCTCAGGTGACAGCTATATCAGGCTCCTGTCAGCAAGCACATCTTGGTAACAGCAATAGTGTCTGGGTTTGGTGGCTGTATATGCGATGGATCCCCAGGTGGGGCAGACTCTGGATGTTCTTTCCTTCAGTCTCTGCTCCATACTTTGTTTCCATATTTCCTCCCGAGAGCATTTTGTTCCCCTTTCTAAGAAAGACTAAAGCACCCACACTTTGGTCTTCCTTCATCTTGACTTTCATGTGGTCTATGAATTGTATCTTGAGTATTCTGAGCTTTTGGGCTAACATCCACTTATCAGTGAGTGCATACTATGTGTGTTCTTTTGTGATTGGGTTACCTCACTCAGGATGATTATTTTCTAGTTCCATCCATTTGCCTAAGAATTTCATGAATTCATTGTTTTTAATAGCTGAGTAAATAGCTCCATTGTGTAAATATACCACATTTTCTGTATCCATTCCTCTGTTGAGGGACATCTGGGTTCTTTCCAGCTTCTGGCTATTATAAATAAGGCTGCTGTGAACATAGTGGAGCACGTATCCTTATTACATGCTGGGGAATCCTCTGGGTATATGCCCAGGAGTGGTATAGCAGGGTCCTCAGGTAGTACTATGTCCAGTTTTCTAAGGAACCGCCAGACTGATTTCCAGAGTGGTACCAGCTTGCAACCCCACCAGCAGTGGAGGAGTGTTCTTCTCCACATCCTCGCCAACACCTGCTGTCTCCTGAATTTTTAATCTTGGCCATTCTGACTGGTGTGAGGGGGGATCTCAGAGTTGTTTTGATTTGTATTTCCATGATGATTAAGGATATTGAACATTTCTTTAAGTGCTTCTCAGCCATTTGAAATTCTTCAGGTGAAAATTCTTTGTTTAGCTCTGTACCCCATTTTGTTGTTGTTGTTGTTGTTTTCGAGACAGGGTTTCTCTGTGTAGCCCTGGCTGTCCTGGAACGCACTTTGTAGACCAGGTTGGCCTCGAACTCAGAAATCTGCCTGCCTCTGCCTCCCAAGCACTGGGATTAAACGCATGCGTCACCACTGTCCGGCTGTACCCCATTTTTTAATGGTGTTATTTGGTTCTCTGGAATCTAACTTCTTGAGTTCTTTGCATATATTAGATATTAGCCCTCTATCAGATGTAGGGTTGGTAAAGATCTTTTCCCAATTTGTTAGTTGCCATTTTTGTCCTATTGACAGTGTCCTTTGCTTTACAGAAGCTTTGCCATTTTATGAGGTCCCATTTGTAGATTCTTGATCTTAGAGCAAAAGCTATGGGTGTTCTGTAATCTAATTAAGCTGTAACTCCACCTGCTTGGAAATGTCCTGTCAAGAATTTGTTGTGCCCAACTTCTTCTTCTACATAAGACACTAAACAGATCAAACAGAAAAATGGGACCTCAGATGGTTCTGAAAAATATATAGAAAGTTTTGACATATCTCCCTAAATGATGAGCCTCTTTTGGGGGGGGATTATTATGATAAAGACAGACTTTGACTGCCTGAGATAACTAGTGATGTGCAAATGACTGACAGATGCAAGAGGGCAAGTATCCCATAAGGTCTAAAGCAACTCCAGTAGATTTGCCAAGATGGAATTGTGACATTGAGGACAGACTAGAATACTTAAGATGATGTGTAGATGTGTTAAAATGTTAACATTGTGTGTATAGTTGAAGGACTAATGAATAGTACAGTAAAATCAGTAAGTTGTACAAAACAGGCAACTTATTTGGGGACCTGGCAGCGGCAAGCAGGAGGTGGGACTACAGGGCCAGGGGAGCCCAGGGCAGGAGGGAGGATGAGCGGACAGATGGCAGTGGCTGCAGGTCCCATGGGGCTCAGTGCTCCCAGCTCCCTGGCCTCCAGTTCCTGGGGTCCACCTGGGCGGTCCACTGCCCTGGGTGTGGCTCTTTTGTGGGACCACCAAATGATATCTACCAGAAGCCCTCAAAAGTTGTCAGCTGAATGGGGCGTGGTGGCACACACCTTTAATCCCAGCACTTTGGGAGGCAGAGGCAGACTGTTTTCTGAGTTCAAGGCCAGCCTGGTCTACAGAGTGAGTTCCAGGACAGCCAGGGCTACACAGAGAAACCCTGTCTCGGTAAAACCAAATCCAAACCAACAACAAAAGTTGTCAGCTGCCTTGAAGAGCAGCAGTGACAGTATATTGCAGCCTTTGAGACCCCTCTCAACTTAGAACTTTCAAGTCAGTGAGTTCCATTCAGCCCCGTCTCTAAAAAGCCTACAAACTCAGGAACCCTCGGGTCCAGGCAACATAGTGTCATTTTGATGCTCCTCAGCCTGGCAAGTTTAGAAGGGACTTGGTAAAACAAAGAGCTCAGCAACCTGAACTGGTTGCTCAAGTGCAAGAACTTTAAGTATTTGGGGGAGTCCACACAGGGGAGTATCAGCCCTGTCTGAGAACTAGACAGTAACACCCCACAGGTCCCCACCTACTCTTAACATCCTCCAATGGCAGTCAGAACTTCAGCTGTAAGCCTTTCTGTTCCTTTACCTGCCTTGTATTTATGGCATTCAGACCTCTCCAACCAAGCACCTGCCTGTGAAGGATATCTACAAATGGATCTTGGAACATTTTTCGTATTTTACAAACGTACAAGTTGGATGAGAAAACTCTGTGAGATATAATTTGTCATTGAATAGGTGTTTCAACAAAATAGACACGGGGACAAGTCAGAGCATTGGCAAAGGGTCAGTTTGGTACATACACCTGTCATATAGACAAAATCTAATTTGAACTTTGAAAAAGACAACTTACTACCTACTTCCCACTCCTCAGATCCATCAAAGGCTCCCACCTGGGAGGGACATAGCTTCTTCAAGAAGAGTAGAGCCTGTCTGAAGTTCTTGATGTTGATGCCAATGTCATGAAACTTTTAAATACCCACCCTGAGATGCCTGCCAGTCTTTCTCCAGGAATGATAGAAAACAAAGCCCACATTCTAAGAGAGACCTGGATCCAGCTACAGCCAGTCACTCCCACTAGAAGGTAAGGGATCACCAGACACCAACTAGGTAGGGACTAAGAACAAACCATCATGTGGCTTCAAGGTAGAGAGCCCAAGGAAGACCACAACTGTTACCACCTTACAAAGTCCTCCAAAGCAGGGCGGTGGTGGTGCATGCCTGTAATCCCAGGACTCTGGGAGGCAGAGGCAGGCGGATTTCTGAGTTGGAGGCCAGCCTGGTCTACAGAGTGAGTTCCAGGACAGCCAGGGCTACACAGAGAAACCCTGTCTCGAAAAAAAACAAATCCAAAAAAAACAAAACAACAACAAAAAAAAAAAAAAGAAAGAAAGAAAGAAAGAAAGAAAAAGAAAAAAAAAAAGTCCTCCAAAGCCCTGGACAGCTCACTCACCAGTGACTCTATATCCTCCTCCTCCTCCTCCTCCTCCTCCTCCTCCTCCTCCTCCTCCTCCTCCTCCTCCTCCTCCTCCTCCTCCTCCCCCTCTTTTCCTCCTTGACCGCCACTTCTACTGCCACCACCTGCTCTGTTGATGACCTAAAGAGGAGCTTGCAGCATCATGAAAGCCACCACAAGACAAAGGAGGTCTGCAAGAAACCTAGCCAGGAAGAGGAAAGAGTCATTCTGAAGGACAATGGGTGCTTCCCCCGAGCCAGGCTGCCAGTCAAAAGGGGTGGGGGGGGGGAGATGCATAGAAAAGTCCCTGAGATTGACTATGAGCAAATGAAAGGGGCGGAGCCGCCCAGTCATTTCTGCACTTGGCAGGGAGTCCATTACATTTGAATAATGTCACTAATCCAGATGGCAAAGGGGTAAAAAGGAGTGAAAGGACAATGTAAACAAGTCACTAATTTGTTTTGAGCTTGTGACCATTTGATTTTAGCATGCCAGGAGGTTCGAATAGTTTGTGATAAGATTGGCAATGTTTTCATTGTTTCATGGTTTGATTTTTTTCTTTTAAAACTCCCCCTTTCTATGCTTCAGACCTTCAAGTATTTTATGTTGAAAAGGGGGAGTGAAACCATAGACCTCGTAGACAACTATGTTACACAAATTTCTCTTTGTCTGAAGACAAATCACAATTACTATTGTTTCCTGCAGCCTGTCACAGGGATATCAAAACTTAAGGCCGCAGGAATCGATGGCACATGCAGCAATCAGAAGCTAATAGTGCAAAATCATTCAGGCTCAACTTGGAGGTGTAAAAGGACCAGCAGACTATTAAAGCATGTAGGCTAGAGACTGCCACATCCATCAGGAAAACACCATGAGCTGCTTTTTTTTTAGATTTGGTCTTTTTCGAGACAGGGTTTCTCTGTATATCCCTAGCTGTTCTGGAACTCACTCTGTAGACCAGGCTGGCCTCGAACTAAGAAATCTGCCTGCCTCTGCCTCCCAAGTGCTGGGATTACAGGCGTGCGCCGCCACCCCCCCACCCCACCCCACCCCCTACCCCCCACCCCCACCCCCACCCCCACCCCCACCCCCACCCCCCCGCTTCATGAGCTGCTCTTTTTTTTATTTATTTATTTATTTTATGTATATGAGTACATTGTAGTCGTCTTCAGATACTCCAGAAGAGGGCATCAGATCTTGTTACAGATAGCTGTGAGCCACCATGTGGTTGCTGGGATTTGAACTCAGGACCTCTGGAAGAGCAGTCAGTGCTCTTAACCGCTCAGCCATCTCTCCAGTCCCATGAGCTGCTCTTAAAACCCAGAATTCTGTTCATTAAAGACTGGTGAGACGGCACGGTAGGTCAAAGCATTTGTCAGCAAGTCTGACAACTTGAGTTCAATCCCCACTACCCACAGTCAACATATAGGGTCTGATAGCATTTGGTAGGGAATTCACTCTGAGCTGGGCCTTTCTTTAGTGTCAGGGTCTTCATTCCCACTTCAATCTCATTCTTTACAGTGGGTTGTTTAAAGGATTTTTCTATCCCTTTGAGCTAATTTTATTAGCGCATATGTGCCTACAAATGTATTTGTTACCTCTAGACTTTCTAGTGTTTTAAATATATATTCTCAGAAAATATTCATATACAATCCTCAGGATTTCATTGTCATTTGTTGTCCCCCCTTTCCATATTTAATAATTTGACCCTTGTTTTTTTGGTTAGCTTTACTAAGAGTTTGTGAATCTTATGTCTCTCGGAACCAGTTCACTGTGTCATTTTCTGCTTTTCTTGTGCTTTCAGAATTTCGGAAATCCCTCAATCCTCATCATTTCCTTTCTTTTGGTGGCCTTGGGCTCAGAATGTTCTCATTCTAAGACCTCAGGGTGCAAGATGGACTTGTTTGTTGAAACTCTTTCTGGTATTTGAAAATAATTTTTAAAGATTTATCTATTTTTATTTTATGTGTATAAGCGATCTGCCTGCACATAAGCATTATATCCCATGCATGGGTGCCTGGTGCCCACAAATGTCAGAAGAGAGCATCAGGTCCCTTGGAGCTCAAACCACAAATGGCTGTGAGCTACCACATAGACTCTGGGAACCAAACCCAGGTTGTCTGCAAAAGCAACAAGTATTTTTAACTGCCGAGCCATCTCTCCACCCCCTTCTCTTTACAAAATATATTATTACATTTATTTGTTTAGTATGTGAGTGTGTGTGTGTGTGTGTATGTGTGTGGTGTGTGGCATGCGCACGCACATGCACCATAACTCAGGTGTTTGAGGGGATTGTTTTTCTCCTTCTTCCATGTGATTTAGAGGTTGAGCTTAGGTCCTTAGACTTGGAAACAAGTCCCTTTACCCTCTGAATCATCTCACGGGCTCAAGTTCTTTCTGGATTTTTAAAGTACTCATAGCCAGAAACTTCTCTGCTTAAAAAAAAAAAAAAAAAGACTGCTTTTGTGGGCCATCAACATGACTCAGAGGATAAAGGGAGCTTGCTGGCAAAGCTGTTGACCTAAGTTGTGTCCCACATAGTGGAAGGAGACAACCTAGTCCACTGGTTGGCCTCTGACGTCACACGGACACTGTGGCAAGTGTACACTCATATGTAAGAATAAACAAACAAATACACAACTTTTGCTAGACAAGTATGTTCATACACACCTGCCATCCAGAACTGGGAGTAGGGATGGGTAGGCAGCTGGGAAACCAGGAACTCAAGGTCATCTCCAGCTGTATGACATGAGATAGGGCATGAGACAATGTATCAAAAAAAAAAAAAAAGAACTGCCTTTTCTGTACCACAGATGTTCTGATAAGTTCCGTTTATTCTCTGATCTTTATTTTATTTATTTTTTTTTTCGAGACAGAGTTTCTCTGTGGCTGTCCTGGAACTCACTCTGTAGACCAGGCTGGTCTCGAACTCAGAAATCCGCCTGCCTCTGTCTCCCAAGTGCTGGGATTAAAGGCGTGTGCCACCACTGCCTGGCCTATTCTCTGATTTTTAAAACCTTCCCTCCCTCTTACTTCTTCTGTAGGCCACTAATAGTTCCTGAGTATTGTTTTCAATCTCCATGCATTTGGACAATTTCTGTTGCACATCACTTTTAGTCTTACTCTGTTTTAATTTGGTAAACATACAAGAAATTATTTCAATTGCTCAATGTGTTAAGATTTGCTGTATCCCCCCAAGGAATGATCCATTTTAGAGAAATGTCCATGGGCTTCTAAGAAGAATGTGTATTCAAGCAGTTGTTGAGTGAAGTCTATGAAGTCCATTACAGCTAGAGGGCAGCTTAGCACTAGAATTGCTTTGCTGCCTTTCTCATCTAGATGGTTTATTTGTTGATGGCAGTAGGAATAATGAAGTCACTCACTGTTACTATAACTGAACCTGTCTGTCCCTTTGTGTCCAGTTGTGTTTCTTTAGTGAAATTGGGGTACCAATACTCACCATTTCTATATTTACAATTGTTTTATCTTTTTAAAAGATTTATTTATTTTTATATATTTGAATACACTGTCACTGTCTTCAGAAGACGGTACCATACTCCATTACAGATGTTGTTAGCTGCCATGTGGTTGCTGGGAGTTGAACTCAGGACTTCTGGAAGAACAGCCAGTGCTCTTAACTGCTGAGCCATCTCTCTATATTTTCTTGATGTAATTATTAATACGTAGTGGCCTCCTTTATCTCTTCTGACCTGGAGCCTACTTTATCAGATATACAAGTAGACCTGCTTCTGCTTATTTTTGGCTTCTACTGTCTTGTGGTATATCAGCTGCTAATCTTTCCCTTTTTGTCTGTGTGTGTCTTGCCAGTGAGCTGTGTTTCTTTCAAACAACAAACAGTTGGATCTTCTTCTTCTTCTTCTTTTTTTTTTTTTTTTTTTTGGTTTTTTAAAGATTTTTTTATTTGTATGAGTATACTGTCGCTGCCTTCAGAAACCCCAGAAGAGGGTGTCAGACCCCCTTTACCATACTCCATTACAGATGGTTGTGAGCCACCATGTGGTTGCTGGGATTTGAACTCAGGACCTCTGGAAGAGCAGTCAGTGCTCTTAACCACTGAGCCATCTCTCCAGCTCGGGATGTTGTTTTTAATCCTACTAGCTAGTTTGTGTCTTTAAAAAAATTAACCAGCCAGGCTACTGGTGGCACATGCCTTTAATCCCAGCACTTGGGAGGCAGAGGCAGGTGGATTTCTGAGTTCGATGCCAGCCTGGTCTACAGAGTGAGTTCCAGGACAGCCAGAGCTATACAGAGAAACCCTGTCTCAGAAAAAAAAAAAATAACCAATTGGGATTTTTTTTTTTTACATTTTATGTATCTGCTGTGTAGGGGTGTGGAGACATGATTCAGCTGTTAAGAGTACGGGGTAGCACATACACACTGCCCCCCCCCCCACACACACACACATAACAACCCATTGGCTGTTCATTCAGAAGACCCAGGTTTGATTCCCGCATGGTGTTCACAGTCATCTGTAACTCTGGATTCCAAACCCTTTTCTGGCCTCTGAGTGCAATGGATACATGTGGTGTACAGACATATATGCTGGCAAAACACCCATACATATTGTTCATAAAAAGAGAAAGAGGTTTAGAGAGAATGGTATATGGTGGTTTGGGGGAAGGGAGGATGCCCCAGTAGGCATCCCTTCCCCTGAGGGACCAGACACACACAGACATGGTATAGAGTAGAGTTTATTCAGGGCAGAGGATGGGAGTTAATGGGGTAGTGGAGGCAGAGAAAGGCAGAGAGAGGGAGAGAGTAGAGAAGTGGAGGCCGGCCATGACCATGTGGAGAGAGGGGGAGGGGAGGAAGCCCAAGAGGGGCAAGAGAGAGGATAGGAGAAAGGACTAAGAGGAATAAGAGATAAGAGAGAGGAGGGGCCTAGCACCCTCTTTTATAAGCCAGGCCTACCTGGCTGTTGCCAGGCAACTGTGGGGAGGGGCATACCTGGCTGTTGCCAGGCAACTGTGGGGTGGAGCTTAAGCAGAACCCTAACACATATAACATAAAAACAAACAAAAATACTTTGTTTGTGTGTTTATGTGCCACAACATACATGTAGAGGCCGTATGATAACTTGTGGGAGTTGGTTCTCTCCTTCTGCTCAGAGATCCATCTCTGCCTCTTGAGTGCTAGAATTAAAGGCATGCACTGCCACTGCTTGACTTACTTGAATATTACAAATTCAAGTGTATATAGTTTCAACGGAAGAGTATATATATGACTGTATCTATGTTTTAGTTTTCAGAATATTTTCTAAGCATATGAAATAAAATGATTGGTTTATGAGTAAACTAAATTGAATGAAACTTATTTAGGACTCATAGTATGTCTTCCTCTGTAAGGAAGAACCCTAATCTGTACTGTAGCAGGTCTTGCTATATAGTCCCGGCTGGCTCTGAAATTGCTATAGTAACCTTGAACTTGCAGCAATGTTCTGTTTCTGTCTCCAGAGTGCTGGGGTTACAGGTGTAAGCTACCATACTTAGCATTTTGTGGGGGCCAGTATACTAGAACTGAGGCCAGGCCTTGTACAAGCTATGCAAGAGTTCTCCCATTACCTACATCCCCAGTCCACTGAGAGGAGTTTTCTGAGCTGTCATCCCTGCTGGAGTGGGCTTTGGTGACATAGCTGTCTTTGAGTCATGTTTGCTCCTTATTAGTACGTATAAGTAACCCCTCCCAATGTTTAATTTGGAATACATGTGGAACCCAGGTAATTAGAAGTCAGACTTCATGGGCAGCTACATCAAAGGACAGAGAGGAAAATGAAAACAACTAGGGGAAATTATGCTTTTTATTATAAGTAGAATTTTTGCTCAGAATTGCTTTGGCTACGCAAGGTCTTTTGTGCTTCTATATGATTTTTTTTAAGATTTATTTATTTATTTTATTTATGTGAGTACACTGTAGTTGTCTTCAGACACTCCAGAAAAGGGCATCAGATCTCTTTTACAGATGGTTGTGAGCTACCATGTGGTTGCTGGGATTTGAACTCAGGACCTCTGGAAGAGCAGTCAGTGCTCTTACCCACTGAGCCATCTCTCCAGCCCCTCTATATGAATTTTAAAGGTTTTTTTTTCCTGTTTCTGTGAAGAATATCGTGACGATTTTGGTTGGGATTGCATTGCATCTGTAAGTTATTTTAGGTAGAATGGTCATTTTCACCATATTAATTCCACCAATCCCGATAGAGCATTAATATGTAAAATATATAAAGAGCTTTTTTCTTTTTTTTTTTTTTTCAGCACATCCTAACCTCGGTTTCCCCTCCCTCCTCTCCTCCCAGTCTGCCCTATCTCTCTCCAGAGCCATTCCGCCTCTGTTTCCCTTCGGAATAGACAGGTCTTCCAGGGATATCAAGCAAACACGGTATAACAAGCTACAATAAGACCAGGCCTCAACCCTCCTATCAAGGCTGAGCAAAGCAAGCCAGCTGTGCCCTCCCCGCCAGCTTTGAGCAGGAAAAACCCCAGACGGCTTTTACACCTGGCTGGAGCCGCTTCTGCCCTCACCGCATTTGCATTTCTCTGCCAGAGCCGTGAGGAGCGGACTGCCTACTGAGCTTACTTTGGATTCTTTTGAATCCAGCAGGAACAAAGCAACAGAACCCAGCTGAAACTAAGGATGGGTCTTTTGCCTATCTAAACTCAGAACTGAAAAGTAAACTTTGAGCCTTGATCAGAAAGCCATTGTCTTGGCTCGGTAGTTCTTCCGCCCACCTGTCTTTTCTATTTCAGCCCCAGCTTGCATTCCAGGTGACCTGTTCCCTAGACGCAGGCGACAACACCCAGTAGGAGGGAAAAGGGTCTCAAGAGAAACAAAAGTGCTGTGGTTGTTAGCTTGGTGGTTTTCTGGGACTCCTAAAGCACTTTTTTTCTAAAGGAAAAATACCCACAGCCCAATCAATATATGGGCTTTAGATCTGAATGTATAATTTACAAAAGAAATTCAAAAGGCTGAGAGGTATTTTTAAGTCGTCAGCATCCATAGAAATCAGGAAAATGCATATTAAGACTACTTGGAGATTTCATCTTGCCCATCAAAAACAAAGCACAAAAATTCCTAGCAAGGTTCAGTTGAAAGGAGAGCCCCATTCACTGCTAGTGGCCACTGAAGTCGGAAGAAGGCCTCCGATCTCCTGGAGCTGGAATTACACATGATTGCGAGCTGACCAATATAGGGACTGGGAAAACATCTGGTCCTCTGGAAGAGTACATGCTGAGTCATCTCTTCCTAGCTCCTCAAAAATATTTTACTACATGGGCAATTTACTTTTAGTTCAATGGGCCTTATAAAATATTCACACTTCCAGATTCCTGTTCATCATCAAAGGAGATCAGGACAGGAACTCACACAGGGCAGGAACATGGAGGCAGGAGCTGAAGCAGAGGCCAGGGAGGGACTGCCTTGCCAATCCTGCTGTCAAATAGAATCACCAGCTCAGGGATGGCACCGCCTACATTGTGCTGGGCCCTCCTACATTGATCGCTAAGCAAGAAGATGCCTTATAGCCAGATCTTAAAGAAACAGTTTCTCAATTGAAGCTCCCTCCTTTCAGGTAACTCCAGTTTTTGTGTCAAGTTGACATAAGATTAGCCAGCACAGAGGCTGAGCACTTGTCCTTTTTAAATAGCAAGGCCTCACCAGACAGTGGTGGCGCATGCCTTTAATCCCAGCACTTGGGAGGCAGAGGCAGGCGGATTTCTGAATTCGAGGCCAGCCTGGTCTACAGAGTGAGTTCCAGGACAGCCAGGGCTACACAGAGAAACCCTGTCTCGAAAAACCAAAAAAAAAAAACAAAAACATAGCAAGGCCTCTTGGAGCTGAGTCTGTTGCAGTAATTTTTTAAAAATTCTTTTATATTGCATTGGTTTATTTTTTTGTGCACACACATAAGCTACAGTGCACATGTGAAAGTCAAAGAACAACTTGTTCTCTCTTTCCACTGCAGGTCCAAGGAGTCAAACTCTGGCTGTAAGGCCTTTATCTTGCCCAACCTGTTGCAGTATTTGATGGTGGTTTTTTTTTTTTAATCAGGGACTGAGTGTTACTGATATTCCTTCTCTACCAAAGTAAAACACTTGAGTCTAGTACCTACCAGGTCTAATTATTGCCATGTTAATATCTGGGCTAGTTATGGGTTGGTTTTTTGTTTTGTTTTGTTTTGTTTGTTTTTGTGTGTGTGTTTTGTTTTGTTTTGCAAACTCGACAGAAGCTATAGTTATCTGGGGAAAGGAACCTTAGTTGAGAAAATGATTTTATCAGATTACCTGTAGGCAAGTCTGTGGGACATTTTTTTTTTTTGATGAATGATTGATGTGGGAGGGCCCAGTTCCTTACGGGTGGTTCTGTTACTAGGTAGGTGGTCTTAGGTTATATATGAAAGCGGACTGAGCAAGCCATGAGGTCTCACATGCTTAAGCTCCACCCTGGGTCATTGCTGCCAAATTGTGCTCTCTCGCTGTCTCACACTCTCACGCTCTCTCTTTCTCCCTCCCCCTCTCTCCCTTCCTCTCTCTCTCTCCCTCCCTCTCTCTCATTCTTCCTTTCCCTCTCAAAAAGGAAAAAAACAAAAAATGAGAATCAAATCAAGCAACAACACCAAAATAAGTAATAAAACAAACGATACCAAAACAAAACCAAAAGCACATAAAAAGCATGAAATCCACGTTGTGTTGGCCAACTGCTCCTGGCCATGAGACCCGCCCTGGAGTGCTTCAGTTATGCCCAGTGGTGCCCCATTGGAGAAAATGGAGTTTACCTTTCTCAACAGCTACTTATTGCATATAGCTTCTTGCTAAGGAGTGAGACATTGTGTCCACTTCCCCTTCCTGTTGGGATTTTGTTTGGTTTGAACTTCTGCAGGTCTTTTGGGGGGGGGGGGGTTGGTTTTTGGTTTTTTTTCAAGACTGGGTTTCTCTGTATAGCCTTGGCTGTCCTGGAACTCACTCTGTAGACCAGGATTGGCCTCGAACTCAGAAATCCGCCTGCCTCTGCCTCCCAAGTGCTGGGGTTAAAGGTGTGCGCCACCACCACCTGGTGTCAACTTCTGCAGGTCTTGTGTGCTGTCCCAGGCTCTGTGAATTCCTATGTGCATCACCCTGTTGTGTGGGATGCTGATTCTTTGGAGTCCTCCAATACCTCTGGCTCTTACAATCTTTCTGCTTCCTCTTCTGTGTATATACTTGAGCCTTGAAGGAAAGAGTTAGATAAAGACTGGGTGTTCCAAAGTGTCTTTCTGAACACTGTCCATTTGTGATCGTGATGTTTTCTCACAGTAATAGAAACTAGAAACTCTAAGACACAGGATTATTGCCAGCTTGTGTTGGGGAGTGACAGAAGCAAACCAAGAACAGAGATCTAAACTGGAGGACCAGACTTAGTGCTCCAAATTCTGTTTAGCTTTTAATATGCTGTGGAAGACAAGAGGCTGAAGAGACAAAGCAGTTTCCCCTGAGTCTCTGAGTTCTCAGTTCTGCTAGCAGGGAATCACGTGGTGGTTCTAGGGCTCAGACCATCTGCTGACCTCACAGGATTTTAAGTCTTGGTGCTTCTCCTCAAGTAATGGAATCCGGTGCCTGATGCTGAAACCCTAAGGCCCTTCACTACCCTACCAGATCCTCCTACCACCTGACCTTCTGAGAACCCTCTGCCTTCTCACTAAAGGCTGGCCAAAGCCAAATCTTTTTTCCTAATTATTTTATTATGTGTGTGGGTGTTTTGTCTACATGGATATCTGTGCACCACATTCAGGCCTAGGTGTTTACAGAGTCCAAAAGAGGGCATTGGATCCCCAGAACTAGAGTTGCAGACAGTTGTGAATCACCATGAGGGAGCTAAGAATACAACCCAAATCTTCTGGAAGAGCAGAGCCATCTCTCCAGGCCCAGAAGCCAACTCTTTCACCTCTTCACTCTCAAACCATTTTTTTTAAAGATTTATTTATTACTGGCACCGTAAGCCCTGGAGTGGCCGCAGAGGCGGTGGACAGCGAGCTGGGATCAGCGCGTCCCTGAGCCGGGCGGCCGCAGCTCTGCTGCGCTGGGGGCGCTGCGCGGGTGGTGGCGGCCTGCCCGGAGCCGGCGTGCGGGCGGCGAGCTCGGGCAGCCAGGCGGAGCAGCTAGACTCGCTGGTGAAGGACAAGGTGGTGGTGTTCCTCAAAGGGACGCCCGAGCAGCCCCAGTGCGGCTTCAGCAAGGCCGTGGTGCAGATCCTTCGGCTGCACGGTGTCCTCGACTATGCCGCCTACAACGTACTAGATGACCCGGAGCTGAGGCAAGGTATTAAAGACTATTCCAAGTGGCCAACCATCCCGCAAGTGTACCTCAACGGCGAGTTTGTGGGGGGCTGTGACATCCTCCTGCAGATGCACCAGAATGGGGACCTAGTGGAGGAACTGAGAAAGCTGAGGATCCGCTCTGCCCTGATAGATGAGAAGAACCAGGACTCCCAAGTGAGGGTTCCGGTCCTCGCGGGCACAGTGCCCTTTCCATCCTCTGGGCGGAAAAGCCTTACTGTGTGGTGGTGTCCTGTTGCTGTGCCGCCTGCCCTGGGCCTCCTGGCTTGCAGTCGGGCAGGTGCTTTTACTTTAGTCTTTGGCTCAGAATCCCCTCTGGTGAACTTAGAACCACTGCACTGTAAATCAATGGCGTGACCCTGTGTGGCTGTAACCCTAATCTGTTCTTACGCTGACATCATTCACTGCCGGCTTCGGGAGTCAGTCCTAATCTTGTGGTTTGGGTTGTAAGCCCCTGATGTTTTTGTAATTTCCCCTATAAGGGAAATGATGGACAGAGAAGAAAATGTAGTGGCTACTGTTGTTTTTAAAAAATAAATTGCCAACACAGAAAAAAAAAAATTATTTATTATGTGAGTACACTGTAGCTGTCTTCAGACCCTCCAGAAGAGGGCGCCAGAGCTCATTGCAGATGGTTGTGAGCCACCATGTGGTTGCTGGGATTTGAATTCCCAGGACCCTCAGGAGAGCAGTCAGTGCTCTTAACTGCTGAGCCATCTCTCCAGCCCCCTCCCTCAAACCATTCTGAGAGCTTTTTCAACATGAACAACAGTCTCCTTGAGAAACTCAAATTCAGTCTTGCAGTCCTGAATGACCTGGAGATGCGGCTGCATGAGGCCTGCCTTCTAGGCTGTGTGTGGAACAATCAGGTCCCTGTAGGTAAGCAGTCTCCAGCTGTAAAATTCCTGGAGAAGGAAGGGGCAAGTTCCTAGTCTTTGCACATACTGATCAACCATTCATAAACCCTTAGACTCAGGCTCCAGGAAAGTTTTGCTGTCTCTCTTGAGCCAAGCCCATGTGGGTAGTGGCTTTGTAAATTTCCCATGAGCCACTTGGTCTCAGAGTTCTGTACTCCCGTGCCTATGTCAACAGTATATGCTCGGGTCTTCCCTTACTGGGGCTTCGTCCTCTCCCTCAAGCCAGTCTTTGTAGGATTCCTATGAAGTCTCAGGACTGCGTGGGCTTTTCCTGGAACTTTGTGGAGGCCAGAACATCATAAGATTCCATTCCCGTTCTTGTTTCCTGGGGAGGAGGGTCATAGACACTGAGATAAAGCATTTTGACACATTTTACAAAGCAAAACCAAGGTCTTTTGGATCTGAAAGGAAGAAGGAGAAGAAGAAATGTTTATAGAAGCATAACATTTGCCTAGCATATAAGAGGCCTTCGGCTCCATTTCCAGCACAGAATTACTCATAACGCATACACACAAAAGCTAACCCAAATGGCCAGTAGCATTCGCACGAACAGAGTATGATCTCTTTGTACAATGAAATTGAATATAGCAATGAGGGAAAGAAGACTAATGTATGTAGCAACATAAATGGACCCCACAAACACTGCATTGTAAGACAGTGATCACAAAAAGTGATCCTATTTATAGGAAGTACAAAACCAGACAAAGTTGCCTCTATTTTAGAAGTCAGGGGAGTGGACCTGCAAGGAGGCTCAGCAAGCAAAAAGCACTTGCCACACAAACCTGGTGGTGATCTGAATTCATTCCCTGGAACCCACAGTGAAAAGAGAGAATCAATTCCATAAAGCTATTGTCTGACCGCCACATTCCGGCCATGACATGTATGCATGTGCTCACACTCACAGACTTGTACACACATCCATCATCATCATCACCACCATAATAGTAATAAGTCAACCTCATGTTGATTCTTTATCAGAGAACTAATCACATAGGGATATTTAACTTGTAAAAAGAAAATGAGTGGGCTGGGTGGCGGTGGCAGTGCCACACGCCTTTAATTCCTGCACTAGGGGAGGCAGAGGCAGGCGGATTTCTGAGTTCGAGGCCAGCCTGGTTTACAGAGTGAGTTCCAGGATAGCCAGGGCTATTTAGAGAAACCCTGTCTCGAAAAGAAAGAAAGAAAGAAAGAAAGAAAGAAAGAAAGAAAGAAAGAAAGAAAGAAAGAAAGAGAGAGAGAGAGAGAGGAAGGAAGGAAGGAAGGAAGGAAGGAAGGAAGGAAGGAAGGAAGGAGGAAGAAAAGAAGGAAGGAAGGAAAGAAAGAAAGGAAAGAAAGGAAGGAAAGAAAGGAAAGGAAGGAAAGGAAGGAAAAAGAAAAAAGAAAAGAAAATGAACTGGGACTGGAGAGATGACTCAGTGGTTAAGAGCACTGACTGCTCTTCCAAAGGTTCCGAGTTCAATTCCCAGCAACCACATGGTGGCTCACAACCATCTATAATAGGATCTGATGCCCTCTTCTGGTGTGTCTCAAGACAGCTAAAGTGTACTCACATAAATAAAATAAATAAAATGTTAAAAAGAGAAAGAAAATGTGCTTTGTCTACATTTTTGTCTACATTAAATTTCCATTTTTAATCATTGAGCCAGGATAGTGTCACACTCTAATTCCAGTATTTAGGAGGCTGAGGCAAAAAGATCTCATAATTCAAGGTCAGACTGAGCTACATAGTAAACACCTGCCTTGACAACCAGTTTCTGCTGGAGCTGGAGAGAGAGGTCAGGAGTTAAAAGCACTGGCTAGTCTTCCAGAGGACCCTGGTTTGACTCCCCATGTTAGGAGGTAGTTTCTTGAGTTTAGTCATCTCAGGAACAAACTCCACCTTGCTGGCAGGATCAAAACTGAGTTCATGTTCCCAGGCCCCGGAACCTAACTCCTATCCTGCTTCTTCAGTTGTTTCCTGTTTGCCTGTTAACCAGTAAAGGATGCAAAGAGGGAAGACTTTAGCTGTTATCCCATTATCTCAATGAAGGCACACACAAGTGTTGCTTGTCTTAATTGACCCCATGCTGCTAGACCACTCCTTTGTTCTCTTATCACTCTAAATTCCAGGCTATAGTCCAGGAGGGGACCTGACTACAAAAGCTGACTCAAGGACCCTGAAACCAGACACCCGGATAAGGATAAGTTAAAGTCATTAACTTTAACTTCTTTGTTTAACCCCTTGTGTCAAAATATGATTGGTCAATGTAACAGCCCACCCCAAGCCCCCTGGCTTTGTGTTCCCATTCTATAAATATGTTATATACTTTCCCTTCAGGAAATCGGTTCAGATATTGAACTAGCCACCTCCCTAAATGATCAGAAAAGGAAGCTTTCATTTTTAAGCTTCAATATCTGAAGTGAGGTTTCTCAGCTCACAACCATCTGTAACTCCAGTCCCAGGAGATCTGACACCATTTCCCCATTCTCTTTGAGCACCAGAGAAGAATATGGTGTGCAGGCACACATACAGGCAAAACATCCATATACTTAAAAAAGTTCACTGGGAGCCGGGCGGTGGTGGCACACACCTGTAATCCCAGCACACTGGGAGGCAGAGGCAGGCGGATTTCTGAGTTCGAGGCCAGCCTGGTCTACAGAGTGAGTTCCAGGACAGCCAGGGCTACACGGAGAAACCCTGTCTCGAAAAAAAAAAAAACCAAATCCAAAAAAAAAAAAAAAAAAAAAAAAAAATCAAAAAAAAAAGTTCACTGGGAAAAATTGCACCTTGAGCATGAGCGCAGGACTACTTTTTCCATAATGAATATGTAACACTTTTTTGACATTCTCCCCCCCCCCATTTTTTTTCTTTTGGTTTTTTGGATTTGGTTTTTTCTAGACAGGGTTTCTCTGTGTAGCCTTCACTGTCCTGGAACTCACTCTGTAGACCAGACTGGCCTCAAACTCAGAAATCCGCCTGCCTCTGCCTCCCAAGTGCTGGGATTACAGGCATGCTCCACCACGCCCGGCTGACATTTCCCCTTTTTAGTGGCTATATATTCATTGTATGTTGTATTGAGTTTTATACAATTTCTTTCAAGCATGTCATGTACTTTAACCATATTCTTTCTCCTCTCTTCCCCTACTAAATCAATACGGTAGACAAGAACAAAATGGTTACTGTCAATCTGACAGCCCCCTGGGAACTTGCCTTTCCTTTTTTCCTTTTATTGCTAGAGCCATAAAGGTAGATGAAGTACCTCTTCGTAGCTAAAAAGACATGGAAAATACAGTGGATAATAGTGTACATTGTTTATATATGTGCGTATATAATTTGTGGGGTTGCATGTTTGTGGGTGCACCTCAAGTGTCATTCCTCAGGAACTGTTGCGTTGTTTCACTGTTTTGAAGCTAACCAGTTTGGTTAGGCTGGCTGACCTGGGAGCACCAGAAATCCACCTCGCCATCACTAAGATTATAAGTATATGCCATCATGCCCAGGTTTTTTTAACCCAGGTTCTAGGTATTAAACTCTTGTGCTTGCATGCCAAGTACTTTACCACCTGAACTCTGTATCTCTCCAACTCTCTGTTTAATTCAGAAGCAGTGTAGGTGGCTGCAATGAACAAGAAGAAGTGATCTTTGCAGCCAGAAAAGAAGGGCCGAGGGTAGGGATTTTAGGATTTAGCTGAATGAAGTGTAACTTCTAGGTTTTAGGATTTAAGTATAGCTAGAGTGAAAATTTCTCAAGGGCCGAGAGCTTGATGAAGTAGGGCATGGGAAAATGGAAGGCATTCATTCTTGATATATAAACCAAGAGGCATAGTTAGATTGATGTCACTTATATAAGAGGGAATATACCAATTTTTTAATGCCCCCCCTCGCAATGAATGCACTATTCCTAATGGTCCTGTAATACCAGATTCATGCATATAGTGGACAGAGCAAGCTATTCCTTCTTCCTGATGCAAAAAAAAAAAAATCATTTGATATATTTTCCTCAGATAAAGGACATGTCAGATAGATACAGCACTTTATCTTAGCCAAAGGCTGAGAAGCATTGGTGAACCAAATGTTCAAGCACACACTATGCTGAGCACTGCTTTGCATAGAATGTATCGGAACACCTGTCCCTCTAGAATTTTATATCTTTTACATTCAGAAGAGTGTCAAATGCTTCCAAGACAGTGCTTCTCAATGTGTGTATCACAACCTCTTTGGCAGCCCTCTACATCCAAAAACATTTACACTACGATTATTCATAACAGTAGCAAGATTACAGTTACAAAGTAGCAATGAGAATATTTTATGGCTCAGGGTTCACCACAAAATAAGGAACTATATTGAAGGGTCTCAGCATTAGATAGGGTGAGAACCACTGCTTGAAGAACCCCAGGTTACTGTACTGAAGTGCCAGACATCTTTTTCCGAAACCTTGACTATACAGACCAGATGCACTTCTGATGAGTTTAGCTCTAGCTACTACCTAATAGCAACCACCTGAGATTCTTGAGGAGCCACATCTCCTTGGTATGCAGTCGGCAGGGCCATGAAATACAGTACCAAGCCACCAAACCTTAGTGTTACACAACAACAGACAAACAAGAAAGGCAGCAGTGGCCCTTGGAAGTTTGTCACACACTCTCTCATATATCCTCTTCCATAACAAAAGCAACAGTAGCCAGTCACACTTTCAATTCCTTTAATAAGGTGTTCTGAGGAAGCAGGAAAATAACACCCAGTGGACGAATAATACTTCTTAAGCCCTGCTCAGTAATTTATCAGTCATCTTCTGGTAACTGAATCTTGCTAGGATCAAAGTAGTTGGATTCCATGATGGGGAGGCCGTTGATTTCTCGGTATTTCACTAGTCTCTCAGCTTCCCGGCGGGCCCACTCTTGCATCCTAGAAGCATCAACAAGCGTGGTATGTTGTAAGGGAAAGTCACCAGACAGCAATTCCCCACCTCAGCACCCTATCCCCAACCAGTGCAGGGCAAGAATTCTGGTGAGAGAGTCCTCCAACCTGGACCTTTGACTCTACCCCTTCCCACTCAACTTTCTTGAAAAACCCCTATACCTGTAATCAGGCAAATAAGCCACAAAGGTGGTACCAAAGACCAGGACGATGGAGAAACCAAAGAAGAAGACAGCTCGCATATTCCAGACGTCCACCACAGGGTCACTGTCATAACCATGGAAGTCTGGGTTCTGAGGAGAGGGAGAAGTCAATGAGGGTTTCCTGCTGCCCATAAAGCTATATGCTGGCCCTGCATGCACTGCTCTCTAATCTGCCCTCTAATCTCTAACCAACGTCTTAGCCCTCATTAAAATCCTTTCTCTACTTTTAGGGTACATGAAGTTCCTTTCCACCATAGGGCTTTGACATCTGACTGCTTGCGCGGCCTAGAAAGCTCTTCTTCCAAATGTAATCACCACTGAATCCACCACCATCTCCTCATCCAATATTTTGACTTTCTTTCCAAATGAATAATCGGCCTCACCTACTTGTTTGGGAGTACTCACCCTGTTTGTTAAGCTTCACCCTTGGACGGTGCTACTTATTTATTTATTTATTTATTTATTTATTATTCTTTTTCGAGACAGGGTTTCTCTGTGTAGCCCTGGCTGTCCTGGAACTCACTCTGTAGACCGCGCTGTCCTCGAACTCAGAGATCCGCCTGCCTCTGCCTCCCAAGTGCTGGGATTAAAGGTGTGCACCACCACCACCCAGCCCAAGATGTTTTAATATCCTCATCTATGTTATTGTAACAGTTATAACGCCTACTTCTGTAACAGTTATAGTGCCTACTTCAAAATCATGCTACTTTAGAATTTAGAGGAGTAAATAAATACAAAGTATGTAGCACTGTCCGCATCACGCATGTGTCTGTCACCTTAGAGTTTAGTATTACCCTAATTATAACGTTTCTAATATGCTTTGGGTGCTGCCCACTTTCAGTATGATTTCTGTCTACAAGTAAACCAAATCCCGCTTCGAGTCCTAGGAAGGGGAAAACAAGCTAGGCAAAATTCCTGAATATTTGAAGATCTTGTGTACTGCAAAAGCCGCGGGCAGGAGAATGTCCGCGTCAACGCTGGTTTGCCTGTTCCAGATTGGCCCCTACAGCGCCCCGTTTTCCCCCTCCCTCTCACCTTCGCGTAGACGTTTTCGTCCTCGGGTTCTGGGTCCTCCTGCCACAGCATGGTCGGTTCTCGTTGCCGCTTTCTCTCCAAACCGGACGGGGCAATTACAGCCCTGGAGGATTCCCAGCGAACGCGGGCAGCCGGGAGCCCTCGTGTAGCCGCCGCTACTGACAGGCGGCGAGCATACAAGCTTAACAGACGGGCGGCCATGACGGCTTGCACTGCGGAGTCCTGGGGGTGCAGGGGGAGGAGACGGAAATACGATGTGCGCAGTTGCGGTTGATCCCAGCGCGATTTTTGTCGCTCCGCCCTTACCTCGGTAAATAGCTCCCTGGCCTAACTTTGTTTTCTAGTGCAGCGAGGTGCGGACTGTATTGTACCTCCCACGCTGTGTCGCTACTGTATCAACTTTATCATTTTTATCAGTCTGGGAGAGATTTGTTTTTGAGAGTTCTGTTCGTTTTCTTCATAAGAAAACAGTGACTTCTAGATGGCCCTGTAGGGAAAGAGGTGGAGCTTCTACTTGTCTTTCAACTTCAAAGGACAGCAAGCTTCTAAAAAGCGGGCCTCTTAGGGGTAGCCAATAGCTACTCTTTTTTCTGGACTCCTGGGCCGTTCTCACGGGGAATGGGGAGGTAGCATATGCTTGCCAATCAGAGAATGCCAGGGCCAGCCCATGGTGACCGGCAACCAATCGTCAAGGCCGGCCGGAGCGCGCTCCCTTAGTAGGTGGATGATGGTCGGAGCGCCGGCTCTCTTTTCGTCGCCATTTTGTGTTGGTGACTGTGGCCGGCTAGGAGGAGGCGGCACTGAGTTTCCTTGGGAGGGCAACGCATCGGGCGCGTCTCCCCTCCCCCCTTTCCTCTCTTTTGCCCCCAGTCTTGGACTTGGTAGTTGCATGCATTGGCTCCTGTTGAACTAACAGTTCTGAAGGAGGTGGTGGCGGGCGGAGGTGATGCCTGGGAGCCCTCCCTTGACAGCCCGGGCCGAGAAGGTGAGCGCCGTTGCCAGTCGTGGGGACCGAGGTAAAGGAGCTGGGCTCGTGGGAGGGGGAGAGGGCTAGTATGCATAGAAGAGGAGCGGGGACGGACTGTATACTCGGAGTTTGCACAGAGCTGAAGGATGCCCGCACAGCCTGCACCTGAAAAGGGGTATGGTCCCCCCACCCCAGCTTTTTCTTATGAAAGCAAAAGCGCGTGCGCGATTGGGACGCGGGATGGGTACACGCGGGTTGGGGGAAGGGAGGGACAGATGGGAGTGGGGTACTGTGACTTAACTGTATTTGCCCACCGAACTTTTATCTTTTGGAAGGCGCGTGTTTGCGAGTTTGCGTGGGTGTTCTTAGAGCACGGGTGTGCTGACTGCCCGGTGTTACTTAACTATCCACAGGGAAATACTCTGGCTGCGGCCTCTATTCATTTATGTGGTGGGGATGGGGGTGGCGAGCGCGGAGAAAGAAAGTGATCTGTATCTGACCTCTGATCCTTATCAGGAAGCAGTCTTGTTAGTTTGGGGCGGAGATGCAGAGAATATCTATCCGGCTTTTCTTTTGGAAGTTGATTCTGTGACACTGACGTCTATATGTTAGAAGGGAAATCCGTTTAATTGTGTCTCGGGTATCCTGTGATATTGGTCCTTGGTTATTTGACGCTTGTCTGTAACTTTGTTTCTTTTCTGTACTGTGTGTGCGACAATGTTAGACTCATTCTTTTGCCGTTGAGCATTTTGGGTCAGGGTTCCTGGCTGTGATTCTTTTCCCCATCTGGGACAAGTTAACTGGTTCAGTGGCTTAAGGTGGAAGAGAAAAATAGGTACATGCGTACTTAGAGGAAAGGTGTGGTGGCAGCCCACAGTTGGGCAAGAACCGCAACTGCCTAGCTCTACTTGGTCCCTGTACAATGCGTGGCAGCTGAGGAGTCTGGGATAGTTCTGATCTCTGGTTGGGTCACATCACTCTCAGGTCTTATAGTTCTCATGGCAGTCCCAAAAGTTGGATGAAGTAGCCGTTCCCTTTCACTCGGTAGAACAAGATGTTTTGGAACCATTTGGGAAAGAGGTCCCTTTTGCCTCTGGAAAGCTTAGGCTAAGATCCCTCGGGAGTTAGCCACCTGGGGACCTGGCTGCACATTAGGGCTGAACTACTTGCTGTGTTGAGGACCAGACCTGTGTTGGCCAAAATCCCAGGGAGGTGGCAGCTATCTTGTTGCCAAGTTAGCCGCCCCCCCCCCCCCAAAAAAAAAGCCTTTCAGGGTTTCTGGCTGCCTTGTCAGGGGTATAGTTGGCATGTTGTTTGGAGATTGTAATAATACCTTGACCCATGGGAAAGAGTAGAGATTCCTTCTGTTGTGAAGTCTTTTGCTACTGTTTTGTCTTTTGGTGTTTTGCTAGTTTCTTTTTGTGATGCTGGGGATGGGACCTCAGGGCCTTGAACATGCCCTCAAGTATACCCCATCCAATTATTGTGCAAGTCTTATTCTGCCTAATCTAGGCAAATCACTCAGCATTTGGCCTTCCCTTCCCAGCAACCGACCATGGACTTACATTTGTCTACCAGTCTAAGAATGCAAAGCCTTGGTCATATAGCCAGTGGTCCCACCAAATCTCTGTAAGATAGCTTTGTTTGATGAGGGCTTTGCTGTTTTCTAGGGTAGTGAAGTGTTGCCTCATGGTTATGGGGAAAGGAAAGGAGAGAGCTTTCCCCAAGAGGGGGTTGTCTTCCTGAACTGTTGCACTAGAGCATAAGGAAGTGGAAAACAATGTCCTTGGGCTATAGGACAATAGGGAATCTTGGCAATGACCGTCTTCTCAAGGAGGCCCTCTCTGCTCCAACTGCCTTGACCCCCTTTTCCCTTCCATTCTCTGCAGAGTCTCTGCAGGAGGTATCACCCAGACTGGCAGATCATGCTGGCAGCAGGGGTGACTAAGAAGTGAAAGGAGACAGCTACTGAGGAGCCCCAGCAGCTCCTAAAAATCCCATCAGGACATGGAGTATGAACGCCGGTGAGTTGTCCCCTCCCATACACTGTAGGTATATCCCCATGTGAGCACTGATCTAGGATGATGCTGAAGGGCGCTTCTAGGTAGAAGAAACAACACAGCCAAGAAATGGACTCTTTTCAGCACATGTGTATCTATGCTCTGGGAATGCAGAGGTGAATGAGACATAATGACTGTAGGTCTCCCCTAAGAGACTGTCTAGCTATGTGTAGTGTTACATGGAAGACCATATAGTTTCCTGGTGATTACCAAACAGCCTGATGAGTACCACGACTGGCTGTGAGGGTGGGTTTACTGTTAGTATGGGTGTGAAGGTCAGAGAGTGGTGACAGGTGTCTACCTCAATTGCTCCTCCACCTTATTTTTTTGATACTGGGTCTTTCGTCGAACCCAGAGCCCACAGGCTTAGCTATACTGGCTGGCCAGCAAACCTGTGGGAGCTCTTTTCCCTACCTCCTCAGACATGTGCCACACCTGCTGGGTAATCAAGCTTTCGCCCTCATGCACCATGAGCAGTTTACAGGTTGAGGCATCTTCCAGGCCTGTTTTTGTCTTGAGACGGTTTCTCTTTATAATCTTTATAATCCATACTGGCCAACTTGGGGTTCTGCTGCCTCCGCTTCCTAAAGCTGGGGTGACAGTGTGGTTTTGAGATGGATCTTGTTCTGTTATCTGTGTTGCTCCCCAAATCCTGGGCTCAAGTTCTACTTCACCTTCCAGAGAAGCTGGAAAACAGATTGTGACGTCTTGTGGCATATATAGTTTTGTTTTGCTCTTCAGCTCTGATACCAAAAAACCATTTAGCACACTTGGTACAATTTAGAGATGTTGAGTGTAAGTATAAGATCCTCTGGCGCTCTGGTAGATTCCAGTCCCAGCTGATTCTGAAACAAATGACTCATCTATCATATTTAAGAGAGCCCAGGAAGGCAAACCAAACTCTTACAGAAAAGTCTTAAAATTTTTGCTGGACATGGTAGTGTGTACCTGTAATCCTGGGACTTGGAGATGGAGGCAGGAGGATCAGGAATTCAAAGTCAACTTGTGCTACTTGAGATCCCATCTTGAAAAAACAGTCAATAAATGTATAAAACATTGGAGAAAAAGCAGGTTTGGAAATGTCTTTGTTGGCCCAAGGAGTGAGGTGTTAGGTTGCCTTGCACTGCTCAGCAAGTGCTGTACCCTGGTAAGCAAGGGCTGTGCTATTTTATACCTTCACGTTTTACTCTGAGATACACTCCAAATTTTCCAGGTTGTCCTTATACTCAGTCTGTAGCCCGGAACAGATTTGCAGGCATGACCTTGCCACTGTCCTACGTCAGTGTCTTGAGTATCTCGGTTTACAGGCCTATCTATACTGCAGACCTAGCTTATAAATGCCATTTTACTTACTTTATTTTCTGTGTATGAATGTTTGGCTGCATGAACGTTTTTGCATCACACTCGTTACTGGTGCCTACCATTGGATCCCCTGGAACTGGAGTTCTGGATAGTTTTGAATGAGCCACCGTGCAGATGCTGGGAATCAAACCTGTTCTCTGGAAGAGCAGCCAAGTACTCTTAACTGCTGAGTTATCTCTCCAACCATATTTACTTATGTTTGAGATAGGGTTTTACTTTGTAGTCTGTATCTGCCTGGAACTCATTGCAACTCCCCAGCCTCGTCTCAGCCTTCCAGGAGTGGGACTAGCATCTACTACCAAGGCTACCACTGACCTCCTTTTAAAACTGTCTTTTGAAAGGCAGTTGGTAGCTGGGTGGTGGTGGCGCACGCCTGTAATCCCAGCACTCTGGGAGGCAGAGGCAGGTGGATTTCTGAGTTCAAGGCCAGCCTGGTCTACAGAGTGAGTTCCAGGACAGCCAGGGCTACACAGAGAACCCTGTCTCCACAAAAAAAAAAAGAAAGAAAGAAAAAAAAAGAAAGAAAGGCAGTTGATGACTCTTACTTAGCACATGTGAAATGTTAGGATCAATACAGTGCTCCCTTAAGGAAAGACTGATTTGATTGTAGACCATGATCACTATAAGTAATGTATGATTGAGCTTCAAGTAGTTATGCTTTGGAATTTGTTGTCAGATAAAGACATTGTTTTTAAGATATATTTATGTTTTATTTATTTGAGTACACTGCAGCTCTTGTCTTCAGACACACCAGAAGTGTGATCCTCAACATTTCATAAAAAGAAAAAGAATCAAGTCTCTCAAAACAACAAGACTTTTGATTGAGATTACATCAAATTTCTGTATTTGGTGAGGGGGGAAATTGTCATATTTCTAAGTGGTCATCTTTTTCTAAGAACTGTAGTGAAGCAAACATAAATGGCATAAAAGTCTACCTGTTTAATATCCTACTCGTTTAAAGTGCATTTCCCTAGGAAATGGGAAAGATAGATGGCTTAGCTTTAAGAGCACTTGATGTACTTTCTGTTCCCAGCATCCATCTCTAGTAAGTGCTCTTTACCTCAGAGCCATCTCTCCAACCCCAATTTATTTTATTTTTATTTATATGTGTGTATTTCTGTGTGAGTGTAGATGTATGTACCCATGTCAGCCTGTGTGTATACATGTGAGGGGCTATGCACGTATGAGCGCATGTGTGTGTGTCTGTAAGAGAGAGGGGGAGGGGGAGAGGGAGAGAGAGAGAGAGAGAGAGAGAGAGAGAGAGAGAGAGAGAGAGAGAGAAGACAGCCTTAAGGACCATGCTTGAGTACTTTGTACCTTTTGTTTGAGATAAGGTCTCTCATTGCCCTGGAATTTCACCGTAGCTCCAGGGCTATCCTAGCTCCTCTCAGCTCGCCATCACTACATTACAAACACATGCTACTGCATCTGACTTTTTATCTGGATTCTGGCAATCTGAATTCAGGTTCTAATGCTTTAGAGGCAAGAGCTTTACTGATGGAGCCATCTCTCAAGCCACATATGTGTTTGTAGGTTGGTTAGGTTTTTTTTTTTTTTTTTGGATTTTGTTTTTCGAGACAGGGTTTCTCTGTGTAGCCCTGGCTGTCCTGGAACTCACTCTGTAGACCAGGCTGACCTCAAACTCAGAACTCCACCTGCCTCTGCCTCCCAGAGTGCTGGGATTACAGGCGTGCGCCACCACCGCCCAGTGGGTTTTTGTTTTTTGGGACAGTTTCTCAGTGTAATAGACCTGGCTGTCCTGGAGCTCACCTTGTAGAGTAGACTCACCTCAAACTCGGAGAGATCTTGCCTGCCTCTGCTTCCTGAGTCCTGGGATTAAAAGCATATGCCACCGCATCTGGCTCACACCTGGCATTTTTATATTAAGGATATTGGGTGTGATAGCACATGGCCTGTAATACTAGCCCTCAGGAGATGGAAACAGAATGAATAGGTGTTCAAATTACTACATAATGACTTCCAAGCCTGCTGAAGACCCTGCTTCTTGTAAAACAAAACAAAGCAAAAGAATTTTGAGGGCTGACTGTGGGTATAACTCAGAGGTAGAATGTATGCTTAGTATGTACAAGACCCTGGGTTCTATCACCAGTAAGATGTGGAGAGGATGCAGGGAAGAGAGATGAGAGTAGTGGGTGTCCCTAGTCTTAAAGGGACATATTCAAAATGCCTCAATTTTTTCCCATTTTTCCTTTTCTTTGCTTTAAAATTTTTTCTTAAGACAAGATCTTGGGCTGGAGAGGTGGTTCAGCCATTAAAGGCTAGACTGGCTCGCAACCAAAAATATAAGACAAAGTCTCACTATATAGGCCAGGCTGGCCTTGAATAATACATAGAAATCTGCCTGCCTGCCTGCCTGCCTGCCTGCCTTTGTTTCTCAAGTGCTGGGATTAAAGGTATGTTCCACCCTGCCCCATCAGAATTTTTCTATTGAGTATGATATATATATATAGGAATTTTTTCAAATAGAGCTTTTGATAAGTCAAGAAAACTTTGGGCTTGAAGTGATTATTCCCACTGTCTAGCTGCTGAGGCAGGAGGATCCTGAGTTTGAGAACAGTTTGGGCTATGTTGTGAGACCTACCTCAAGAGAACCAACTAAATAGAATTGTGGAGTACATTGAGCTAATATATATATATATTTTTCAGTCTTCTTTAATCTGAAATAATCAATGTTTGTCTTCCATCTTTTTTTTAAATATTTATTTATTTATTATATATAAGTACACTGTAGGTGTCAGATCTCTTTATGGATGGTTGTGAGCCACCATGTGGATGCTGGGATTTGAACTCATGACCTTTGGAAGAGCAGTCAGTGCTCTTAACCCGCTGAGCCATCTCTCCAGCCCCGTCTTCCATCTTTTTAATGTTTATTAGCGTATATTTTATGTAACAGTGGGCTTCGTGTACTTTTATACTTTATATTGTTTTGTTTCTTGAGACAGGGTCAGTCTTAACTCTGGCTGTCCTTGGAACTCACAGATATCCACCCAGCTCTGCCTCCAGAAGGCCCACCCAGCCTGGTTTTTTTATTCTTAAAAAAATTGTGTGTATTCATTGTTCATGGTACTGTTACATAAGGGCGTTCTAATATAGGCATGTAATGCATGTTGAGCATATTCTCTGCCCTCCCCCTTTTTCACCTTTTGTGTTAAGTCTATTTTATTCCCTTAAGCAGTTTTGCTTCTACTTACTTGTTAAATACATATATGATTTTATGTATCTATATAAAATATAGGAATCACAGAGAAAGCATGGGATCTATCATTCTGAGATTGGCTTGATTATGACAATTGATTGGCTTAATATGACGATACCCAGTTGCATCCATTTTTTTTTCTTTTGAAAAATGTCTAAGCCGGGCAGTGGTGGTGCACGCCTGTAATTCCAGCACTGTGGGAGACAGAGGCAGGCGGATTTCTGAGTTCGAAGCCAGCCTGGTCTACAGAGTGAGTTCCAGGATAGCCAGAGCTATACGGAGAAACCCTGTTTCCAAAAAACCAAATCCAAAAAACAGAACGGAAGGAAGGAAGGAAGGAAGGAAGGAAGGAAGGAAGGAAGGAAGGAAGGAAGGAAGGAAGGAAGGAAGGAAAGCAGTCTAATTTCATTCTTTGTGGCTAGATAAAAATGTCATTATGTTTATACAGCACAATTTCCTTACCTATTCCTTTGTTGTTGGACATCTAGATTGGTTTCATTGGTTAGCTGTTGTAAATGTCTGCAGTAAACATTGATGTGTGAGTGTCTCTTTGATTTGTTGGCTTCGAATCCTTCAGGTAAATGTGCAGTAGTAATAAAGCTGGACCTCAGGAGAGATCTAATTTTAGTTTTGTGAGGAGCCCTCCATACAGTGTTCCGTTGTAGCTGGACTAGTTTACATTCCCAGACTCAATCCTGGAAGACTTCTTGTTGTCCATGCCCTCACCAGCATTGTTATTTTAAAACTACTAAGTTGTTCCTAAGTGTATTAGTTTGTTTATTTGTATCTGTGTTGTGTTTATCTGGCATTGGATCAAGATGGCCTCATGGTATAAACTAGACAGCCTTTGCTGTTTTTGAAGAAGCTTTGTAGAAAAGTTACTGTTGTGGTAGTGCATGCCTTTAATCCTAGCACTTCTGAGGCAGAGGCAGGCAGATCTGTGACTTCAAGGCTGGCCTGGTCTACATAACAAGTTCCAGGCCAGCTCAAGTTAGATGATGAGATCTTGTCTTTAAGAAAAAGTTACGGGGTTGGAGAGATGGCTCAGTGGTTGAGAGCATTGGCTGCTCTCTGGGAGGATCAGGGTTCAATTCCCAGCACCCACAATGAGAGCTCACAACTGTCTGGGGTCTGTCACCCTCACCCAAGCATGAATACTGACAAAAACATCAATGTACATAAAATTAAATAAATTGTTTTTTAAAAAGTTATTCTAACCTTAAAACTTAGTAGAACTTACTTTCGAAAGCATCTATGGTCCTTGTTTGCTTTTGCAGTTCTGGGGAGAGAACTCAGAGAGCTCTACCACTTGCTATGCTTCAGCCTTTGCTGCATGTTTACGTGTGTACGTGTGCAATTGTATGCGTGTGTAAGTTAGAAGTCAACTTTGAATATTGTTTCTCAGGAACTGCCTACCTTGTTTTTGTTCGTAACGTGTGCATGTGTACATGCGCTGGCTCCCGTGTTCCCTGACACACAGGTGGAGGTCCAGAAACAACTTGCAGGAATCTATTCTCCCCTACCATATGGGTTCTGAAGATCAAACTCAGGTCGTCTGGCTTGGTGGCTGGTGCCTTTACTTTTTGTATGTATGTTTGTTTGTTTGTTTGTTTAGTTGTTGTAGGTTGGTTGGTTGTTTGGTTTGTTCATTTGTTGAGGCAGAGCCTCTCTCCACATCGCTCTGGCTGTCTTGGAACTCACTATGTAGACCAGGCTAGCCTCAACTCACAGATAGGCCTGTCTTTGCCCCAACACCCAGCAGGTAGCAATGAGATCTAGAGCTCCTTTTATACCTGCCTCACCTGCCTGGTTTGTTATAGTGTTGTTGGACATCCAAACTCAGGTCCTTATGCTTACTCATCGGCATGCACCATGCCCAGCTGATTGTTTTTTCAGCATTTTATTATGAAAATTTAAGCATATAACAAGTTAAAAGAATTTTACAGTCAGTACCTCTCTGTAAACTAGGTTCTGTCATTTGCCACACTCATCACGTGCCTATTTCCAAGATCTTTTTTTTTTTTTACGTTAGCTATTTTTAACTTTGACAAAGTCATATAGACCCATTGGGGTTTGTTGTGCTGTTTAGTTTTTCATTTTACAACTTCTGGGTTTGGTCTCTTTTGCAAAAACAGTTAATGTGCGTGAGTTTTTTTACCTGCATACTTGTCTTTGCACCATGTATGTGCCTAGTACCTGTAGAGGCTAGAAGTGGGCATAAGATCCCCTGGAGTTGAAGTTACAAATGGTTATGAGCCTCCATGTAGTAGTACTGGGAATCAATCCTAGGTCCTCTGAAAGAGCAGCAAGTGCTATTAACTGCTTAGCCATTTCTTTAGCTCTCAAAGATTTGGTCTCTTTGCCATGGGAGACTTCATTTTATTGTTTCTTTGTTTTTGTGTTTTGAAGGAGAGTCTCTTAATATAGCCATGGCTGTCTTGGTCTCTATGTAGAGATCTGCCTGCCTCTATCTTCAAGTTTTAGGATTAAAGGTGTGCTCTACCACCTCCTGGCTTGGAGCTAGCCAAGGAACTATTGACAATTGAAGGCTTCTTGAGAAGGAAGTTTGTTTTCTATAAGGTGTGGCCTCTGATGGGTTGACCACTCTCAGTGGATGGCACCACACCTGTAAGTCCTTAGGCAGTACAAATTGGAATCAGTGGGCTATTTAAACAACAAAAAGGAGCACATGAAATTGGGAGGGGCCGTGGGGATCTGGGAGGAGCGGAGGATGAGTATGATCAAAATGCATTGTATGTATGAAATTACTTTTTAAAAACCACAAAAAGTATTATCAAAAGACTCTAGAACAGATCTTCCTTATAGAAGGCCAGGCATGATGGCATACACCTTTGATTCCAGCACTTAGGAGACAGAGGTTGGTAAATTTCTGACTTTGAGGCCAGCCTGGTTAGTATAGTGAATTCCAAGTCAGTTGGGTCTGCATAGTAAGACCCTATCTCAAAAGAAGGAAAACAAAGGAAGTGGTGAGCGGAAGGGAGGGTAGAAACGTTCCAGATAGGATAGATAGTTCTTTTCACCAGGAAACAGCTTAAGTCTTCTCTTGAGTGTGAGGTGCTTTTAGTGACTTTTCCACTAAATTAAATGATAGGGTATGGAGAAAAGAAAAATAGAAGTTTCTTTTTGAGATAAGGTCTCTAGCCCAAGATGGCTCAAACTCCCTATGTAGCCAAGGATCATCTTCTGGTCGTCTGCCTCTGCCTCCCAATTGCTGAGCTTACAGGCAAGTACTGCCATGCCTGGTTCTTACACAGGGATCAGACTGAGGGCTTTGTACATGTACACAAGTACTCTACCAACTGAGCTATATTCTCTAGCCTCTGAAAACTTCTGTGGGTGAGAAAAATGAAAAGATACCACCTTAACCGCATGATGAAGGTTAGCAACATCGTCAGGATAGTCATGCTACTGCTACTTGATAATCAACAAAGCAAACCCCCAAATAAAAGATCACATCTAATAAAATCACTACAATTCTTTTTTTTCTTTTTTTTGGGGGGGGGGGTTGGTTTTTTTGTTTTTGGTTTTTTTGGGTTTTTTTTTTTTTTTTTTTGGATTTTGGTTTTTCGAGACAGGGTTTCTCTGTGTAGTCCTGGCTGTCCTAGAACTCACTCTGTAGACCAGGCTGGCCTCGAACACAGAAATCCGCCTGCCTCTGCCTCCTAGAGTGCTGGGATTACAGGCGTGCGTCACCACCTCCCGGCTTTTTTTTGAATTTTCTATATTCTTTGTTTATATTCCAAATGATTTTCCCTTTCCAAGTTCCCCCCTCCCCGTATGTCCTCTTCCCTCTACCCGTTCCCCCAATCAACCCCCTCCTATACAATTCTTAAAAGGAGAAAAATAACTATAAAGAGAAATTTCTATATATTAAAAACCCTTAAACAGGCTAGTTGTTGGTGTGGTGGTGAATGCCTTGAATCTCAGCACTTGGGAGGCAGAGGCAGACAGAGCTCTGAGTTGGAGTACAGCTATGGCTACACAGAGAAACCCTGTCTCCAAAAAAAAAAAACCTTTCACAGGCCAGAGATGACTTTGACATCCTTCAAGCAAGACATACTGCAGATGGCTTAGTGATTAAGAATGATTCCTGAGGTCCTGAGTTCAGTTCCTAGTACCCATGTTGGGCGGCTCACAACTACCTTTAACTTCCCAGCTATAGGGGAATAGGATGCTTCTGGCCTCCGCAGGCAACTACGCTCACATGTACACATGCACGCACACACACTTCAAAACTAATAATAAAAAGAAATTTTACAAGATGACATACTGGGATGAGAAAATTGGTGAAATCTCTATAAAACCTGTTGTTTAATTGACTTAATGCCATGGTTCTCTAAGTATTAGGGGAAACTGGGCAGAGAGGTATACAGGGGTTCTTGTATCTTTGAACTTTCATATACATCAAAACATACTTCAAAGTAAGTTTAACTTTATCAAGATTAGAAACTTCCAGGTCAATAGGCACTCAAGATGAAAAGAAATCCCCCCAGAATGGGAGAATATGTGTGTGTGTGTGTGTGTGTGTGTGTGTGTGTGTGTGTGTGTGTGTGTGTGCCTGGTAAGGAATTTCTATCTAGAACATGTGAAATACTTTTATAGCAAGAAAACAAAACATCCCAACACAAAAGTAGTAGGGGCTAAGGATATAGCTCAGCCACTGAGTATGTCCTTAGACTTTTAATTATCAAATTTCTTGGGCTGGCCTCAAATTTGTGGTCCTCCTGTTTCAGCTTTCTTGAATACTATGATTCACTGGGCTATGATTTCTTTATTTTAGATTTATTTACTTGTTTGTTTGAATTTTTTGTTATTTGAGTCGTGGTCTCCCTCTGTAGTTGAAGATGGCCTCAACATTTCCATCTTTCTGCCTCGGCCTCCTGAGTCCTGAGATTACAGCATGTACTACTACTCTCAGTTTGTTTGCTTGCACTAATTCATTTTATTTTCAGTGCTAGGCACAGGACCTAGGCCTTTGTGCAAGCTAGCCTCCATATACCTGCACATCTAGCTCTTTGTATTGTCTGTCTTTAAATATAACCCATGATTATTTGTGTGTCTTTTTTTCTATGCCTTGCGATTTGGGTTATTTTTCCCATTTAAGGGCAGGTCTAAGGGTCTAGCTCACTGGGTGGAACATATAAAAGATTATGAAGAATTTATTTTTCTTCCAATTTACTTTTTTCTTTTTCTGATTTAAGCCAGGGCTTTGCACATAGAGCCATGGTGCCTGCTCTACCATGGGACTTTCTCTCTAGTCATGTGTTTGTAAGGTGGTCAGAGGAGAGCTTTGTGGCATTGCTTCTAGCCTTCTACCTTCCTATAGATTCAGGGACTGGAACTCATTGTTAGGTTTCCACTGGTGGGCCCTCTCTCCCTCACTCCACCTCACCCCCTATGGTTTTTTTTTAAACAGCCCAAGCTGGCATCAAAGTTAGGATCCCTCCTGCCTTAACCTCCTGAAGTCTGGGACTATAAGCCCTTGAACTTTTTCTATTGTGGTTTAATTTCTTCCATTTATATCTTTGATCCAAGCTGGTGCAGTAGTCCATGCCCAGAGTCCCAGAGTTTTAAGAGGCAGGGAAAGGACCTTGAGTTTCAAGCTAGTCTTGGTTACATAGTGAGTTCAAGGTCAGTCTGAGATAAATGCCAAAAAACTGTCTCGAGAAAAACTAAATAATCAGATTGCAGTGTCTCATGCCTTTAATGCCAGCACTCAGGAGGTAGAGGCAGTCAGATCTCTGAGATCAAGGACATCCAGGGTTACACACAGAAGCCCTGTCTCAAAAAAAGAAAACCCCAAAACAAAAGAAAAGATAAATAAGTATGTAAATTTTCATATATGTGAAGAATAGTCAAAAGATCTTACACATGCATAGATATTAATAATTTATTTAAAGATTTCTTTTCATTTTTGTGTATATGTTTGCATGTGTGCATACAGATGCCAAAGGAGCTGAACTGACAGGTTGTTGTGAATCCTTTGTGGGTGATGGGAATCAAACCAGGGTCCTGTGGAAGAGCAGTCAGTGCTCTGAACTGCTGAACCATCTCCTTAGCCCAATATTTAACCTTTTAGATGTAATCATAGGTAGTTGTCTTCCTGTTTTCCAAACAATGGTTATTTGAATATAAGCAAAATATGTATTTTGTATGTTAATTTTATAGCTAGAATCTCTATTAAATTTGTGTGTGTGTGTGTGTGTGTGTGTGTGTGTGTGTGTGTGTGTGTGTGTGTGTTTACATGTGTACATGTACCCCTGGAAGCCAGAAGTGGGTAGCACATGCGCTGGAGCTGGAGTTACCTGTGGGTGTGAGCTGACTGACATGGATACAGGGAATTAAACTTGAGTCCTCTAGAAGAGCAGCAGAAAGTTGTTTTTTTTAACCTATATGAATACACTGTAGCTGTCTTCAGACACATCAGAAGAGGGTGACCCCATTACAGAAAGTACTCTTGATCCCTGAGGCATCTCTTGAGCCCCTGGTTTTTTGGGTTTTTTGGTTTTGTTTTGTTTTTTCATCAGTGTCACTGTTAGTATTTTGGGAGTACTGAAGTTAGAACTCCGGCCTTGAATGTGTTGTCATTCAACCATATACCTGCAGCTCCTGATTTATTACTTGTAATCTATCTATCTATCTATCTATCTATCTATCTATCTTTCTAAATGATTCATTTAGGCTTTACAGGGTTATTCTCATTAGCCACAAATAATAGTGATTTTTACCTTTTTAGGGTTTCTTATTTGCTTGTTTTGGTTTTTAGCTTTTCAAGACAGCTTCTCTGTGTCGCCGTCCACATCCTGGGACTCACCTTTATGGTTCTTAATGCCTTTTCTTCCTTCCCCGTACCTAATTGTTTTAGCTAGTGTCATTAGAATAATATAGTCTAAGAGTGTTGTCAATAACAGGCACTCTAATGTATTACTTTTCATGAGTGGAATCTTGTTGCATTCTTCTAATGGGCCTGATTCTTCTCTCCATGTTCTTTTTTATGTCTTTATATTTTTTTCTCCAATACTAGATATTAAACCCAGGGTTTTATAGGTGATCTGCCACTGAGCTAAACAGCCATAGCAGCATATTTCCTTTTTAAATGAACATGTATTGGTTCTTTTTTACATACTTGGTTTGGTTTGTTTGTTTTGTTTTGTTTTGTTTTTAAGACGGAGTCTCATATAACCTTGAACTCATTTTGTACCTTGGCTAACCTTGATTCCAGATCTTCCTGCCTCTACCTCTCAAGTGCTGTGATTATAGGTATGCACTGCTATACTTGCCATAAGATACTTGATTATCATCACCCACTGACTCCTTTGTACTATATTAAGCTTTGAGGAATAAGGTAGTGAGTCCAGCAGTCATGTCCCATCATTTCCTAGAACTCACCTTTAAGTACCTTAATTTTTTTTTCCAACATGGAAAAAAGAACCCAATACCTTCTACATGAAGGGCCTGTGCACCGCCACTTTACTACATCCACAGCTCCAATTTTCCTAGATGTGTGTGGGGGGGGGGGCTCACTATATTGCCTTGGGCTCAAACCTCTTGTCTCAGCACCTTGTGCAACTGACACTACAGACCTAGTAATTTATCTCAGTCCGAGATGGAAACCAACAATTTTTATATATTAGCCAAGCACTCTACTACTGAGCTATATCCATATGATTAAAAGATTTACAAGTTAAATCAACTTCGAAGTAATTGTTTTATAGTTAACTATAGTTAGAGAATTTTTTATTTTCAATTATGTGTATGTGTCCCTGTGTGGGTATATATGTATGAATACAGATGCCAGAAGACACTGGAGTTGGATTTATAGGCAGTTATGAGCAGCTGCCCAGTCTGAGTGCCAAGAACTCAGGTCCTTGCAAGAGATCCACAGTTGGAGAAATGTTAACAGCTGCCAGTTCTAGCAAGATGGGTGTGAAGTAGGTGGAGTGACTAGCATAGGGCAGACAGAGCTAGATCTGCAGAGACCACACCCTATAGGCTTGGCAGGATCTTGATGAACATTTGGGTGTTTTATGTGTTTATTTAAGTGATATTACTAAAGCAAATGACACAGGTTGATTAACTTTATTGTAGAGAGTACTCATGTTTGGTATTTGGGGTGCAGAGACATAGCCTATGTAGAGATGAAGAATTCAGTCAGGAAACTTCACCTGATGTACATGTGGGCCGGAAGTTAGGAAGGAGTGGAGATAAGTGGGTTGTCTTTAAGAGCCTGTGGTAGGCTGGTTGATGGTGGCGCACGCCTGTAATCCCAGCACTTAGGAGGCAGAGGCAGGCGGATTTCTGAGTTCGAGGCTAGCCTGGTCTACAGAGTGAGTTCCAGGACAGCCAAGGCTATACAGAGAAACCCTGTCTCAAAAAAACCAAAGAGAGAGAGAGAGACAGACAGACAGACAGACAGACAGACTGTGGTAATTAGCCCATGCAGTGAAGTGAGACTTTTCAGAGTCCTAGTCTGGGGAGTGGGACTGAAGCCCTAGAGAGATTGTTGTGGGCTAGCTTTCATATCTTGAGCCTTTTGGAAAAGATGGTAGTCTAATTCCCATCCTTCTTCTAGAGGTGGTCGTGGTGACAGGACTGGCCGCTATGGAGCCACTGATCGCTCACAGGATGATGGTGGAGAGAACCGCAGCCGGGACCATGATTATAGAGACATGGACTACCGTTCATACCCACGAGAATATGGCAGTCAGGAGGGCAAGCATGAGTATGACGACTCATCCGAAGAGCAAAGTGCAGAGGTGAGGGCAAGGCCAGGCCTTGGGGGCAATGCTCCTGAGAGGCCTGTGTGTCTGGCTACAGCACCAGGTGTAGGCAGCGCTCTGTTCCTGTGCCGTTGGACTACTTACTCAGTTGCTTTGCGTCACCTAGGGGAGGCTTTGTCCCTGCTCCCTTCTCTGAGGACTCTTCTCCTGAGTTGGGTCTCCCTGGCTTTCACTCTGCTTGACTCTGTTTCTCAGGGCTCCTAGCCACTACTTCTTTCCCTTCTTCCCTGTTGTTCAGTTTTGGCCTTTGGCTCACTGCAAGTTCTATACTGCTTACTCCCGCCGATTTAGGGAACTCAACAGGATCTCTTCTATGGGACCCAGCATCTAGGGTTGGGAGGACAACCTGAGAACAAAATTATCAACCAATCCATACAAGTCTGGGAGGCTAACACTGACTGTTTCTGGTCTTGACAAAACCTCTAGACAGAAAGGAAGGAAAAGACTTTTGGGGAAGTCAGTCCCATGTAGGTAGTTACTTCTAGCCTAAAGGATAAGGCTGATGTTCACTATGAGAGAACCCACATCTGAGGGCTAGAAATACCCTTACCTTGGGGAATTTCAGTCTGAGAGGGCTAGTCAGAGGCAAGCTTGTAGGCAGATAACTCTGTCTAGTAGGATGGAAAGGGTATACTTTTGTAAGCCCAGCCCTGAGGAGAAATTGTATTTAAACTATCTTCTACCCTCAGGGTATTCGAGGGACTATTTGAAGATTCTCCTGGTAATCTATACTCTTCATTTGGTTAGCCAGGGCTTACAGGCATCCAGGCTTCTCCATTGCCTGCTATTGTGACGCATCTCTTACTGTCTCCATGGGTCCAATGGACCTTGTAAATGGACCATTGACAAGTGTGGAACACGGCATCCAGTTGTCTGCAAATGGGTGTAGGATCATGCCTGACCTGCTTAGTGCTGAAATTAGTATGTTGGACAACAATTAAGAACTCAGCAACCACACTCTTTGTGAAGGAGACTGAGAGTAAACAGAGACTTTGCCAGGCCTGAGGACTAAGGACCAAGGGGGAGCATAATGGCCCATGAACTCCTGCTGGTTGCCTCTGGCCCGTTTCTGAAACTATTTCTAAACTGATGGCTTAGTTCTGGGGCCCAATCTTAAGCTGGGAACTATAGGAGACAGGTGTTTTTCAGTGCCACCGTAAACAATTGTACACATACCAGCTGAGCTGGCAAAAAAAGACATTGAAAGCAAAGTCTAGTTTGTTGACCCCAGGCTAGTTTATCCCAAGGAGGTTTAAGCAGTGTTTTTGTCGGCCTGCCTTTGGGAGTTCCTCCTCCACACCAATACTGCCGTTCCTTGAAGGCAGCTCCTAAAAGTATCCTATGGAACATTTGCAGCCTTAAAAAGCCTGAGCCTTTAACCGGATCCCGCCTGCCCACCCCTGGCTTTCAGAGCCTACCTGTCTCAGAGAGCCAGCGGCCAGCCACTAGGCCCACCCAGACTGACTGCCCGTCTGGTGTCTCTCATCTCATTCTGTCGGCCAGGATTCCTACAAGGCCTCCCCCGGTTCCGAGACTCAGCGTAGGCGGCAGCGGCGGCACAGGCACAGTCCCACTGGCCCGCCTGGCTTCCCCAGAGACGGCGACTATCGGGACCAGGACTATCGGACCGAGGAAGGGGAGGAGGATGAGGATGAGGAGGATGAGGATGAGGAGGAGAAGGCCAGTAACATCGTCATGCTGAGGATGCTGCCACAGGCAGCCACTGAGGATGACGTACGTGCCCCCCCAATGGCCCTGGGCAGGAGGCAAAGCAGGAAGCCAGGCTGGGTCTCCTCCAGGGCCCTCAGCTTCTCTCCACCCATCCTTTGCCACCGACCACAGCACCTTTCCTCTCTTCTCCCCTGCCAGCTCCTGTCCCCCAGCACTATCCATCCTCCAGGATGGCCCCATCAGTTCCTGGTCTGGAAGGGAGAAGGCAGCAGACAGGCTGACTTGACCCAGGGGCAGTAGCCGTGGGTGTCCGGTGCTGGTGGGTGTGAGAGAACATCTCTCCTGCACATTCCATTGGCTTTCACCTTTTTGTATATGTGGATGGAGGGCCAGGCCCAGTATTGGTATTCTTGGTGGCAGAAACCCATGAGAGTGAGATATTAGGGTCCATAGGCTTTTCTGAACTTCTATATTACTCCCCTTTTGTCAGCAGTGACAGCCTGGCCACAGCTACCCATAAGGTGGCTCTTTGATAGCTTCTCGACCTGTTTGCCTTTGTGACATTTTTTGCCTCCCATCTTCCTTTCTTCACTCATTTCCTTCTCGCGCAGATGTCTTATGGCAAGCCACATTCAAAACCCAAGAGTATTAGTGAAGGGGAATTTTGACTAGCGTCTCTGATGTTTGTGCCTCTTTCCACCCTCAGCCTCAGTCAGTTCTCTGTGCAGTTCTTCCCTAGAAGCCTGCCCATTCTCTAACAGTAGGACTCCACCTAGGAAATATGAGGGCTTCTAGAATCGGGCCGACAGCTGACATTACCTGTGGTTTTATGGTAGGGTGGGCCACACGCCAGGCTGATTGAATCTTCAGAGGCTCTTAATGGAAGGTATACATTGTCGTCAGTCCCACAGAGCCCCAGTCGGCAAGGGACTTGCTTCATGTTCAGCAAACTGCAGAGTAGATTTGAGGTCTAAGCCTGGAGTGCTGGACTCCAGAGTCCCAGGTCTTGATACTTCCCAAGTCCTCCCTGATTGGTTGGAATCTTGACGATATCTGTATCTTGACTTTTCATCTTCCTGCATAACTGTGTGCATAAGACTTGATTTCTTGTCTTTTACCGTGATGGGGAGCCGATGCCCAGAAGCCTGAAAAGCATTATGGCATAAACTCTCCATTCACCAAAAGGGCACTGCCAGCCTAGGGAGTGCCTCACCTGGGCTCTTAGGTTGCCTCTCTCCTGTCCCTCAGACTCATTTCACTCGGCAAGCTTTCCAGATCAACCATCATGCCTATTTATCTTTAAACTTCTCGTGCCATGGCTGGAATGGCTCCGACTCCTGTCCTCCCTTCCCTGTTTTCGCTCTGTGCCATAGGCATTTTTTGGTGCACATCAAGGAGAGGGAGCAATTCTTTGTGATGGGCGCGAATTGTATTCCAGCTTCTATGCGTCATGGTTGCTACTTGGCCTCTTGTCAGGTCACCCTGCCCAGCATTCCTGACTTGCTGCCTCACTCACTCTCCTGTCGTCTTTGTGCCCCTGGGGGTCACCTTGTTGCCATCCTTTTTTCTGTACTGTTTCTGTCTTTGTTTGACTCACTTTCTGCAAGTCCAGAGTTGGAAGCGGGACTGAATACTAGTGTAGGCTGCAGTTGTTGTTACTAGGGGAAGCTTTGAAAGAGGTAGAGGATGCGGTGTGTGTGGGGTGTGTGTGTGTGTTTCTTTCATGACCCTTTGGGACTCAGAGGCCTTGAGCTGGCCTCACATACTCGGCCGCTTTCTTTGCTGAACCTATCCCGCTTCTGTATTTCCTGAACAGATCCGTGGCCAGCTGCAGTCCCATGGTGTGCAAGCACGGGAGGTCAGGCTGATGCGGAACAAATCCACAGGTGAGCTTTCGTTCCCAGTGCCCTCCCCTTCTGCTGGCCAGCCTGAGCCTCCAAATCTCCCACTGCCTCTGCCTCCCTCCTCTCTCTTCCCTTCCCTACTCCCCTCCTGCCACAGCTGGGAATGGGCAGCTTGGGGGGGTGCCCGCTCCTCTCTCCCATCCCCTACTCTAACAGCTCCAGCCAGCAGCCTCTATGAGGTTGCTGACCTGAAGGGGCTGTAGCTCGGGGCTGAGCTGACTCCTCCTCAGGAGCAAGGCCAGAGCCAGGCTCTGGAAAACCTCTTCTTTGGGACTTTGAGTATCCGAGGTGGTGACCCGTCCCAGGACATACATTTTCTTCTCCTTCCTCTGCACCTTGGTCTCCTCCACTCTGACAACAGCCTCTAACGAACAGTAGGTCTGACACGGAGCCACCCATATGTCCCAGGAAGGGAGGCAGGCATGGCTTTCATGGAAAGTGTATCCTAAGGAGCAGCCACAACTCTCAGCCTCACCTGCTCCCTCCCTCCATCTTGCAGGCTGCTCGGAGCTGGCCTGGGGTTTTAGCAGGGGGCGGGTGTTGTCTCTGCAGGACTACTGCCCAGGCTCCCCAAGGCAGGCACAGTGGGGCCTCACTCTGCCTGGGCTTCTCTTTCAATCTCAGTCTCTCCTTCCACCTCCTCTATCTCTCCATCGTCCCTTGCCTGTTTCCCTCTCTTCCATCCTCCCATGCATCCTGAAGGTGATTCTTTTGGAGCTCAAGCATGCCCCTGCAGAGCCACCACATCCAAACCCTGTGTTCAGGACTACCTCTGCAGGAGTTCCCTTTCCTAGAACCTTAAGCTTCGAGCCCCTTTCTCAGCCTGGCCAGGCCTGGGTCTGTGTCAGCGACATGTAGGTCTTGCTCTGCTTTACTCGTATCACCCACGGACAGAATCTGTTTCCTTCCCTAAGCAGGCATCCTAGGGATGGCCTCTCAGCGACTTTGGACATTTCTCCTAGGCACCTGCTGACTCTTACCTATAACATCCTCTTGGCCAGCTCCAGCCACCATCTGCCTATTTAGGAGAACCTTGACTGTCAGTGGCTACAGTCTCCCCACGGGGCACTGAAGCGACTCCCTAATGATATCATCACCTTCCCCTACACCAAGGTTAAGCTGAGGTTGTGTTCCTAAGCACATCTGGTTTCCTGTGTGCCGGCTGGGAACCCAGTACCTCATAGAGCAGCTTAGCCTGGCTTCTCTTTGGTTCCAGGGCTCCTCCTGGCCTTGCTCTAGGCTTGCCCGTGAGTTGTTTGCTCTGGACTATATGAAGTCAAAGCAAGCTCCTCTTCTAGAGACAGGTCTCTCCTTGTACCCCTTCCCTCTGAGTTCTCCATCTGTCACCCCAGCTTAGGTAGGCAGGACTGCCTGAGAGCCATCTCACTGCAGTTATGCTGATCCGACTCGTGCTTTCATTCTCTCCCTCCCTTTGCCCTTTTTCCTGCCCTTCCCAACCATCTACCTTGACTCCTGCCTTCCCTGTTCTTTCTCTGATCACATTTTCTCTTCCTTTCTCCTCTCCCCCTTTTCCCTCTCTGCCCCTGGTCCTCTCCCCCTCGGGTTCTGCCCCCGGGAACGCCGTGTGTCCAAAGCTGTTGACTAACCCACTGCGTCTGTATCTGAATGCTGTCTCCAGGTCAGAGCCGGGGCTTCGCCTTCGTCGAGTTTAGTCACTTGCAGGACGCTACACGATGGATGGAAGCCAATCAGGTTGCTTTGCCGCACTTGAACCCCCCCCCAAACAAATACTACTTTATAATCGAGCGCTCCCCATCGCCTGAATCTTACGGACACAGTTCCCTGCCCTGTGGCCCTGTGTCCCATACCCCTGCCCCTTTCTCCCCGCCTCCTGACCCCCACTATTTCCTTTTCCCATCTCTCACTACCCACTGGGCTTCCCATTTGGGGCCCAGTCTCAACACCGTCCCCTGGCCCCCTTCCTACTGCCAGGCACTCGCGCTCCCTCACCTCTCCTGGCCGAGCTTTCCACGAAAGAGCTGCCAGGGTGGGGTTCCTTTCCTAGCTTCCCACACCCCAGCAGGACCCTTTTGCTCCCGAGTCAGCAAAGCCAGAATTTGGTTGTGCTCTCAGGACCACTGGAAGTCCTGTCACTGGGGGAACACAGATGTTGGCACATAAACTAGCAAGACTTGTTTTGCCAGTTTTCTCCTGCATGTGAATTTGGCCCTCTGAGTTCCATGCAGAGGGACATCACTGCTTTTGGTTGAAAGTTCCAGTCAAGTGTGATAGTTTAATTGACTCCCTGGGCTCAGTTCACTGGCTCCTCCCATTCACAGCACCCTCCCCACCCACAGGAGGCCCCACCTCTACCTTCTCAATAAGGAACTGTGCTCTGTCAGCTACGGAGGGAGCCGGCTCCCCTAGCCTGGCACTGGATCCCAACTCAACTGCGTTGGGACCTTCCAAGACTCAAGGGTCTAACCTGGCTACCCAGCCCTATCCTGTCACTGGTGTAGAGCACTGGAGAGAAGTGTCAGGGGAGGAAGGGGCAGCCGTGGTAAAGTGGAGGGTCCTGGCAGAGGCAGCCCTGTGGCCGGCTCTGTGGGTCGGGTCAATAGGCTAGTGCGGTGGGCCCAGGACCAGGCCAACCTTGGGAAGGTGGCCGCATGGCGGGAAATCTCCGTCTGTTAAATTGGCTTTCTTTTTCCCCTTCTCCAGCGTTAGCGCTCGTGCGCTCTCTCTCTTTTTCTCTCCCCTCCTCTCTCTTCCCTGCCCATCTCCCATCATTCCCAGTGTAGCCTATGTAGTGCTGGCCCTGGGTATGGCCTGGCACTGTCAAGGGCCAAGCTGGGGAGCACTCCCAACTCGACAGTCGTTGATCAACCAAGTACTATGTGCCTGATTGTGTGTGTGTGTGTGTGTGTCTGTGTGTGTGTGTCTGTGTGTGTCTGTGTGTGTCTGTCTGTGTCTGTCTGTGTGTGTGTGTGTGTATGATATGCTCGTGCATGTGTGTGTGCCTGTGAGTAAGCAGCAAACAGATGCGCCCTGAGACCTGTGGCGCTTTCCTTCCCTCACCCCCACCCTCCCTCCCTCCCTCCCTCCCTCCCTCCGTTCCTTCTTCCCTTCATCAGTTCTCCAAACTCCCTTCATTCCCTGTCCCTCATCCATCCAGCTGAAGGGCTCGCTCACTCTTTTCTCCTTTGCTGAAACGGTATGTGGGGCACTGCTACCTAGGTCTTGACTGTGCTCTGCTTTTTCCCACAGCACTCCCTCAACATCCTGGGCCAGAAGGTATCCATGCATTACAGCGACCCCAAGCCCAAGATCAATGAGGACTGGCTGTGTAATAAGGTACAGGGGCTGGGTGGGTAGCTGCCCGGGGAGAAAGTCTGCTCCCGCAAGAGCAGCAGCAGCAGCTTTCTCAGTCAGAGGAAGTGCAGTCTTAGAGCCAGGCTGTCAGCCGCAGTCAGCTAGGCTCTGCCCTCAGCAAACACAGCCTTGCCTAAAGGTCCAGGAGAGTTGAAAGAAATAATAGCATAAGTGACTAATGAGTGACACCGCAGGCCTGCTAGATTGTATAGGACGTGGGCTTCAGAGCCGTGCTGCTCACAGGCTCTCACGTCTGCTTTGATGCTGGTCAAGGTGCTTATCCTATCTCTGTATCTCTCTCCTCATCTTTAAGTGAGTGAGCACCAATTCCATGGTAAGAGAATGAAACCGTTGATAGGACAATAAAGACTTCTGGCCCACATTCAACTCTGTAAGTGGCTTCTGCTACCTTTAAAAAGAAGCACAGTGTTCTGAGGGTAACTCAACCTTGATGCAACCGTGCCCACCTCGAAGGTCCCGGAGGCTGTATGGTCACCGCTGTATTCCTTAAGAGAAAGCAACACATGCAGGAGCTTTTAGCTCCTACGGCCACCTACAGCTCCCTAGGTGGCCTGAGGGCTGCCCTGAGGCCAGCACTGGGATTCTACAACCCATCTCCTGGGGCTACACCTAAGGAAGGCTGAACTAGTGAAGGGCCCTGTGTGTTCCTGGAGAAGTCTGCTCAGTGGGAGAGTGCGATCTGTCATCTTTGCATAGGTGATCGACCTTTCTGGAGAGAGAGACTAAACGACGACACTGGCACTTTATCTTTTTTTCATATTTTCCTTGAAACCAGTGTATGCTTTGTATTCTTCTGCTCCTCCTTTTTCTCCTGGATGCCTTTCAGTTACTAGATCCTGTCACTTTCATCTCAGAAGAGTTACCTTCCTTCCTCTGCTGTTCTTACAGTTCATGCCAATCTCTACCCCTGCCATGTAGTCCCCACAGAGCCCTTTCTGTTGTCAGCCTCGCCCCTCTTTCTCCACCCTCACTTGTAATGCTGCAGCTGAAACCTAGCTCTGACCATGCCTTACCTTCTCTGCCCAAAACACCTAGTTTTAACATGAGCTCTCCTCTAACTGTTACCATCTTCCTTTGCTAACCTTGGCTTTTGTCTCTCTGCACGCCCCACCCCCACTTCACCAGCTATAGAAAGTCTCTTAGTCCCTCCCAGCGAGACTAAACCTCAGATCTCCCAGCTCCAGCCTCCCTGCTTCTGTGAAGCCCAGCTCAGTGAGCTGAGGCCCTTTCAACCCATTCTCTGCTCCCAACTCCTGTCGGTGCGTCTGAGTAGACTGTCCTGAACACATGGTGTTGGACGTGACCCAGGAGCAGTGCTTAGGACCTGACTAGAACAGAGTGTGGCAGAAGCTCAACAAGGTCTTTGGTAGCTGGAATATCTAAGAAAAAAATCAAAAGTGACAGAATTCAACCTAGGCCTAGCAATAAGGAAGGAAAGGAATCTGACTAAAAGATTCTGGCTTCCAGTAGGAAACAATAAAGGTTTCTGGTAGGTAAGCAAGTGCCAGGAGGAAGGGACCGTGAGATGCAGTGCTGAGAGTTGACATTCCCGAGAAGATAGGGAAGGGATGCAACTGCCGTAAGGTGTGAGAGTTGCTGATTGCTGAAGGAAGGTTGGTGCTGGGAACCAGTTGTCAAGAGATTTATAGGATTAAAGATAATAAAGTTCCAAAAGACTTGTACCACCCCTGACCCTCAAAGTTCCTTCCTCGGGATTATTATGTTGTTCTGTGGGTCTATATTTGGAGAGTATCTCGGAAAGTGTTGACCCCCTGGCCTGTGCCTCACAGTGTGGTGTCCAGAACTTCAAACGCCGAGAGAAGTGCTTCAAATGTGGTGTGCCCAAATCAGGTGAGCTGTGCTGACTGGGAGGGGCACGTAGCATAAAGGCCATGTGCAGGGGCTGCTGAGGGCGGGGGGGTATGACCACCCTTGGGCCTTCCACCTTCATCAGCAGCAGCTCTCCCACCATTCCTGACAGAGGCAGAGCAGAAGCTGCCCCTTGGCACTCGACTGGATCAGCAGGCACTGCCGCTGGGTGGGCGGGAGCTAAGCCAAGGCCTGCTCCCACTGCCGCAGCCCTACCAGGCCCAGGGAGTGCTGACCTCGCAAGCCCTGTCGCAGGGCTCAGAGCCAAGCTCCGAGAACGCCAATGACAGTGAGTCAGTTGTTCTCCCCCCACTTACTTCATACCCTAGGGCATCTGGTGTGGGACCTCGGAGGCCAAAGAAATGGTCCTTATTGGGGGAGAGTGTTCCTGCGTGGTGTGGGGATAAATACATGACATAGAAAGTGCAGGGGCAAGAGCTGTCCACAAAGTAATTTTAGGGGTATGGGAGAGGGTCCCTGGTAGTTGAGAGACTGTTGACACCGGGACAGACAAGCAGAGTTTATTCAAGAGAAGAGTGAAAGGAAGCAAAAGGTACATGAGTGCAGAAGCAAGAGAACAGGGAGCCGTGGGGATCTGTAAGCGGCCCAGCAGCCTGTCCGAGGTGCTTCCTAACCCTGGGCCCTCTCCCACAGCCATTATTCTACGCAACCTGAACCCACACAGCACCATGGACTCCATCCTTGGGGCCCTAGCACCCTATGCGGTACTGTCCTCTTCCAATGTGCGTGTTATCAAGGACAAGCAGACGCAGCTGAACCGAGGCTTTGCCTTCATCCAGCTCTCCACCATCGTGGTGAGGGCGGCACAGGGGGGGGGCCGGGCAACCCTCGTCCCGGCCCCCAGGGTAGGGAGGGGGGAACCTTTACCCCATCCTCACCGCGGTCCCAGTCTGGAAATGGGGCAATGGAGCCGGGGGGCCTCCCCGGGCCTGACCCTTCGGTCCCTGCCACCCCTCCACCCATAGGAAGCAGCCCAGCTGCTACAGATCCTGCAGGCCCTGCACCCTCCGCTCACCATCGATGGCAAGACCATCAACGTGGAATTTGCCAAGGGTTCTAAGAGGTCAGAGGCCACCTAAGCTCCCTCACAGCTTGCCACCCCCCCACACACACACCTACCTTGGGAATCCCTGTTTCATCTCCAGTTTCTACTATCCTCCCCAGGGATATGGCCTCCAATGAAGGCAGTCGCATCAACGCTGCCTCTGTGGCCAGCACTGCCATTGCTGCTGCCCAGTGGGCAATCTCACAGGTACTTGGCCCCCTCTGCTCCCATCACCCTGACATCTGACTTTCTTAACCCTTCTGTATTCTTTCTGTAAACAACAAACTGGGCTTGTTATCAAAATGTTGTGCCCTGTTATAAAGGCTTTCCTACCTTTCCTCCTTTCCCCCTGCCTTTATAGATAGTGATCCATTCCCACTCTATCCTTTCTATCATTCCCAGTCACCTTTTGGACTCTTTTCCTTTTTAAGATTTCTTTTACTTTATGTGTATAAGTGTTTTGCCTGAACCTGCACATGTGTACCATATGTGTGCTCAGTGCCTGCAGAAGTCAGAAGAGGGTGTCTGATCCCTTGGACCTAGAATTTTGAATGCTTGTGAACAACTATGTGGGTGCTGGGAACCGAACCTAGGTCCTTTGCAAGAGCAACAAGTGTTCTTATCTGCCGAGTCATCTCTCCAGCCCTCTCTTGGTACTTGGTGCTCTATGCTGTTGGGTAGAACTTTTTAAAATGGTTCTGAGTTGGTATAATGTGTTGCATATTCTGTCTGTGTGTGTGTGTGTGTGTGAGAGAGAGAGAGAGAGAGAGAGAGAGAGAGAGAGAGAGAGAGAGATGTACTGTTTATTTAAGTATATGTGCCATTAATAAGAAGGGATTTATAAATATTATTTATAAAAAAAAACTTTTGGAGCCAGGTATGGTGGTAACCATGTGTAATCCCAGTTCTTCTGAGGTAGAGGCTAGAGGATCAGGTGTGGAAGGTCAGTCTTTGATTCTAAAATGAATTTGATGTCCTGTCTCAAAAAAAAAGGGAAAGTGAAAATTTTGGTAGAATAGAATTAAGACTAAGAGGATAGGAAGGTCTGGTAATGCCTGCCTATATTTCTAGCACTGGTATGGAGAGTGGTGGCAAAGGCAGGAGGATTGCCTCAAGATCTAGACCAGCACGACTACATAGTTGTTGGTGGGAGAGAGGAAAGAAGAAAACAAAAGGGAAGAGACTGGGGTGTCTTGCTTGGTATGAGGCATAACACATGTATCTCATCAGTATCGGCCTAGGGTGCATTTGGGCATGTAGCCTTTTTCTTGTCTCTCTTTTCTTCACTGTTCTGTTGTGAACAGGACCCCTCGCTTTTTACTTAAGACTATATGCTTTTCTGTCAAGGAGAAATCCTACCTCCACATGTAGCAACAGGTGCTTCTAACAGATCTCTTCATTGATGTCCCCTCCTGATGTAATGATCTCTCCTCTGCCCCTCAGGCTTCCCAGGGGGGAGAGAATGCCTGGGCTGCCCCCGAGGAGCCACCAGTTGACTACAGCTACTACCAACAAGATGAGGGCTATGGCAGCAGCCAGGGAACAGATTCCCTCTATGCCCATGGCTACCTTAAGAACGCCAAGGGCCCTGGCATGACTGGGACCAAAGGGGACCCAGCTGGGGCAGGTGAGTCTCATACTCTGTGGCTGAGCCTAGTTGTGGGGCCTAGAGGCCTGTGGTCCCATGCTCCGCCATGCCTGGGCAGTCATTCTCCTCCGTTCCTTGTTTTAGGACCTGAGGCCTCCCTTGAGCCTGGGGCTGACTCTGTGTCACTGCAGGCTTTCTCTCGAGCCCAGCCAGGTGCCGCCCCTGGGCTCTATCAGCAGTCAGCTGAGGCGAGCAGTGGCCAGGGCACTGCTCCCAACAGTCAGGTGAGGATGGCATGGGTACTCTGGGGAGGCTGGGAGGCTGGCAAGGTGCATCCTGAGTGGGCAAGGGTGGTATTAACAGACACTGAGTCCTGTATCCTTATGTGACCCATGAGTAGTCATATACCATCATGTCACCTGCTGTGCTCAAGTCTGAGCTCCAGAGCCCTACTCATCCCAGCTCTGCCTTACCACCGGCCACCAGTCCCACTGCCCCAGAGTCCTACAGCCAGTACCGTGAGTATCCATAGCTTGTGGGTAAGGGTGTGGACTGCTCTGAACAGAGAGGAATTCGACAACCTTGCCTTTGCTCCCTGCAGCTGTTCCTGATGTCTCTACTTACCAATATGACGAGACGTCTGGCTACTACTATGACCCCCAGACTGGTCTATACTATGATCCCAACTCCCAGGTAAGTGCCAGATAGCGTAGGGAAAACTGCAGTGTGGTTTTGTGGCAGCTACGCATATCCACCCTCCCTCGTGTCCCCTTCCCGTTCTTTCCCTCAGTATTACTACAATGCTCAGAGCCAGCAGTACCTATACTGGGATGGGGAGCGGCGGACCTACGTCCCTGCCTTGGAGCAATCTGCTGATGGACATAAGGACACGGGAGCATCGTCAAAGGAGGGAAAAGAGAAGAAAGAGAAGCATAAGACGAAGACAGCCCAACAGGTGAACTTCCAGCCATCATCTGCCCGTTTGGAGTCTATGTTCTGTCACCTCTTGCTCTCTCCTACTATAGGAAGTGGGGCAGTGGGTGAGCATGGATGGGAGCAGGAACCGCTTCAGATAGACAGTACTCCTGAGCTGGATTTATTTTAGGGGCACTTTAGCAAGACCACCTACCACCATGAAGTGACTTATACTGTCTGAGCGAACTCTGACAGCTTTTCTCTGTCCTACAAAGGGAACCTTCATGCTGGTGGTGGGTGTGTATTGATCCCAGAGAAATTCTCAGAGGCTCATGAGGAGTTGAGTAGGAGAAGAAATACTGCAGGGTTTTCTAGTAGGGAAAAGCTAGACGGAACCTCAGTCTCTGTGGAGAAAAGGTATGGCATTGAAGCAAGCAATAAACATTTTCTCCACAACCAAAATGTTTCATGCCCCAGGAAAACCACAAAACATTAACGTGGCATGATGTCACGTGCTTTCATTAGCTTTCTGTTGCTGTGCTAATCACTGACCAAAAGCAATCTGGGTAGGAAAGTATTTATTTCATCGTGAAGGAAAGTGATGGGAGGGGCCGCAGGTGAGAGAGTAGAGACCGGAGCTGGAGGAATTCTGGAAACATTAACCTCAACCCTCAACCCCCAGATTGCCAAGGACATGGAGCGGTGGGCACGCAGTCTCAACAAACAAAAAGAAAACTTCAAAAACAGTTTCCAGCCTATTAGTGCGCTGCGAGATGATGAGAGGCGGGAATCGGCCACTGCAGACGCAGGCTATGCCATCCTTGAGAAGAAGGTACGCTGTAACTGTCCATCTGCATCCTCCCTTCGGTCCTGGCGTTCTTCACGGTCCTCTGTGAAGCTCTGAATTTCTGTTTCTTGTACTTCAGGGAGCGCTAGCTGAACGACAGCACACCAGTATGGACCTCCCAAAGTTGGCCAGTGAGGACCGCCCAGTAAGTTTCAGGGCAAAAGAGGGCAGGGGCCCCTGATCTTAGCAGGTGTGACTGACTGCCCACCTTCACCCTCCACAGAGCCCACCTCGAGGGCTGGTGGCAGCCTATAGTGGGGAGAGTGACAGTGAGGAGGAGCAGGAGCGAGGGGGTCCTGAACGGGAAGAAAAGCTCACAGACTGGCAGAAGCTAGCCTGTCTGCTCTGCCGCCGCCAGTTTCCCAGCAAGGAGGCGCTCATCCGGCACCAGCAGCTCTCTGGACTCCACAAGGTGACTGAGCAGAGTTGGTAGCACAGCCTGGGTCTAGTCCAGCCCAGCCCTTGCTTTACTCTACCCTGTCCCTCTTTACAGCAAAACCTCGAGATTCACCGGCGAGCCCACTTGTCAGAAAACGAATTGGAAGCACTAGAAAAGAATGACATGGAGGTAAGGTGTGACCTCCCCCCATTGGTTCCATCCATCTGACCCCTCCAAGTCCTGTTCCCCCAGGCAGTGAGACTTGAAAGTTCCTTAGCCAGGTATAGCCTGACAACCATGTGTTATCGCTGTCTCCGTGAGGCTTCTTCCTAGTTCCCTCAGGACCAAGGACCAGGCCAGACAGACAGGCTTGCATGGCCCCTTACCCCATCCATGCTTATGTTTGCCGAAAATAACAGCCAATTCCAACATCTTCACACGCATAAATTTATAGCAAATGAAGTATCGAGACCGTGCAGCTGAACGCAGGGAGAAGTATGGTATCCCCGAGCCACCAGAACCCAAACGGAGGAAGTACGGTGGCATAGCTACAGCCTCTGTGTGAGTGCAGGGCCAGGTACCAGGTCGGGGGTGGGGCTTGCAGCTGGCAGACCACTAACACTGTACACTGTCCCCTGCAGGGACTTTGAACAGCCCACTCGGGATGGATTAGGTAGTGACAACATTGGCAGTCGAATGCTCCAGGCCATGGGCTGGAAAGAAGGCAGTGGTCTGGGCCGCAAGAAACAGGGCATTGTGACGCCCATTGAGGTGAGTTTCTATGAGCCATTCTTGTCCCCAACACTCCCAGTGCACCTCTACCAACCTGACAAAGCCTGCTTCCCTTACACAGGCCCAAACACGAGTTCGAGGTTCTGGCCTGGGTGCCCGGGGCAGTTCCTATGGGGTCACCTCAACAGAATCCTACAAGGAGACACTGCACAAGACAATGGTGACCCGCTTCAATGAGGCCCAGTGAACAACTTTGAAAGCAGTTTCTACAGATGCGTGGGGTATCTCTCCAGGGACAGAGAAGATGAAGTGTGGTCTAAGGAAGACTCTGATATCTACCAGCTTGCTCCCCAACCAGAGAAGCCCTCACCAAATTAGACTTGGAGTTGATGACTTCTGCTGGGAAATTTGCCTCAAATCATGTTTCTTTTGTAATAAAATCTAAAAAGCCTGCATCTTCCATTTCTACTTTCACTTGTCCTGGTATGGTTTCTTACACAGGCACAGAATGCATAAACAGCTATTAGGCTAGGCTGGACGGCAATGATGGCAAAGTTCTGCTTATGGCCCATCCCTTGTCAGAGATCTGAAGTTTGGTTTAGAACCTGGGTTGGGAATCTGCAGTCCCCTATCCTCACTTAACCCTCGCTTGCTCTTAGCTTATGGTGCCTAGACTAAACTCTGATTTGCCGTTCTGGGCTGGAGACAGTGCTTTCAGGCATTGGTATGTAAAACTCAGTAGGTGCTTAAACCCTGCTTGTCCCTCTACCCTCAACATGTTGATGACCCCAAAGGGGTACAGGAAGCGTGACCTGTTAAGTTCCCAGCCCACGATGTCTTCACAAGCATCATTCAAGTTCACCCTTGCTCTCTTCATCCACAGCTGTAAACATACTGCTTCCCTCTCTGTGATTCCCAGACTGTGCCTCTGCCATTGGCAGAGGCTCTGTCTGGACTGGAACCTGAAATTTGGATTGCCTTCTAGACCCCAGTCAGTGGGGCTGCAAAATGAAGCCAGGAGTGTAGACCTACTATTCCCTTCCTAACCGAGAATCCCCAGGGAACCCACACACTGCAGTGGCTGTAAAGCAGTATAGCAAACTGCATATGAAATTAAATATGCAGATGCCCTATGACCTAGCAGTAGGTATCTAGCCAATACAAATGAAAATACATTGACGAAAGGTTTATATGTACATTTCTACCAGTTATATTTGTAATAGCCCCCAATAGTCCAAAAGTCCAACAAAACAAACAAGCTTGATGTTTTATATGATGAAGTAAAGCAAAAAAGAAAATGCTGGTAGTTAGGTATCAACAAATGATCCTCAGCAGTACTACTAGTTGAAAAGTCAGGCACAAAGGTACATATAGTAGATGATTCCATTAATGTGGAACTTGGAAGTCAAAGCAATTTGGTGATGGTAGCTAGCAGAACAGGCTTGAGACAGGGATGACATTTTATTGTGTTGTACATAGACTATACAGCAAGTTAGGAAAAGACCACCCAGACAGAAGAAAACAATGTCCCTCACCTACAAGTAGTTGGTTTCAGTATATTATTGCTCCCTACCACCTGAGCCAAAATGCCAGGATTTCCATCTGAAGATTTGTTTTGAGACAGGTCTTACAACCAGACCTGGCTTCAAATTGGATATGCAAACAAGGATAAGTTTGAATTGATCCTTCTGTTCTGCTTCTACCTCTCAAACGCTGAGATTACAGACATGTGATGCCATGACCAGCTGAACTTCTTTATACAACAATGGTAGAGTGTGGGTTGGAGAGACAGCTCAGTGGTTAGTTAATTCCCGAGGTCCTGAGTTCCGCCTTTAATCCTAGCACTTGGGAGGTAGAGGCAGGTGGATTTCTGAGTTCGAGGCCAGTCTGGTCTACAGAGTGAGTTCCAGAACAGCCAGGGCTATACAGAGAAACCCTGTCTCAAAAAACAAAAAAAGGTCCTGAGTGGCTCACAACCATCTGTAATGCAATCTGCAATCTGATACTCTCTTCTGGAGTGTACTCATCGTATATATTAAATAATTAAATCTTTTTTTAAAATGGTAAGGTATTTGTATAGTGTCTGCTATAATACATATGTTCTGTACATTGCCAAGCAATATCAATTAGGGAATGAAGAAGGAAAAGTCTGTAGAAATTAAGTCAGGTGTAATTTCTCCCCCAGATCTTTTTTATTCATTTATTTACTAGCGCGGGGGACAACCAAGAGCTGCCTTGGATACTGTCGGCCCTCCCCGAAGATCTGTCAGGCTTGAATCTGTGCATGAAATCATGAACATGAAGCACTAAATGTGAGCCTCCCTGAAGATGCTAGGAATGAAGCCACAGTTCTTTCAGAGCAAGCAGTGCTCTTAACTGCAGAGCCATCGCTCCAGTCCCCTACATGGACTTATTAGTACCAAGGAAAAATAGTAATTTTACAAGATACAAACCCGACAGGTACCGTCTTTATGGTATATTAGAATTCTGTTTTCCAAAACAACCAGGTAAGAAGCACACAGCATCATCTGGTTGAAGCCCCTATCCGAGTCAGATGACCTAAGACAAACCCGAATGGGTGAGCTACAAAAAGACCTATAATCGAAAGCAACAAGGTTAGGAACACCGAAGACTGAGCGTTCTCGCAGTGAGGTCTGCCTAGGCTGTCCTGTGTAAAATTCTCAAGCCACCCCTGCCATGATTTCTGTGTTCTATTGTTCGACTTTTCACAATTCATTCAGTCACATAAAGTCTTAATTTTCCATATTTGTTGTTCTATTTGTTGCTTGAATTGTAACAGAAGCACCATGATGTATAGGACTTTTGTCTGTCTTGCTTCTTACTCTGACGCCTTGGAGGCGGAGGAAATGCACACGTCACAACTTTCTGAATCCCTCTCATTCTCAGAAATCCGTTATTTTGTGTCTATGGTGTTTAAGGTTGAACCCGTGCTATGTAAGTGTTCTTATCACTGAGGTGCATTGCCACCCCTAGGCACCTTTTGAACAAAGCTTTAGTCAAACATAGTGGCACAGACCTGTAGTCCCAGCCACTGGGGCAGGGGATGAGGGAAAGTTGGGGTGAGCACGAGGCTTACTTACGAGCTGGAAAGTATGAGGCTAGCCTGAGCATCACAGAAGGACAAAGACTACACTGGGAGAAGGAACGAGGCAGGGAGGAAAAGTTCTGGATTGATGTATTAAAGATTCTTAGGGCTCCAGAAAAGAAATTCTTGATGAGGCTATGAAGATACCTACACATTACCAGAGGGAGTCAAGTGGCACAGCACTCTTAACCCTCCAGTCCTCCTGCATACTTTCCCAGGGTCAGGTTTTCTTGAATTGTCCCTTGTAACCAATACCCTTCCCTCTTGCTTTTTTTGTTGTTGTTGTTTTGGTTTTGTTGTTTTGAAATAGATATTTCCTCTGGCTGTCCTGGAATTCATTCTGTAGATCAGGCTCAAACTCAGAGATTTGTCTCTACCTCCTGGGTGGTGGAATTAAAGGCATACACCTGGGCTGGCAAGATGGCTCAGTAGTTAGGAGCACTGACTGCTCTCCTAGATGGTCCTGAGTTCAAATCCCAGCAACCATATGGTGGCTCATAGCCATCTGTAATGGGGTCGAATGCCCTCTTGTGTGTCTGAAGACAGTAACAGTGTACTTACATATAATAAATAAATACATCTTTTTTTAAAAAGGCATACACCACCTCCTCCTGGCTTCTATTTGCTGTTGTAAAGTCTAAATTCTGCTTCAATTACTGTACATGCAATATTGCTATATATACAACATACACTATATCCTTAATGCATCCCCACTGGTAAAACTGAAGACAAAAACCCAGTCACATGCACGGTTTCAACTGACAAATGTTCTGGTCTTCAAATTCACATCCTGTGTAGACTTTACTCTCTCAGTTTGATACTCAAGTCTTTGACCCTTATGATTTTTCTTCTGTTTTATTTTTTAACGAGATATCATACAGCCCAGAATAGCCTTACCTCCCTGTATCACGGAGAATGGCCTTGAATTCCTCATCGTCCTGTCTCCACCTCCCAAGCTTTGAGATTGTATGCATTTACCTGGCTGTTTTTTGAGTCTTCCAATAGCTCAGAGTGGAACTCAGTGATATAGCTGGCCTCAGGCTCCCCAGCAATCCTCCTGCTGTAGCCTCCAGAGTTTTAGTAGTGCAGCTCTGAACCTCCAAGCTTGGTCTCAACTCTTCTCTAGAGCAACATCTCCCCTTGAATGTCTAACAAACATCTTGAGTATGATACAGGCAAAACCAAATCTTGATCTTGCTCCCTGTGCCTGTGGATGACAATTTTACCTTTCCAGTCACACACCCAGAAACTCAATGGCTCATCAATGGCTTTATTTTTTATACCCCCAAATCTGACTAAATCTAGCATGCTTAAGTTTGAAATCAGTCCAGAATGGGACCCCTCCCTTCTGCTTCCACTTTCCTGACTTGGGCTGCTCTTCTAACATTACTTCTTAGTTTCTTGACAGTTCACTTCCAGTGGTTTGCCTTCCCTGCTTCCCACTATAAATGTTCTTTCCACATACCCAGACTGTTTTTTGAATTGGCGTTGGGTGTGATTGAGTTGGTGGAGTGTTTTCCTAGCATGTGTAAGGCCCTGGGGTCCTTCCCTAACACTGCAATAAACACAATTTTTTATTATATGGTTCCTGTGCTTAAAATCCTGTTACATCTGGGTTTGGTGGCTCATGCCTATATTCCCAGAATTTGGGGGACTAAGGCAGGAAGATTACTGAGCATTCTAGGTTAGCTCTGTCTATTTAAGGGTGTTCCAGGCCAGCCTGACTTACAGTAAGATGCTGTCTCAAAAACTAAAATCCTATTACATATCTTATAATGTGTGTGTGAGAGTGTGTGTGTGTGATATGTGTATATGTGTAGGTGTGCAGACTTGTGTATGCATGTATGGAGGCCGGTTGACAGAGGTATCTTTCTGTCACTCTCCACCTTATTTTTAAACTATTATTATTACTACTACTGTACTTGTTACATGTGAAGGTTAGCAAACAACTCTGGGATGGTGATTGGCTCTCTCAATGTTATGTGGATTCCAAGGATCAAACAACTCATCAGGTTTGTACAGCCAGCACAGCACCTTTATCTGCTGAGCCATCTCACCTGCCGCATGTTACTATTTTAATTTTTTTAAAACAAGGAGTTCCATCATTTCATTTTTAAAGATTTATTTATTATTATATGTAAGTACACTGTAGCTGTCTTCAGACACCCCAGAAGAGGGCATCAGATATCTTTAAGGATGGTTGTGAGCCACCATGTGGTTGCTGGGAATTGAACTCAGGACCTTCAGAAGAGCAGTCAGTGTTCTTAACTGCTGAGCCATCTCTCCAGCCCCCCATCATTTCTACCCCTCTCCCTTCTCCAATTTATCCCACGACATAAACATACATATGGGAGTTAATCTAGTGTTACTCACAAGGCTGATCACTTGGATAACCTGTCAAGGGGCATGTCCTAGAAGAAAATTGATTCTCTTCTTAGCAGCTACTAATTGTCTGTAGCTCTTGGGAACTCCCCACCTCCATTCACATTGCCATCTCATCTGCTATTGTCATTCTACAGGTCTTGTTTTTAGCAACTGTATTGGGATTTCCTGGATGCAGCTTCCCTGTTATATATAGAATATACCATCTAGAAGCAGGCCTCCTGGTCTTCTGGCTCTTACAATCTTTCTACCTACCCCCTTTCCCTTGGGTGTATGGGTTGATTTATAGATTTACCAATTGGGGATGAGCATCCAATGGTCAGATCTCTGAATTTTGACCTGTTGTGGATCTCTGTTGCAAAAAATATAAAGCTTTGGTGGGGGAGGTGATGGCTACACTTAACCTGGATATAAGGATAAGTGTGTAGAACACAGAAACTATAGTGACTCCAGAAAAATGGCAGTAGTAGGTTCTCATCTAAAGCCTATGATCTCTCTAACCACAGGCAGTTGGCTAGGTTTGCAGTACTAGGCATGAATTTCCTCACACCGATTAGACAGCTAGCCATTAGTTTAGTTATTCCCAAGATATAAGTGCCACTCTTGTACCATTGAAGTTATCTTGCTTGGTTGGTCAATATGGTTCATAGGCTTTTCAGCTAAGTAGGGCTATTCTTTTTTTTCCTTATTAGCTTGCAAAGCACCTGCAGATACTATGCAAACTAGTCCTCAGGGAGGAAACTTCTAGGTCAGCCATTCTTAATCTGTGGGTTGAAGTCCTTCAGGGATTGAATGACCCTTTCACGGGGTTGTATATCAGACATCTTTCATATCCGATATTTACATTACAATTTATTACAGGAGTAAAATTTGTAACTGTGTTACAAAGCAGTAATGAAATAATTATTTGATTGGGGGTCACCACAACATGAGCAACTGCCTTAAAGGGTCGCAGCAGTAGGAAGGCTGAGAACCCTTGGTCTAGGTCAATTTCAACTTAGTTCCTCCAAGTCCTCGCTCTGAAATGTGTGGTATCTTCACCATTAGGGTCTTACTTTCAATTCCCCAAAGAGCAGTGGCAACAGCCTTCAACTGGGGGGATTCTCTTGAACAGTACCCCACTTCCCAGCCAAGACCTGGAAGAGAGCTTTCCCTTGTTTGGTGCTGGGGTTGTTGTTAGTCTATGGCCCCGGGGTGGAGGGGGGTATCATCACTCCATGTGTGTTAAGTAGGCTTATAAAATAGTGTATTTCCTGATGGCTTTTCCAAACACCTTTAGTATTATTTATCTTTCGTCCTTAATTTTTTTTAGACAAATTGCTTCTTACTAAACCTGCAACTCCCCTGTTAGCTAAGCTGGCTGGCCAATGAGCTTCAGCTTTTCTCCCATTTCTGCCTCCCAATATTGCAATTACAGGCCTAAGGTATCATGCCCAGTGTTGCATGCATGCTCAGGTCCTGAAGTAAGTCACTGAGCTATGTCCCTAGCCCCTCTCCATGAATCTTAAATGCTAAATATCTCAATCGGCTTTACAAGGACCTGGTTGATCTGTCCTCAAACCTCTTCTAGTACCCTCCTTCTTCCTTTCTAACTCTACAAACCATTGTGTTCTTTTTCATATATGCCATACTTAAGGGTTTTCGCTCCCAATATTCTCCCTACACAACCTTTCTTCTGTTCATATGCAAGAGATGAATAAGGGAAAAATCTTTTTTTAACCAAAGTTTCCTTTATACAAAGTATTAAAATGAAATTGCATTTCTAAAATGAAACCATAGGTATACAGTTGTAGTCATTGAGTAAACTAAGTTAAACGCTATACATTAAAGAGTAGCATCACCGGGTGTTGTGACGCACACCTGTGATCCCAGCACTTGGGAGGCAGAGGCAGGTGGATTTCTGAGTTTGAGGCCAGCCTGGTCTACAGAGTGAGTTCCAGGACAGCCAGGGCTACACAGAGAAGCCCTGTCTCGAAAAAAACAAATCAAAAAAACCGAGAGAGAGAGAGAGAGAGAGAGAGAGAGAGAGAGAGAGAGAGAGAGAGAGAGAAACATCAGTGAGGCAAATGTATGAACAGAGACACTCCTGAATTCCCCTGTTTCATCGAGCATGAAAAACCACCAGTTTTTAGTCCTTTTCTTGTACCACATTATTCTGTATCCACATTCTCTGCATTTGATTGGATCCCTGGATATTATCTCATTTTCGGTGTTACACTGTCCACAAACATGTATCATTGGCTGCTGCTTTGGTGGTTGAGCATGTTTCTGGGTGTCCGTTTTTAGTGTCTCTGCAGCGGGAAGAAGCGTCCCTTCTCTCATAGGGGAAAAATCTTTGGGAAGAATGCTCTTGACTACTGCAAGGATAGAATCGTTGTTGTGTCCCCAGAATTCCTCACTGCATAGGTGCTCAAGAAATCTTTCAGATGAGCAAATGTGAAGGTTATTGGCAATATTTGAAATACTGAATCTGAGGTGATAGAAGCATTTTACATTAAATACCTTGGCTTACACATCACCACTGTGTAAAACTGCAACCTATCCTAATAAATCCACTTTACTGTGGTTTATTTTTCTCCATAGCATTTAGTACATCATGTACAGTGGTGTGTGTACAGAAAGTAATTTCTCTATTCCAAAAAGATTAAAATGAAACTGAATTTTTCCTGTTATTTAGCATTTGTTTTTGTGTTTGTTATTTTGTTTTATTTTATTATTATTATTCTGAAGTGTCAAGGATCAAATCTAGGGTTTGCACATTCTATACAAGCATTTTACCACGAAGCACATCCAATATTGTATAGCGTTTTTTTCCTGTAGTTTTACTAAATTTTTTTAGTTTTACTATGTTTTTGATGCACAAACACTACTAGTAAATTATATATTATATATAACATATAGTAAATTATACATATAGATATAGATATAGAGATAGAGATACAGATACAGATATAGTTTGTAGCCTGGGATGGGAGTCGGGCTAAACAATGTAGCTTAGGTGAGCAAGGTTGAGCCATTTGGTTTTATATAAGTTCATGCAAGACATACAAACAGTTCTTAGAAACTATCACTAGATACAATAGTTACATATTATACAATATGTACAATAGCGGTATATACAATGTCTAGTCAGTCCTATAGTTATATACACAATGTATTAAATATAAGATACATTTGATACAAACAGATGTAAATCATTTACATATTAACATTTGCAGCTGGGCATGGTGATACATGCTTATAAATACTTTCAGCACTTGGTAGAAGAAGCAGGAGACTCATAAGTCCATGATCAGCCTGGGCTGTACGGCACGTTCAGCCAGCTTAAGTTGCATAAGGAGTTCCTGTTAAATATGCGCACACGTATTTATGTTCATACATGGTCATTTATGTAGTCACAGACTTCTTATTATAATTAATATGTATATGTGAGGCTATTGTTTGTTCTTATTTGTTATGTTTATGGACTGTTTCTCACAATAGAATATTGTTCGATGAGGGTAAGGAAGTGCCCGCACCTAGCCCACATCTTGAGCTCCACAAACGGAAAAAAAAAATGAATGAACGCTTTTGGCTACTGGAGTCCCAGACTTTCCGCGCTTAGGTAGGATGTATCTTCTCATGTGAAGGCACTATCCTATTCCGTTCCCTTTTCCTACCCTCACAGAGCACACAGTTCTAGGGAATAAGCCCAGGCTTACATTTTCCCATATTCTAGGGGCTGATGCCCACCACGTGCACCAGGCATTAGCGGGACAGGACTACTACTCCCAGCATGCATCGCGCATTGGGGTCGTACCACAATCTGCAGGGGATATATGACCGTGAAACGGGTGCCAGAGGCGACGAAGTAGGGAGAAGCGCCCCTCTATTCAGGCATCTGTGGTACACCCCAGACCCGGCCCTCTAAGGCCCCCGCGCTTCCGAGCTCCGCGCAAACTCTGGTTCTTTTTGCACGACCGAGGTGGTTTGCTCTTCCGTTGCCCTGTGGCTTCGGCTTGTCTCCAGAAGGAAGGCGAGGCTTCCGCCCAGCACTGGGGGTGAGCGGGAGCACATTGCCCCCAAGCCTCTGAACAGCATTGGGAAGAGGGTGCTTCCCTAATTCCAACTTCAGGGATCCCTAATGGGCTTGTTTGGAGGTTGTGGGGCCCGGGTGGCATTCAGTGGGTGTCTACTTTTGAGGAGACCCTCAGGAAGCGGTGCTTGGGGACTCGGGTGGCATTTGGGAGTCTGTTTTATGAGGTAGTTCTTAGACGCAGATTTATGCTCCTTGGAAGCAGGGCTTAGGAGGAGCTTGAGGGAGGCTCGGGTCTGTATATGAGTACTCTGTTGGTGGGAAGAATTTTCGGGCTCTTCAAGAGGAGAGAAGTTTGAAGTTACTGAAGTCAAGGCGGGAGTTGGGGAGGGCTTGTACTGGGACCGGGCCGGGTGACAGTTGGGAATGTTCAGCACCGACGTGGCACTGTAGAGGTATGAGTGGCCTTTGTGACCTCTGAGTAGGTGATGAGGTCTGTGCCGCTGATTTACCGTGGGCTGTGAAACGCGGACACTTCAGGGGCCCAGACGCTGGGAGACGAGCCTCTAAACCGAGGTCAGGAAAGAGTGTGCCAGGTTCTTCCGAGCGGACACGTAGGGCTGCCGGGCCACCGAGCGGTCCTTGGCTACTGCTTTATTCATTTGTGAGGGGTGGGGCTATGGTGTGAACCCTCTTTCGCACCTGGTCCACTAGAAGTGTCAGCTTATGAATTGCTCTCTAGGGGGCGGATCAGCGTGCGGAAGGGGCGTGTTGACGGGGTATCCCGAAGTCAAGTCTGCCTCACAAAGTAGAGTTTATTGATAACCCATACAATAATCCGTGAAGGTGAGTAGCGGCCCGGAGGGGGTTTTTTAAAGGCTTTTCTACGGGTGCTATGCATAATGTATGAGGGGCGTGTCCTTTACAGTTTCTTCTTCGGGATCGGCAGTTAGCTTTCCCTCACAGGTTCCAGCATTTAAACCTGGCATCTATCAGAGATGATGCCGCTGGTATTGGTCATGCTTTGTCTCAGTAATTCTAGATTACTAACCCCAGACTCTGGATTGAAGTCCCATCTTTGGCAAGTCTTTTCTGGAGCCCAAAGGTGGGTATACAGGATGATAATAATTTACACCAGTTTACTTTTATTAATCCATTTTATCTTCACAACTTCTCAAAAGTAGGTTTCATCCTACTTCATAGATGAGGAATCTGAGATACAGGGCAGGTAAGTAATTTGTCCTAAAGTCGAACAGTGAATGGCTGAACTAGGATTCAAATCTGATCTGTTGGGTTTCAGAGTTGGATAATGCTCTCCACCCCCAAGCCAATTTAACTGTGCTATTACTGGTTTGGGCCCCATGACTCTTCTCTCCAACTTTCTCTCTCGCCATCACCCCTCCTCCTCCCCCTCCCCTCTCCTCCCTCCTCCTCCCCATCCACTGTCCTCCCCTCCCCTCCTCCTCCCCCTCCCCTGTCCTCCCCTCCCTCCTCCTCCCCTCCCCTGCCTCCCCTCCCTCCTCCTCCCCCTCCCCTGTCTTCTCCTCCCTCCTCCTCCCCCTCCCCTGTCCTCCCCTCCCTCCTCCTCCCCCTCCCCTGTCCTCCCCTCCCTCCTCCTCCCCCTCCCCTGTCCTCCCCTCCCTCCTCCTCCCCCTCCCCTGTCCTCCCCTCCCTCCTCCTCCCCCTCCCCTGTCCTCCCCTCCCTCCTCCTCCCCCTCCCCTGTCCTCCCCTCCCTCCTCCTTCCCCTCCCCTGTCCTCCCCTCCCTCCTCCTTCCCCTCCCCTCCCTCCTCCTTCCCCTCCCCTCCCTCCTCCTCCCCTCCTCTGTCCTCCCCTCCCTCCTCCTCCCCTCCTCTGTCCTCCCCTCCCTCCTCCTCCCCTCCTCTGTCCTCTCCTCCCTCCTCCTCCCCTCCCTCCTCCTCCCCCTCCACTGTCCTCCCCTCCCTCCTCCCCCTCCACTGTCCTCCCCTCCCTCCTCCTCCCTTCCTCCGTCCTCCCCTCCCTCCCCTGTCTCCCCTGTCTCCCCTCCCTCCTCCTCCCCCTCCCTTCCCTCTTCCTTCCCTCCCCCTCCCCTTTCCTCCCCCTCCCCTCCCTTCTCCTCCCCCTCCCCCTCCCCCTCCCCCTTCTCCCCCCTCCTTCCCCTCTCCCCTCCCCTCTTCTTCTCCACCCCTCCGCTTCTCCTCTTTTGTTTCTCTCTCTTTTCCTCCTCTCCTTCAACCTCCAGTCTGTCACTATGTTTCCCCGAGGCTTGGGGAGAATTAGGGATCTGCCTGCCTCAGTCTGCCAAGTACTGTTTGAAGTTAAAAGGAGGGGCTGGAGAGATGGCTCAGTGGTTAAGAGCACTGACTGCTCTTCCAGAGGTCCTGAATTCAAATCCCAGCAACCACATGGTGGCTCACAACCATCTGTAATGAGATCCGATGCTCTCTTCTGGTGTGTGTCTGAAGACAGCTACAGTGTACTCACATATAATATATAAATACATCTTTAAAAAAATCTAATTGAAATTAAAAGGAGTAATTTTAGCTAATTGTGTGTCTCCAACTGAGGCAGGAGGATCTGGAATAGGGGTATTTGAAACTAGCATGGTCTCAAACCACTCTTTCTCTCTCTTCCTCTTCTTTCCCTCTCCCTCTTCTTTGTTTTGTTTTGTTTTCGAGACAGGGTTTCTCTGTATAGCCCTGGCTGTCCTGGAACTCACTCTGTAGACCAGGCTGGTCTCGAACTCAGAAATCCACCTGCCTCTGCCTCCCAAGTGCTGGGATTACAGGCGTGCGCCACCACCGCCCGGTTTCTCTCTCCCTTTTCTTGCTGTTTTTCTTCCCTCTCTGGGTGTGTGCTTGTCTCTTTCTCCAGGGTCTGTTTTCCCCCAGATTTGCCAGGTATTAGTGATCCTTGTGCGGTAGCCTGCCAAGTCCCTTGGAATTATAAGAGCTGTGCTAGCACACCTCAACAAAACCCCATCTTTTAAAATAGTGTTGCTACTGCTCAGGATAATTCTCTGGTATTATGTGCCAGGCACTATTCGAAACCCTTTCTACATAAATATGTAAATACTCAATCACAAGGTAAGTTCTTCTTAATCCTCATTTTCTGATCTGGAAACATTCAAGTTGATACTTTCTGTAGTGGCTGGATATATGCTCAAACGTAAGTAATTTTGAATTAATGCAAAGATACCTACATATTACCTTTAGTTACATATATTTGAAAACTGTAACAGGGCCTTGTGCCAGCACTGCTGAGACCCTTTCTGTACTCATTCTCATACACATTTCATCAGTGGATTTTTTGAGGTGGGGATTGGTGTGGCTTTTTTGTTTGTTTGTTTTTTATGATACTATGAATCAAATCCAGGGTGTTGGGTAAGTGCTTTATCCATAGTCTACATCTCCAACGGAGGTGGATTGGTTTCTTTACTATCGTTGCCTATCGAAGGCATGTAGTGAGTTTATATTTAGCTGTATTTATCTTAGACAAGATAAGCCCCTAAGTGGTCACGGATGACGAGCCTGGACTGTGCTCACTCAGGCTTTGCAGGGTTATCCTTTATGATCAGTGCGTTGACTATTGTCTCATAAATTTCCACTTGCTGGGCGGGGCCACTTTGGGTGGGAGGCTGCCCGTCAAGCCTCATGAATAATTCATGAACTGGATGAGATTGGTCTTTTTTTTTTTTTTTTTTGAGACAGGGTTTCCTATTAACCAGGCTTGCCTCTAACTAACGAGCCTCCTGCTTCCACCTTCTAGTGCAGAGACTAAGGGCCTGTGGCACCGTGCGCATAAGGGCAGCTTGGGTGCAACCTTTCTTTTGGTGGCCCTCCCCCAACACCCCCAAGACAAGGTGGCTTCTGTGTGGCTTCTGATTGTCCTGGAACTCCCTCTGTAGACCGACCTCAAACTCAGAGATCCTCCTGCTTCTGCCCTCTGGGTCTGGGGATTAAAGTTGTACACCACCACACCCGATAGATAGGCGCAACCTTTCTTGACCTGTTTTCCAGTTGAGCTAGTGCTGCAGCTCCGGCAGGTTCATTCAGTATTTAGGAGGCAGAGGAGTCCGTTTTTCCTGCAGTAGCCCTGTTTCTTGCTTACTGGATATTAGATGGAGCAATAAGGCAGGCCTGCCTCCTTTGTTCCAGCCCACTGAGTGTCGTGCATTATTCATGAACAAGATATAGCTTTGCTCTCCTTGATTCCCAGCAACTGCAAGATCATTCATTATTCATGAGCATGGGGTGTGGTTGTGCTTTTTTACCATCTCCTTTCTGGTTCCCTAGACTTAGTAAACCCATCACCTTGCTTCGTGATTCACGATCGGGAAGAGTGGCCCTGAGGTCCCTCGTTGATTTCTTTGACAGCTTAGCTGCAGTAATTCTCTATTCATATTTCATCGGGCATGGCCTCTTGCTCTACCTGTTTTTCTAGTTACTGCCTCCAGAGCCACTTGGGGGAGCTGTTCTCCTTCCAATTAAAGAAGTCCCAAACTGGGCAGGGAAAATACATGATTCATGAGTGGGCGCGGTCCCCTTGCATCCGGGTTTCTGGGGGTGGGGCTCAGGGTTTTGTTCCGGCCTTGGGCTCTGCCGCCGCCATCTTGTGTCTGCTGCTGGGGTGAAGGAGGGTGGCAGGGAAGACCACAACCACAGCGGTCGGGGGAGGAGAAGGCGACAGTGATCCTAGCTGGCCCAGGCGGCAGGAGGAGGAGGAAAAAGAGGAGGGTGGCGGCCGAGCTTGATTTCGGCTCCTTGAGGAGTTGGCGGCGGCGCGACCCGGGGAACCGGCATTGGTAATAGCTTTTCTCTGCACCTGGCTCGAAGCGCAAGGGCTCTGGGAGGTATGGGAGGGTCCCTGCTGGCTCTCTGCCAGCCCGAGGTCTGAGTGCACTGCGGTGCCCTGGGTATTAGGAATCACTAGACAAGCGGATGTGGGGGTGTGCAAATCCTGGGGTGGGGTAGATCATTTCTGTCTGGGACCACCCATATTCCCCTGGGCTCCGAAATCTGACCTTGACATCAGACCCCTATCAGCTTCTGGAGACTTCTGGCTCGGCACTATAACCAGATATCTTGATCCGATCCCGAGCCTTGCATTTCCTATCAGAACTCCACACAGTCTCTCGCATAAAGACACCGGAATTCGGCGTCGCTGCTCATGAAAGCCGTCCATACTTGTGTGCTATTTGAAGACCTGCCCTGAAATCTCCCTTGAGACTCTTCCTAGCCCTTCAGTATTTGCTTTCCTGGTTTAAGAGGGGCCAGACTTCAGGGAAGGTCCGCGTGGCCTTCATTTCCGAAAGAAGAGCCTTGTCTAGCATTTTCATCCAGAATCTCCCCCTCCCCCAGGATACTATCAGTCCTCAGAGCTGCCATCTGGATTAAGCCGGTTGTAAAGCTCTCTGCCTGGCCTTTCCGCGGGAAACCCATTCCTACATTTAAGGTCTCCCATTACCACTTTGACATGGCATCCTCCATCGTGGACACCTGACATTCTTATTCTTTTCAGCATCGGCCTCTAGAGACTCTCCCTGCTTTTTTTTAGGGACTCCCTCCCCCCTTTTTCATGCTCTCATTGTTCCTAAAGCATTGTCGTCTTCGCCATCGGCCATCCTTAACCTCCAATCTATTTCCTTTAGTCTCATGGGACTAGACACCAGGGAGGACCTGTTTGGACATAATTCTCCTTTAGTGATCCCCTGCCGCCATCTACTCTTTCAGAATCTTGATTTGTAGCCCCATCAGCCAACTGCTCTCATCCTAGACCCGATTTTTGCCTTCAAGGGCCGACCAGCATTCTTGCTTCTCTTTTTCTAGATCCCTTAATCTAACAACAGGCCTCAGAATCTGCCCTCATCCGTTTTAAAGGTTCCTAGTATCACCATTCAGAGACTCTCAGCATTTGCCTTTGACTTCACTGAACCTCTATCACTGTCAGATACCCCTTTCCCCAACAGGCCAATTTATCTTCCATGGGAGTAGAAAAACCTCAGTATCTATTTACTGTGGAGTCACAGAATTCATTAGAGAAACCTAACCCCATTTGGAGATCTAGCCAGTATTTGCTTGGTAACCTATTATCCCATGATTACAGAGGTTTACTGTGTGGCTTTAGCTGGTCTCAAAAGAGACCAGCTTGCCTCTGCCTCTCTAGTGCTGGGAACAAAGGTGTACACCACCATGCTTAGCTCTTAGTAACCTTTTTAAGGTTTAAACTGCCTGAAATTCTTCCCTTTTTCACCCTATCAGCAGCTCTGGTACCTGTTTAGATCCACACAAGGCCTTTGTTGCTCCATTAGAAATCCCTCTCCAAGAGTGTGCCCTTAGAGACCTCTCCTTGCCTCTTAGCACTTAATCAATCGCACAGCTTCTTGGCACTCAGTGACAGCATCAAAGACATTTTTCTGTACATTCCCATTATTTTTAGTGAAGGGTTTCTATCACTAGAATCTAAGACTGTCAGCCCCCAGCATCCTCCTGCAGTAGTTTCAGGGCGTGTATTCTCCCACCTCTTTCTAGAGACCCAGATTTAAGTCTTTCTTAGTACTTCTGTCCAATACCCCCACCATTTATAAGGCCTCCTAAAGGTCTCGTTTGGGTCTCTTTTATTATTTCCTTCACAGCTCCTTCATGCCTTTCTCATACTCCTCAAGACTTCTCATTTAAAACCTAGAAAGCTTGACAAGTCTTAGCACCCTCCCCTCTACAGTATCTTTCCTACCTCAATCAGCTGGCTCTGCTTCCTAATCCTACCCCAGGTTCCCCTGCTCAGCCTTTCTCTGCTTTGAGAATAGAATATTCTCAGGCTTCAGTCATCAGTTTGGAGACCCCAGGTAAGTTTGAAATGCTTTAATTTCAGCTTTGCCAAGTAAGTTTGCCAAGAATGTATTTAGAAAATACATTCTCTTTACTTGAGCTTAGCCACAAGGCCAAGAGTCATGGAAGATCTGTTCTTTTTTTTTTTTTTTTTGGATTTGGTTTTTTCAAGACAGGGTTTCTCTGTGTAGCCCTGGCTGTCCTGGAACTCACTCTGTAGACCAGGCTGGCCTTGAACTCAGAAATTCGTCTGCCTCTGCCTCCCAGAGTGCTGGGATTACAGGCGTGTGCCACCAACGCCCAGCAATTTTGTTTGTTTGTTTGTTTTGTATTTTGTTTTTTTGGGTTTATTTTTGGATGGGAGTAGGGGAATCTTTAGCTCTTGCCCCAGGGTCTCTGCCCCAGATTCTTCCTGCTTGCCTTGATTAAGGGGCTCTCCAAACCTGGCAATTGAAATCTCCCTTTTTATATTTTTTGAAATAGTCTCACTGTACAGTTCAGGCTGATCTCTAACTTAAGAGTCCTCCTGCCTCTGCTCCTAAATGTAGTTGAACCAGGGGCACACCTTTAACCCCAGCACTTGGGAGGCAGAGGCAGGTGGATTCTGAGTTCGAGGTCAGCCTGATCTACATAGTGAGTTCCAGAACAACACACCTTTAATCCTAGCACTTGGGAGGCTGAGGCAGGCAGATTCTGAGTTCAAGGCCAGCCTGGTCTACAGAGTGAGTTCCAGAACAACACACCTTTAATCTCAGCACTTGGGAGGCTGGGGCAGGCAGATTCTGAGTTCAAGGCCAGCCTGGTCTACAGAGTGAGTTCCAGGACAGCCAGGGCTACACAGAGAAACCCTGTCTCGGAGAAAAAAAAAAACAAAACAAAACCAAAAAAGAAAAAAAAAGTGTTGTAGTTGTGGGCCTGTACTGCCACACCTGGCTTCGAAGTCCAATTTTGAACAGTGATCCCAATCCTGCCAACTTAGACCCTTGCTGCCAGCACTGGGTGGAGGGGGAGAGGTAAAGGTCTGATAAAGAGCTGTCTGGCTCTGGATCTTGTCTGATGTAGGGAGCAGAGAAAGAATATGCCGGGTAGAACAAACCAAAAAATGGCAAGGGAAAGGAGATAACTAAGTAATGGAGGTCCCTGTGGGTGTCTTGAGAGGAACCTCTGCCCTCAAGTTCTTGAGTTTTGGCCACAGATGGCCTCTTTAGCCTCATCATGAGGTCAGCTCCTTTTCTCCCAGCTTTTGGAGAAAATGGGCTTAGAAGAAATAAGATCTCCATGCCAAGTCACTGCCAGAAAATGCAAAATAGGAATTACCTTTGACTCCTACGTAAGTTCTCAGTTCTCTTCCTACCCAGGTTGGATCTAAGCATTCCCAGCAACTGCACAGGCAGACTTTGACCCTAAGCAGGCTCCTACTTCCCCTCTTCTCTCTTTCTTTACCTCCCATCTCTGGGCTGGACCCAGAGTCAAATTCTGACACTACTCATCTAGGAAAACCATACAAACTAGACAAATAACATGAGGCCAGGACAAGTGAGAGAAGTTCTCCAAGCTTTCGCTTTCTATTTCTGGTAAGAAAGTAAGTAGGCTTATATAGTTCACAGCCATTGTTGGCTTTAGACAAAGCCCTTTACTCTTGTGACTGATGGGGTAGATAGTAGAGAGCGCTTGTCATTGTGTTCATATTAGAATGTGACAGTGCCAAGATGGAATCTTAGGTATGTTGGTAGTCTTAACGGTCAGAAAAGGTTTCATTGTAAGAACAGTTATGTGAACAGAAAACTCAGGGTCTATGCAAAGGCTTGTGCTTTGAAGAGCCACTGGGCCTACAAAGTGATTCTAGGTCCTATCTTCTATTTATAAGCATGTGAATCCATCACCATTAGAGTTTACTTCAATAGCAGGCTGTATCTCCTCCCCTCTGGATCTAGTTTGTCACTTGACCATATGAGCTCAGGTTTTCTCATTTGTTCAACGGGGATCTTAGGGCCCTGCCTTGCAGGATCAGGAGAATTGAGAGCATGAAATTTTCGCTCTGAAAAGTAGCTTGAACTTCAGAGTCATTGGATCTGGTCTGATCCCAGTTCAACCACTCTGAGCGGGAACTTTGGTCAAGTCACCAAACATCCCTGAATGAAGTTTTTCCTCCCATGCCAGCTGGGGTAAATAGTAGTTCAATTCCCACAGGGTTTCCCTGAGGGCAGACAGCGACAAGGCTAGTAAAGTGCTTAGCGTGGCCTCTGACACAGAGAAAACTAGTAAATGCTCTTTTGTCATCACTGCCAAGCTGCTGAGGGGACTTCATGAAGAGACTTTAAGTGTGTATTTTCTCTCTTCATGCAGCCTGTTTTAATGGCCTGGGTTATTGTCTGTTCCTAGAATTGGGAGAAGGGTTTGGGCATTGTAAGGCTCTGCCCTGCCCTGCCCTCCTGGGCCCGTGGTCTGTGTCTTTTCTCATCTCAGCAACTCATAGAGCTATATCATCACCCATTTTGCAAAGTGAGGGAGCAGCTCTACATGATACCTATCAGGGACAAGATTTGAAACCTGAGTATTTCCTGAGTGCACGTCTGTCCTCCCGTCTCCCCAGAATGGTCTTCCTTTTCCTCCATTGCATTGGCACCTTTCCCTTATGCTGGGCTAGGGAAAGACAAAGTGACTTAGCAGTCAGCTGTGGGGATTTGCAAGCCAAACCACCTTGGTTCAAATCTTGAGTCTGACAGTAGAGTGATCCTGGACAAACCACTTCATCTGTCTGTACTAGTTTCTTTCCCAATAAAGATTTCTTAATACTTAAATCTTCTCCCAGTATTACCAGTAATAAGCAGAAAAATAGTTTAAAGCCAATCAAGGCTACATGGTGAGACCCTGTATTTAAAACAAACAAACCAGAAAAATATCCCCATGTACTGTGGGCTTACCTGCAGCCTGTCCTTCTCCCCTAGATGTCCAGCTCGCCGCTGTCCAAGAAACGTCGCGTGTCCGGGCCTGATCCAAAGCCGGGTTCTAACTGCTCCTCTGCACAGTCCGTGCTGTCCGAAGTGTCCTCAGTGCCAACCAACGTGAGTATCTTCTCCCTGGAGACTGGCAGGTATGGTGGTAGGAAAGGGAGTCTTTCTTATTACTCTCCATTTGCCCACACCCCACACCCCAGTCATGCATGTTGTTTTGAACCAATTCTTGCTCTCTGGCTCCAGGGGATGGCGAAGAACGGCAGTGAAGCAGACATAGATGAGAGTCTTTACTCCCGGCAGCTGTAAGTCCGGCTGATGTCTGCCTGGGGTGGGAAGGGGCACGGAAAGAACTGGATGGGGTGGGCTGGACCATGACCTGGACTACCCTCTAACTTGACAGGTACGTTTTGGGCCATGAGGCAATGAAAATGCTCCAGACATCCAGCGTCCTTGTCTCAGGCTTGCGGGGCTTGGGTGTAGAAATTGCTAAGAACATCATCCTTGGTGGGGTCAAGGCTGTTACCCTGCATGACCAAGGCACTACTCAGTGGGCTGATCTGTCCTCCCAGGTATCTCTTCCTAATATCCTCCGCCACCCCCCAACCCCCCTGCCACTAATCTGTGCCCCAGCCTTACCCTCCTGATCACCTGTTTCTTACAGTTTTACCTCCGGGAGGAGGACATTGGTAAAAATCGAGCGGAGGTGTCCCAGCCCCGACTTGCTGAACTCAACAGCTATGTACCTGTCACTGCCTACACTGGGCCTCTTGTCGAGGACTTCCTTAGCGGCTTCCAGGTACTTGGTGACTGCTCAGCCTCCTGCTTGATTTTCATAGAAAGAACTCAAGTCTTTTTTTTATTTTCGGTATGATTCACTATTTAATTGGCATCAAGCATGCGTGAGAGCAGAGAAGATCTTGCAGACAGGATGAGACCTCAGGCCTGCCTTTGGGGATAACATGGAGACAATGTCCTGCTATGAGTATCTAGCCCTCGCAGTGTAACTTTAGGCAGGTCACTTAGCTTTACTTACTCTTTCCATTTTCAGAATAGGAGTGGCAGCAGTAGCTACTTCATGGGGTCCCTATGAGGATTAAGCATGGAGAATAGCAGCTGAGACGTGGGGCATTTACTAGTTAAAAGCCTAGGCTGTGGGAGCTGAAAGTCTGCCTCCGGCTAAGGTCCCCAAGGTCCAAGGTACTATAGCAACGACACTCAGATATAGTAGTAGGGGCTCTTCCTGGTGGACAGAGATGGGTGTTCCTGGAGAAGGTAGAGTGAGCAGTTTCAAAAATTGTGGTGGCCTGGACCCCATCTTGAGAACCCAACAGGTAGGTATTATGAGAGTGAGCTCAGACTTTGGCTTGAAACCCTTTCACCCTGCCGGTGTCTCCCAGGGCATGGCACGCTTGTAGGCAATTAGCAAACAAATGAGTCAGCTGTTCTGCAGGCTGTGCTCAGTCTCTTTCTACCTTCTCCAGCATACCTGAAGCTTTCGTTTTCTCTGCTGTGTTTCCTCTGGCTGAATCTGATCCCCAGAAGGTCTTTGAGAGAGAGGCCTGGAGGACCAGGAGGATAACTGTCTGCATCTCCCACCACTCTCAGCTATTATTCTTCCTTCTCCCCTGCCTCCTAGTTCTGGCCTCCTGACCTGAGCTGTTTCTCCGCAGGTGGTGGTCCTTACCAACAGCCCCCTGGAAGAGCAGCTGCGAGTGGGTGAGTTCTGTCATAGCCGAGGCATCAAGCTAGTCGTGGCAGATACAAGAGGCCTATTTGGGTGAGTAGTACCACTTGTGTATGCCTTTCCCCACAACCTTTCCTAGGCCAAGACCCTCACCCCTCTTCTATAACCCACGTTTTATATTGTGTGTGTTCACCTCTCCTTGTGTGGCATTAGTGCTACTGTATCCCTGCGGCAGTGTGCCAAGTTTGCTCAGCACACATCCAGTGCACCTTGAAAGATGCCTTGGGCCTTGTGTGGGCCTCAGGCATCAGTCCTCTTGCCACTCTCTACAGGCAACTTTTCTGTGATTTTGGAGAGGAAATGGTCCTCACAGATTCCAATGGGGAGCAGCCACTCAGCGCTATGGTTTCAATGGTCACCAAGGTAAGGAAATTAGCCCCAGGGGTCTTGGCAGACAGATAGGCAATGCCAGCCCCTCTCTGTACTCTTGTACTAAGACTTGCTTCTGAGACTCACTCCTTTTTAACCAGGACAACCCCGGTGTGGTTACCTGCCTTGATGAGGCCCGGCATGGCTTTGAGACTGGTGACTTCGTCTCATTCTCAGAAGTACAGGGCATGGTCCAACTCAATGGATGTCAGCCCATAGAGATCAAAGTGCTGGGTGAGCTGGGGCCATGGGGTATCATAGGGGAACTGGCTAGGAGATTTGAAAGAGAGGAGTCCCTGGGTTCAGAGTGATGGGATCCATATCCTGAGTGCCGAAGTGGATCAGAGAATCTAGGATCCCACCAGAGCCAATGGACAGGGGAAGCAGGGCCAGCTGTTTGATTGTTAATAGGAGAATGGGCCCTAGGATCTGTGTTGAGGAGAAGGAACTTCTTTTGTTTTGAATAGGGCAGATCAAAAGATCTGACCATGTCTAAACTGATTTGGGAAAAAGCAGCCTATCAGTGTAGACCTAGGACCAGGGACATGCGAATCTCATGGCATCGGAACTAGGTCTGAAGCAGAGAGGAGATAGCTTCTGATCCCCAGTGAGGACTGTGGTTGAAAGGGTATTCGGTACCTACATTGAATCAGGCATAGGTTTTTTTCCCCTTGTTTCTTCTTGAGTTTTGTAAACTCTAAGGAGGGCATGGAAGACTGACAACCTCCCTATCTACTCTAGGTCCTTATACCTTTAGCATCTGTGACACTTCCGACTTCTCTGACTACATCCGTGGAGGCATCGTCAGTCAGGTCAAAGTACCTAAAAAGATTAGCTTTGTGAGTATTGGGGGCGAGTATTAGTATTTGTGAGTTCATGGCGGGTGGTTCTGGGACAGTGGTTCTCAACCTTCTAATGCTGTGACCCTTGTATTGTGGTGACCCCAACCATAAAACTATTTTCATTGCTACTGTTATAAAATGTAATGTAAATATTTTGCCAGAGGGGTGTAACTTATACAGTTCCAAATTCTCTGTTTATTCCTTCTCTTCTATGGTGCTTTCCTGCAGAAATCCTTGCCAGCATCACTGGTAGAGCCTAACTTTGTGATGACTGACTTTGCCAAGTATTCTCGTCCTGCCCAACTGCACATTGGTTTCCAAGCTCTGCATCAGTTCTGTGCTCAGCACAACCAACCACCTCGACCACGAAATGAGGTATGTAGTTGGGTCAGCAGCCAGTCAGGATAGAAATCCTTGGAGCTAAAGGCCCAACCCTACCTGTGCTTGTCAAATGTCCGTCCCTTGAGAGTAGCTTGAGAAACCCGTACGTGTTTCCTTTGCCCTGCCAGGAAGATGCAGCAGAGCTGGTGGCCCTAGCTCAGGCTGTGAACATTCGGGCCCCGCCTGCAGTGCACCAGGACAGCTTGGATGAAGACCTTATTCGGAAGCTAGCTTATGTTGCTGCTGGGGACCTGGCACCCATAAATGCTTTCATTGGGGGCCTTGCTGCCCAGGAAGTCATGAAGGTCAGTGGGATTTTGTCTTGCCTCTATTACTTGCTATCCAAATGTGGGAGGGCCTGATTAACACTGGCCACTTGCTCTTTCCTTCTCCTTCCCTAGGCCTGCTCTGGAAAGTTTATGCCTATCATGCAGTGGCTGTACTTTGATGCTCTTGAATGTCTCCCAGAGGACAAAGAGGCTCTGACAGAGGAGAAGTGCCTCCCAGTATGTGAACGGGCTGGAGGGAAGGCAATATTGGGGGTGTTTCTCGGGAAGCTTCTCTCTGACCCTCCTCACTTCCTATTCCTCAGCGCCAGAACCGTTATGATGGACAGGTAGCTGTGTTTGGGTCAGACCTTCAGGAGAGGCTGAGCAAGCAGAAGTACTTCCTGGTGAGTGGTCTCATTGGACGCCAACCATGTTCACCTCCCTTGGTCTCTGGCCACCCCTTCTGGGGTTCTCTTCTGCATAGAAGAGGGAGGGAGAGTCTTATTTCTTTATAAAGGGGAGAGTCTTATTTCTTTAACCTGTTACCTCTTGGTGTCATCTTCAGACTATGAAAGGTCTTTTCTACAGCCTGGGACTTGGGCATGTGGCATGAGACCTTTTTTGCTCTGTCATTGCATCCAGCAGGTGTGAGGAACTGTGGGTGGCTTTGTATCCACTTGACCCTGACTTGCCTCTGTCTCTTCTTGGCTGTTTCTTAGGTGGGTGCCGGGGCCATTGGCTGTGAATTGCTCAAGAACTTTGCCATGATTGGGCTAGGTTGTGGAGAGGGTGGAGAGGTTGTGGTCACAGACATGGACACCATTGAGAAATCAAATCTGAACCGACAGTTTCTCTTCCGGCCCTGGGATGTCACGGTGAGATGGCTGGGAGTAGGGGATGGGTCTCTAAAATCTCATTTTCTGGTCCTTTTCTTATCCAGAGTGTTTCTAGTAGAGATACACTTCCTTTGGCCCTTCTTACCCTCTATTTCTGTCATTTATTCAGCAAACATTAAGTAGCCCTACCCTGAATAAGTTATTTTCATCTTTTTTCTGAACAACTATCAAGTCTCTTTCTTTCTTTCTTTTTTTCTTTCTTTCTTTCTCCCTCCCTTCTTTCCTTCCTTCCTTCCTTCCTCTCTTTTTTAGGACTCATAGTTGAATTTAGAGATATCTAGCATGCTGCAGAAAAAGAACACAGCACAATCAACAAAGGAAGGATGAAATCAGTAACAAGGATCTTTTTAAGTTATCTCCCAGGGGGATTGCAGAAGGTGTATTTCCTCAGTAACGAATAGCAATACTCCTGAAAAGTTTCTAGCCAGGGAAGGCTGTTCATTTGTACCTAGGGCTTTTACTGGGATTTGGTTGTGTATCAGAATTTCTGAATCTAGAGGGAAAGGTATGCTTAACATAAACTACACTGTTCACACAAACAGTTCAAGCACACTGAGCCATTATTATTAGGGGGGATGGTGATGGGGACTTTTCCTAAAATCTAAGTTCCTAGACTCCACGTCCTCCATCCAAGGACCACTTTTAGAAATAGGCCTTCTACCCAGGCGGTGGTGATGCACACCTTTAATCCCAGCACTTGGGAGGCAGAGGCAGGCAGATTTCTGAGTTCGAGGCCAGCCTGGTCTACAGAGTGAGTTCCAGGACAGCCAGGGCTACACAGAGAAACCCTGTCTTGAAAAAACCAAAAAAAAAAAAAAACTAAAAAGGAAAAAAAAAAAAAAAGAATAGGCCTTCTGAAGGATGATGTTGTACATAGCCAGGTGACTCTTCAGTTTGAAACCAAGGTACCATATGAGGCTTTTTATAAGGCCATATCATTGTTACCTGTCCAATATTCCTATTCATTAAGTTATTCACTGAATAGTAATTTTAGGAGTTACCGGTGTAGATACTTGAGATATAATAAAGAATAAAATAAGGCAGGACACTGTTCATACTCTCTTCTCAGTGCCTGAGAGGCGGGTGGATCTCTGAGTTCAAGGACAGGGTGGGCCACAAAGTGAGTTTGAGGACAGCCAGGTCTACACAGGAAACCCTGTCTCAAAAAATAAAACCTAAATAAAGTTTCTAGCGGAGGAAGGTAAATAATAAAGGACAGATATATTATTGATACAATATAGATAAAGCTAGGCTCACCCATGAACTCAGGAGGCAGAGGCAGGCAGAGTTTGAGGCCAATCTGGTCTACATAGTAATTTCCTGACAGAGCTACATAGAAATTGTCTCAAAACAACAAAGAAACAATACTGATACAATGTAACAAGATACAGAGTCAATGTTGACACTTGGTAAAGGGTAAAGGAGCAAGTTGCACTTGCAGGGGGTTACTTTGTGGATTTCATTGATCATTAAGGAAGGTTTTGTTTCCACTCGGAGAGGTCCTGGAAACCAATTCACTTTACCCTAAGGGAGGATAAGAGCTAGGGAAAGGTTCTAAGCAGAGGAGGGATGTGACTTGACTGTGCTTTCATAACACTTAGGTTTATTTATTGTTGAACCATCTGGTTATGTTTGGGGAAATCTATTCTAACTTGCAATGCTGCTCTCTGAAAGAATAGTAGGTATCATGTCAACAAAAAACCAGGTGGCTGGCTAGGCTAGTCCATTGTCTATAATACATACTTGTCTTCTGCTTTTTCTTCCATTTCATTGCCACCATCTTTTCCATCTCAGCCCTGGCCTTGTGGCATTACATTAGAATATTCTGCTAAGCCAGGGCCGTCTGAACTCAGGGCCTGGTTCTTCTAGCATTAGATGAGTGTTCAGGGGGACAGCTCTCTGTGTGATGTTGAGTGAATACACCCATGTTCTACCCTCAACTGCATCTCCTGATTTCACAGAAATTAAAGTCTGACACAGCCGCTGCAGCTGTGCGCCAGATGAATCCTTACATCCAGGTGACAAGCCACCAGAACCGTGTAGGTCCTGACACGGAGCGCATCTATGATGATGACTTTTTCCAAAACTTGGATGGTGTGGCCAACGCCCTGGACAATGTAGATGCCCGTAAGTTTTGAAAGCTGGTAAAGAAAGCAAGGGCAAAAGAGTGAACGTCTGGGTTTTCCTGTTCTTTCCCAGTATGCCTTTGCTTGTCTCAAGGCTGTCCATCCTTGTTCCCACCCCCATCATACAGGTATGTATATGGATCGCCGATGTGTGTACTATCGGAAGCCACTGCTAGAGTCTGGCACACTGGGCACGAAGGGCAACGTGCAGGTGGTGATCCCCTTTCTGACAGAATCGTACAGCTCTAGCCAGGATCCACCAGAGAAATCCATCCCCATCTGCACCCTGAAAAATTTTCCCAATGCCATCGAACACACTCTGCAGGTGAGTGGTGCTCAGAGAAGAGGAAAGTGGGCAGACCGTGCTTACCAGTCCCTTGGCTTCCTGGTCTTCACAGGCCTAAGCATAAAATACGCTTTCTTCTAGCACCATTCTTTCCACCTGGCAGTTAGCATTTCTGAAAAGACTTAGTCTTCTTGTGATTCCTCCTTTTGAGTATTTTTTCCAATATGTAGACAGGTAAAAATGTCTTGGCTCATCAGTAGTTGAGAGGCTAAGTCAAGAGGACTGCTCTGAGGTCAAGGCCATTTGGACCACAAAACAAGACCTTAAGCTGAGGAAAACAAAACAAAGAATGGTGAAGGTTGAAATATCCCTCACATAAGTTTAACAGTGATTTGCCATGTTTTCTTAGATTGACATGCTAGGTATGGGGGCAGGTACCTTTAATCTTAGTACTGAAGTAGCAGAGGCAGCTGGATTTTTGACTTCTACTCATTAGATGTCAGTAAAACCATATATAACAGCTTAGAGATAGCTCCGCAGTTAGGAGTAATGGCTGCTCTTCCAGAAGACCTGAGATTGCGAGCACCCACCTGGCCATTTACAATGAACCTATAGCTTCAAGGGATCTGATGCCCTGCATGGGTACTACATGCATGTGATACACTAACATACATGCAGAACACCCATACACAGAATTTCTAAATTGGGGCCGAAGAGATGGCTTGTTGTTTATTCTCCAGATGACCAGGTTCATTTTCAACACCTATGTGGCAGTTCACAGCTGTCTATAATTGCAGTCCCAAGGGATCCAATGCCTTTTTTTCTCCCCTCTGGGGGCACCTACACACACAGCGTGCATATAAAAATCTTTTTTTGTTGTTTTTTTTTTTTTCGTTTTCGAATCAGGGTTTCTCTGTGTAGCCCTGGCTGTCCCGGAACTCACTCTGTAGCCCAGACTGGCCTCGAACTCAAAAATCTGCCTGCCTCTGCCTCCCAAGTGCTGGGATTACGGGCGTGCGCACCACAGGAGGCTTTTTTTTTTTTTTAATCTTTTAAAAAAAATAACCAATACCACACTTTTATGGCTTCCCACTTGTTGTGTAGCTGAGGTTGACCTTGAACTGATCCTTCTGCCTCCATTTCCCAAGTCCTGGGATGTGCCACCATGCATGCCTCCAAAGCACTATATTCATGCTAAATAAAATAGGTCTTTCCCTCTCTTCTAGTTATTTGTCTCTAGCACATGATATTTAGGTTTCCTGGTCTATTGTGCAAAATGAATTTAATGCTAGTCTGTCACAGTGATATTCTATATATGATATATATGTGGAACAGTGCTGCATATCATGAAGCTAAAATGTTATGAAGTTTAACCACATCTATGTGATAAGCACCTAGGCCACAAGAATAGCTGTAGTGCTATCAGAAGAAATCTGAGTACAGTGCTGGAGTCCAACACATTCAGGATAGATAGGAATAGAGGGGTATGAAAAGACCAATCTCTCAGACACTCCATCTGACACCGCAGTTCCAAAGTGGCTGTGCTAATTTGTGTGCCCACCAATCTCACTGGGGCATGTGTATGTAGCCTTGAACTTATTTGTGTCTTAACATTCTTCCTCACTGGGCTGTTTAACTGGCACCATTATAAGTATGCATAGAGAAGAGGATAGAGCCAATATCTTATTTCCTGAGAAGTTCCTAGAGACTTAGATAGGATTTATTATTGGATTGGATCTATTTTTGTTTGATTGCTTGTTTGTATTTTGGTACTAACCTAGGGTTTAGGCAAACACTTCTACCATTTTTTTTTTTGTTGAGTCAGGGGTGCAATTGTATCCAGCATTGAACTTGTAGCAATCCTGTTTTGAAGTTGAAAAATACACTTAGCCAATATATATTTTTTTATCAAGGCATAGTACACATGTATGGGTCTCAGTACATTTTTCTCCGTGTGTACATTGGGATAGTTATTTCCTAGGCTAAGTTCATGAGGGAGTGGGAAAGGTTGGGAGCTCCTGCTTTCCCAAAGTAGCTGGGTATTTCCTACTTGCATTATCCATAATGACTTTCACAAGCCTGTGGAAGCTTATTTTGTCCATTATTCCATAAAATCTGTTTGCTCTGCCTGCAGTGGGCCCGCGATGAATTTGAAGGCCTTTTCAAGCAGCCAGCAGAAAATGTTAATCAGTACCTCACGTGAGTAACTTTGGTACCCCACCCTCCTGCCTGCCCACAGACGCATTCTCTGCTTTCTTCAGCTGTCATCCTCAATGCTAGGTGCACAGAGGACGCTAAATGTTTAGTTCTCATGCTGTTGGGGGATCGAGATGAGGAGCTTTCCATGGAGAAGGTGGGGTTGCCCTGGAGCCTAGTTCAATGGCTGCTATATAATCCTGCCCCTCGGTCCCTCTACTCCCTAACAGAGACTCCAAATTTGTGGAGCGAACCTTGCGGCTGGCTGGTACTCAGCCATTGGAGGTGCTGGAGGCTGTGCAGCGCAGCCTGGTGCTGCAACGACCACAGACTTGGGGCGACTGTGTGACCTGGGCCTGCCACCACTGGCACACCCAGTACTGTAACAACATCCGGCAACTGCTGCACAACTTTCCTCCTGATCAGGTAACGTGTTTGTTAAGTAGCTTCACCCAGTTACTAATCCAGATGTGCCTGGGGTCAGAGGCAAAAGATGTCAGAAAAATGACCTTTTCTTTTGTCCCTCATTCCTTGAGGCAAGAGAACTGGTTCTCTTGCTGATCCTCTTCATTGTGCTGTAGGCTGTGTCTGACCTGATTTTTATCAGGGTTGTAGTGAACCTCGAGGCAACTTGAAAGCAAGGGAGTCAGCATTTATTCAAATCCCAATTTTCTCTAAACTTGGGCAAGTCATTTCTCTGTACTTTTCTTTAGCTTGAAGGAGGAACAGTTTGGTATGTTTCACGGGGCCTTCTGTGAGGATTCATGGGTATTGATTAATACTAAGTACATACCTGGGGATCCAGTCTAGACTAGCAAGTGAAGCAAGTAACTAAGAATTGATTGTTTTCTCAGCTAGGACCTTGCAGTATAAGTCTTAGAAGATGGACTCCAGCTCTCTTTGGGACCCAGCCAAGGGCAGTGAGTTGGGGTGCATCTAGGATTATCAGAGATCTTACTCCTGAAACTCTCTTTGTTTTAGCTCACCAGCTCAGGGGCCCCTTTCTGGTCTGGACCCAAACGCTGTCCACACCCACTTACTTTTGATGTTAACAATGTAAGTCTTATTGGGTTTTCCTGGGGTCAGACACAGAGAGGAGGGGTGGGTGGGAAGGAGGTGGTGGCTTCCCGGCCAAGGGCGGAGTGTTAACCCTACCACGGCCTGCCTTCCCTAGACACTGCATCTGGATTATGTGATGGCTGCTGCCAACCTCTTTGCCCAGACCTATGGGTTGACTGGCTCCCAAGACCGAGCTGCTGTGGCCTCACTCCTGCAGTCAGTGCAAGTCCCAGAGTTCACCCCCAAGTCTGGTGTCAAGATCCATGTTTCTGACCAGGAGTTGCAGAGCGCCAATGCCTCTGTTGGTGAGGGTGTTTGGCCATTTGGTCAGAAGTCACTGCGCCTATCTGTCCCTAGCTTCATTAGTTGTCTTCTAATAGCTCCATGACTTTACCTTCCTTTGTACCTCCCTCCCCCTGAAATGAAGACAGACTGTTGGGGGCTCAGTCCCTCCTTCCCTCCCTCCCTCCCTTTCTCCCAGGTAAACAAACTTTGTTCTTCTTGCTTGGTGCCTATTTGCCTTGATTTTATTCTTTTCTCTGCTTCTCAGTCTGTTCATCTAGGGGCAATGATCTCCAGCAGGAGTCTCCTTTGATCACATTTTATCTTGTTCCAGATGTCCCATGTTTTCCCATCCATCCATCTCTCCCACCCTGATTCTCTGTATATGTGCTTACCCTAATGCTGTCCATCATAATTTTGTCCCCCTGCCTTCCCTTTTGGATATCTGAATGTGTCTGTAGCTCTGTAACCCCCCCTGTATTGGCCTCCTCTCTTCCCCATCCCCATGTTTTTTCTGCAATACCTGCCTTTTCATATTCCTCTCTGTATATTTCCTTTAGTCTTTTCTTCCACCTCCTCCACAGGTTCCCTCTAAATTTCTTCTGGCACATTTCCTTCTTCCTATCTCATCCTCCATCTTGTGTTGTTTCATATCTTCTCTATCTCCCCCGACCCTTCCTGTATATTCATGCTTATATACTTCCCTATATCCCCACCATGTCTTCTGTGTCTCATTACCTCCCGAAGACTGACTGACACCCCATCCGTCTGGTCACTTTACTTTCTCTTAAGGCTTTGCTCCTAGTGTCTCTGCAGATCTTGATAGCCTTTACTCCTGCCTTTTCAGGCTCGCTCTCTGTTCTGCTCTGCCTTTCTCCCTTTGACCCTTGATTCTAGGATATCTCTCCAAAATCTTATCTGAATAACCCCTTGCCATACCCTAAGGCTTTCCACGCCACTGTTTGCATCTAAAGGGATTTTTCTTTTTTTTCAGATGACAGCCGTCTTGAGGAGCTCAAAGCCACATTGCCCAGCCCAGACAAGTTGCCCGGATTTAAGATGTACCCCATTGATTTTGAGAAGGTGCTTGGAAGGGGCCCTGGATAGGACAGTTGGGGTGAGCTAAGCATAGATGGGGCTATAAGGATTGGGGATCTAGGACTATGGAGCCAGTCCCTGTCCAAGCCTTCACAGTGGTCAAATCATGGACTGCCACATAGCTTCGAATGCCACTTAGCTTTACTTCTGATCTGGGACAGGCCCGCAGGTAATTGGCATTGGAGGATACTTATATCCCAAGAGTCCAGAAAAACTTCTCATCTGATCTACTTCTCTTATTTAGGATGATGACAGCAATTTCCACATGGATTTCATTGTGGCTGCATCCAACCTTCGGGCTGAAAACTATGATATTTCCCCGGCAGACCGGCACAAGGTCAGCAGACTTTAAGCCTGATGTTCTATCCACTCTCGGTCTTGTTCCTTATATCCCATCCTCTTCTGTAGACTTCCAGTCTCTTATAAATTATGCCATCTTCCTTGGTCTATTTGTCAGAGCAAGCTGATTGCAGGGAAGATCATCCCAGCCATTGCCACAACCACAGCTGCCGTGGTCGGTCTTGTCTGTTTGGAACTCTACAAGGTTGTTCAGGGGCACCAACAACTGGATTCTTACAAGAATGGTTTCCTGAACTTGGCCCTGCCCTTCTTCGGGTTTTCTGAACCTCTCGCTGCACCTCGTCACCAGGTAGATGCCCACACACAAGATGGACCTGAAATAAAGTGTATCTCAATAGAACAAGAGTACTAAGGAAATAACAGTCAGTGGATCAGAGTGATTGAGAAGATAGTCGGTAGAAGATGAGAATAGGGTTCTCCCTGTGGCATAGGAGCTGTCATGGTAAAGATTCAGTATTTACTCAGAGTGACATGGGTTTGAACCAAAAAGGTTGTGATGGGACTTAACTGGGTCTGCATGCATCGGGGAAGGGAGGGCGGCGACTTCTGGAGTTGCCCACATCCTCTTCTCTTTGTTATTGCAGTACTATAATCAGGAGTGGACATTGTGGGATCGCTTTGAAGTACAAGGGCTACAGCCTAATGGTGAGGAGATGACCCTCAAGCAGTTCCTTGACTACTTTAAGGTAAGGTTCTTTCACCATCTTCCCCCACCTGGAGGACAAGATGTATAAGTAACGTTTTGGCCTTCCCACCATCCTAACACTACTGTTTCCCTCTCCTGCCTTCTAGACAGAGCACAAATTAGAGATCACCATGCTGTCCCAGGGCGTGTCCATGCTCTATTCTTTCTTCATGCCAGCTGCTAAGCTCAAGGAACGGTTGGATCAGCCGTGAGTAGGCCATTGCCAGGCAGGCTGGGAAAGGCCTGTTGGGTGGGGAGCATCAGATTTTGAAGCTCTTCCATTCCTCCCCATCACCTCTCCCACCCTCCCTCCCTCTCTTCCCCTCCCTCCCTCTATTGCTTTGTCTCCCTGGTCCTCTTCCCTAACCCTCACCCCTTTCCCTAGGATGACAGAGATTGTGAGCCGAGTGTCAAAGAGAAAGCTGGGCCGCCACGTGCGGGCACTGGTGCTTGAGCTGTGCTGCAACGATGAAAGTGGCGAGGACGTCGAGGTCCCTTATGTCCGATATACTATTCGCTGATCTCCGTGCATTCCCCTAAGCCCCAGTCCTCCCTCCCCAGATCCTTTCCAATCCTGGTTTCCATTTGGCCTCAGGCAGTGGTCCATGTAGCCAAGCCTGGTCTTCCCTTATTATCCAGAAACCTCGAGACCCTCTCACCCCTGCTTTGTACCTTGTTTGGAACCTAAATCCCAATAAAAACATAATAACCCAGATATAGCCATCCTGGCTGTCTCCAGGGAAGGAAGGAGTATCTCTGGAGTTCTCTGGTTCAAATACCCCAATGGGCTACAATAGCTATATGCTTTCTAGGCAGAGAAAAATGGGAGTTGATATCTCTTACCTACTCTGCATAACAAACATGAGGTACCAATGAAGTTATGCAAACCAGTACTTGGGTCCATATGATTTAAGTGACTTGAACTGGGTTCAAACTCTGTCTTCTCCATGATCACTAGCTGCCTCCATCCACTATGAAGAACACACTTAACAGTGATCAGGCTGCAAGGGCTAAGTTAGTATGTTTGGGCATTCTCCCTTGGGCAGATCCTTTCCCCAATTTGAAGCAGCAGTCTGGGCCATCCTTTGGTCTTTTGAGACAGTCTCTCTGGGTAGCCCTAGCTGTCCTGGTATTCACTCTACACCAGGCTGGTCTCAAATTCACAGAGATCTGCCTGCCTCTGCTTCCCAAGTGCTGGGACTAAAGACATGTGCCACCACTGCCAGGTCTGAACTGACCTTTACAGTCATAGTTCCCAGTAGCACCGGGATTGCCTGTATAGTTATTTCAAGTTCATGCTGAGGGGCCCTGAACAACCAGTCTGAGGAACACCAATGTCCTGATGCATACTTCAGTTTTTACAGACATGCTTGACTAAGGATATTTGAGAAGAAAATATTCTTTTCTGCTTCAGTTTGTCCATATATCCCCCTAGGAGGTACCTGGACCTCCTACCTTCCAGAGAAGAGCTGGCTCTGGGGCCAAGTAGTAACTGCCTAGTGCAGGTAGTAGCAGGAAGCTTAGCAGCAGCTCTGTCAACCCCACAGCAGCTGTGCTCCACCCTTGGTTTAGCTGAGTACTGAACAGCTGGAAACACCAACCTGCTTGGCCATCATGGGTGTTTTTCCTTCATTGATTTCTGTCTCCAACATAGCCGGAAACCAGTTTCTCTGTCTTATTTAAGAGCATGATCCTTCTCCACTTCAGTGAAATAGTTCACCCTGTCCCCAAACTTGGCCTAGTTCCCATTACAGCCTGTCCCCACATCTACCTCCCAAGCCATCTCCTGGCCCTAGGCACTGTGTATGCTCTGGCCTACCTCTGCCTATGCTTTTTTTCCCTTGGCCTGGTCTGTTGGAATCACCTTATTCTTCCATAGAGTTGTTTTAGTCTCCCACCATGCCACTTTGGGTAACTGAGGCACTTGCCTCTGATGTCTATGGTGATACGTGAATGGGGAAGTTTTCCCACTGTCAGCACTTCATTGCTTCTCCAATAAGATACCTGGCATCTACCCATTGTCTTAACCCCATTACAGGCAAACACTACATACACTGCTCTTTGTACTGGTTTTCCACCATCCCAGTTCCTTTCCGGGCAGCTTGCATACTTTGTTCTCTAACTCTTCCATTGCAGCGGATTCTCTAGACATTTCAGTCTCTACCACTACTCCTGGATTCCCTTGATACTTTACTTGTATCTGACACCCTTGTCTGCCAGCTTCAGAAGCCAGACATGGTCCGTGCCATTAATCCCAGCATGCTGGAGGTGAATCCAGGCCAGCCTGGACTACATGAGACCCTGTACCAGTTACCCTATAATTTTGACTATGTCTTAGATCACTACCATGCATTAGATTATCACTGTTGTGTATACCATTACAAAACCAGACTGATAGGAAACAGGGCTCAGCAAAGCCAGGATTAGGTCACTATTGGGCCCCCTGTATCCAGCAGACTTGGAACTATTTGCCATCTAATTATTCAACTATTTGTTTAGTGCTAACTGCTAAGCACTATTATAGGTATTTGGTACATATTAACATGATAAGGCTTATGAAACTTAGAATAGACAATAGGTACAACTACGGTAAAAGTTGACGGGCTGGAAAGATGCTGTTTCTGGGTTTGGCTTCCTGCATCTGAATTTCTGCTCATGACCATAACTCTGGTTCCAGGAATCTCATGGCCTCTTCTGGTCTAGACACAAGGCACAAACATGTGCAGTTATGCCTGCAATTTTTTATGTACATTGCTGTTTTTCCTTCATGGATAAGGGAATCAGATCCCCTGAAACAGGATTTACAGACAGTTGTGAGCTGCCATGTGGGTACTAGGAAATTGAACCTGGGTCTTCTGGAAGAGAAGCCAGTGCTCTTTACCACCGAGCCATCTCTCTCCCCTTACAAATAGTTTAAAAGATAATCTAACCTGGGCTAGAGCAGTAGCTAGTGCTTGTCTAGCATGAACCAAGTTTCAGGTTCAATCTGTTCTGCATAAGCTGAGTCTACTGGTACACATCTGTAATCGTAGCACTGGGGAGGTAATTGGAAGAGACTCCAGTGCTCAGGCCAGCCTGGCCTACAGAAAATCTTGTCTTGACCCATGTTGGGCTGTTAATAGGGCTGAGTTCAAGACCCACATGGTGGAAAGAGAGCCAATTCTTGCAACTTGTCCTCTGACCTTCACTTGTGTGCCATGACATAAGGGTGCTCGTACACAAACACACAACTTTAAAAAAGTGTATTACATTCATTTAATTGGGGGAGGTGCATCCCATAGTGTACATATGTAGGTCTCTCAGTGTGAGTCCAAGGGTCAGCACGGAAGCAGTTCAGTTTGGCAGCCAGGTGCCTTTACCTGCTGAGCTATTCTCAGTCTTACCATTCTTCTTTTTTAAAGACAGAATCTCTATGTAGCCCTGGCTGTCCCTGAGTTAGCTATGCGGGCCAGGCTAGCCTCAAGCTCACAGAACTGTCTCTGCCTCTTGAGAGTGTTAGGATTAAAGGCTTGCACCACCATGCCTGGCCTATACATTTTTAAAAAGTTCTTTTTAACGTGTCTCTGTGTCCATGTCCGTGTATGTCCGTGTGTGTGTGTGTGTGTGTGTGTGTGTGTGTGTGTTTTATGCCATGAGGAAGGGGCATCCTCACTATGCTGCATTATGATGGGCTAAGGTCCTTGGTTTCATACTGTGTATACTATTGGTCAAAGTGACAACTATAGAAAGTCATACTCTGATGAGAAAAGAAGAAAATGTAAAATGGAACATTTGTGTCTCTTTATGCATATTCACTTAATGTCATTATATGTTTCACAAAAATGACTTCCCCTGGAGCTGGAGATACAGTGTGAACCACTTGATATGTATGCTGAGAACCAGACTCTTGGGGAGCAGCAAATGTCTGTCACCACTGAGCTATTTCTCCAGTCCCAATCCCATTAGTTTATTTTTTCATTGTTTAAAAGTTGATCACTGAGTTTGGCACAAATGCAAATGGGCTGGAGATGTCACTCAGTTGGTAGAATGCAAATAAAACCAGGTGTTGTGGCACAGGCCTATAACACCAGCACTTGGGTGGTGGAGGCAGCAAAGATCCAGACTTCAATGCCATTCTTGACTGCACTGACCAGATTCAAGACCAGACTGGGCTACAAAAGACTGTGTCTGAAAACAGAACATCAACAAAATGTTGACCAGGTCTGGATATTAGCTCAGCGGGATAGCACACACAAAAGGCTGGGAATGGACTTTAACAATGCAAATAAACATCTACATTTTAAAAGCCCCACTTTCAAAAGGCATGGAGCCAAGTGGGGATCTGGAATAATGGGATTTCAACAGGAAGAAATAAGTAGGTATGGGACGAGTGAATCACAGCCACGAGAACAGCGAGTATGAAATCTCCAAGGCTCAACTGCCTGATATATTCAAGAACTAGGATATTCTCCTGTTGTGAAAGGAAAGCTAGGGGGTTACATCTGTTAACTGACAGACCTGATGTCTACTCTAGCAAGGGCGACTTTCACGGCTGAAGAACTTGCCAATAATCACCTTTGCTCAAAAATCCTAACTGGGGAAGAAGGCCGACCAAAGAAAGCCCAGAAGAGGCAAGGAAATTCCTGGGTCCAGTGTAAGGAAGTCTCAGAAAGTCTACAGAACTGTTTGGGATAGACATGGGAAATCGTGTCATTTTCCACACAGAGGAATGAGAGGTATGTCTGGCCATGTTGGCCGTGTAACAGAGCCTAGTAAGTGAGACTGTCTGTAGTGGATAAGATGAGGTAATTGAAAGGTGTCAAGAAAGCCCAATTAGGGGAGCTTGTACGCGAAGGTTAGGGTGAGGCAGCCAGAAGCTCCGCCCAAGCCAAAGTTCCAATCATGCACCTTCGTGGAGTCTGCCCCTCTTAAAGGCCCGCCTTTCCTTCTCAGCCTAGGTTCCACCCCACCAAGAAGCTGCGGGAGAATGTGGGAATGGTTAAAGGAGGAACCCAGGTGATTGAGTGGCCTTTGGACCAATTATCTTATGGGATATTCAGCGATCTCCTGAGAAGCGCTCAGAACAAAAAGGCGAGCCCCAAAACCAATTAAAAATCCGTACAGAGGAGGAGGCAAGCAGAGGGGAAAGCTAGATCACGCTTCTTCAGCTTTGCCACGCCCTTCATTCTTGCTCGGCCTTGACGCAGGGAGCAAATCTGACTGGCTAAGCGTCACTTTTTCAAAAGGGTGGGGCCATATACGTTTCACAGTGGGGAACAAACTAGTGGTAGAGGGTGGGTGGCAGGGCGGGGCTAGATTGTCCTATCTAAGGTGGGAAAGGCCAATGGTAATCCAGGCCACCTCTCCTAGAAAGTCATTTCGAGCCTTTAAATTCTTGCCTCCCGAGGCACCACAAAGGACTAGAACTGCTTGGCTCACCTGTTCTTTTTCTCCTTGCAAAAGTCCCGTTCGCCACCATGGGGATGTACCAAGTGAGACTATAGGGAAAGAAGGTGGCCACTGGCACGCCTGGCTACTGGCTGCTGCTCACCTCGATGCTAGTAGATTTCTAGCAAGATCAAAACTACTAACCCACCTCTACATCCCCTCCCTGGCGCCGTTCCAGGGCCAACGCCACATTCCCTGCTGGGCACGCAATGGCCGCATCCCCTCCCGCTGCAGAAGGCTCTTTTGGTACAAGCAGTCCGAGGTGAGTCTCCCCCTTCCTGCTTCACCCCCCTTTTTTCCCAGCGTGTGCGTGCGCATGCGCGGAGCGCGGCGCGCGCGGCTGTTGGGCCGCTGGCTGGGGGGCTCTGGGATCTGCTGAGTCTCCGCTAGCTGTCTGCTGTGAGTCACGAGCCGCCGTGAACACCCGGATTCCAGCGGGCGCTTGCGAGCACGGGGGCATCGCCCGCAGTGGCCAAGCTCATGGCCGGCTGAGCGGGACGCCGCCTCCGCCTCAGCCGCCGCCGCCGCCGCCGCCTCTTCCTCCTCAGCCGGCGGCGGCCCGGGCCCAGCAGCCATGGCCGAAGACTACTGGGACGGGCGCCTGCGGCGAACTGGAGGAAAAGGAGGTCGCGCGGCCTCATCCCGGGCCGCCGCCCCAGGCGCCACCGCGCCGGCCCCGCGGCTCTGAGGTTACTCGCGCGCCCCCTCCGGTGAGCGTGTCCTCGATACTTAGGGTGGGGGCTGCTCTTCCTAGAGATCAGCCGGACCCTAGGCAGAGCTGGAACAAGAGTTAGGGGCTTCTGTCTGGGCTGCTTGGCTGTCAGGTGCCCCCTCCCCCTCGAGTTTCCCACAATGCACTGGGGGGTCATTTGGGGCCTCCCTGACCTTGGCCCCGCCCTGGGCCCCTGTCCTGGGAGCTGGGGATGGGAAGGACTGTGGATGCTAAGTGGGAGAAGAGTGATTAAAGGACTAGAGTTATGGGAATGGATTGATAGAGGAGTGGTGAAAGACTTGAAGTTGCAAAAGGGGTAGGAACCGATAATAAAAAGCCCTACGACTTCAGGCCCAGTGTGCTTATGGAAAGAGGTTGCAGGACCATGAGGGACGTGATGGAGTATAACGGGGTTTCCAGTAAGGACAGTTCCAAAACATTCTAGTGGAGGTTGTAGCTGCAGAGAGGCCCAGTGTAAGTGGAGAAAGGGTGATAGAGGTACTACCAGAAGGTGTGCTGATAGACTCAGGGTTCTGAGGCTGAGTGTGTGGTGACGAAGGTCAGGATAGTGTTCATACTGTGTCCACAGGGTTGAGGGTGGCAGCTTCTCTGGGTCCAGGGTGTGCTCATGGAGGTAGTGGAGGGTCCTGGAGGTGAGGGTATGTAGATGTAATAAAGGTAGTGTGAGACCAATATATGCCAGTGAAGACAGAGCTATTGAAGGACCTAAGAGTGTGTGTAATGGGGGAAGGTAGGGGAAGGCCTGCACTACTGGTTAGTAGGTATGTGCATACATGTGTATGAGAGACTGTTAGTAAAGGAAGTATAAAGAACTTTGCACACTAAAGGTCAGGATGAGGTGTGAGTGGATGTTCATAAAGGCAGAGTATGAATTTCCAGAAGGCGTGGGAGCAGTACTATATATGAAGTTCTAGAGCAGTGGTTCTCAACTTGTAGGGGTCAAATATCAGATATCCTGCATATCAGATATTTACATAATAATTCATAACAGCAAAATGACAGTTAACGAAGTAGCAACAACAAGAATTTTATGGTTGGAGTCACCACACAACATGAGGAACTGTAGTAGGGTCACAGCATTAGGAAGGTTGAGAACCGCTGCCCTAGAGGCTGCTGTAGTAGGGTTCGATAGATACAGACACAAGTGTATGCTGTTGGGGGAAGAGCATGAAGTAAAATATACTGATGAACATCAAAACACTCTGTCCATGGGCCACTGAAGTGTTGATCTAAGGAGTGCTACAGAAGTAGACTTTTGGGGGGGTGGGGTGGAGAATCTAATGGATAATGAAAGGAACAGAGCTATGAAGTGAGTCAATTGTGAACCAAAGAGATAGTAGTAGGAGTGGTTGCTTGAAGCAAGGGAAAGGGGATAGGAATAGGTAGTGGTGTGCCAAAGTGAATTGGAAGCCGGGCATTGGTGGCACACGCCTTTAATTCCAGCACCCTGGGAGGCAGAGGCAGGTAGATTTCTGAGTTTGAGGCCAGCCTGGTCTACAGAGTGAGTTCCAGGACAGCCAGGGCTACACTGTCCCGAAAAAATGAAAAACAAACAAAAAACCCCAAACAAAAAACCAAAGTAAATTGGAGCCATTAACGGAAGTGAGCCATGAGCTAAGGTGTATGTTATTAGGGGGTCAGGGTCAAGTTGAGGAGCTGCATTCAGTAATGAGGGGTAGTGTGATGCAGAACAGTTGCATTTCTCCTTGGAGAAGAGCGCTGAGGAAGGGAGGGTTCAAGGTATGCTAATAGAGAGTTAGGACTGGGTGTGTGCTAGTCACGGGCAAGATACGGTGAAGATTCTTCTCGTGCTGAGGGAAGGAATGGTGTACTGGAAGTACAAGAATGTATGTTAACAATGGTCATAACTCTGAAGGGAAGGGCTAGAGAGGTGGCTCAGCTGTTAAGAGCATGCACTGCTCTTCCAGAGGACCTGGCTTCAGACCCCTCCTGCACATCAAGAGACTCCTAACTGTGAAGGGACCTAAGAGTGCAGAAAACTGGTCAGGGATTGCGCAAGACTCACAGTGTACTAAGGGATTCAGAGCCAGATGAAGGTCCAGAGAATGCTAATTTGGGTCGGCTGAACAGTACCCTGAGTGCACGTTAAGGAGGGTCCACAGGGGACACTATTATTGGGAAGGTCAGTGCTACAGAGAGGCTAACAAGCATCTAGGCTAGGAAGGGACTCAACGTTAAGGTGGCAGGAATTGCTTTAAGGGGGCAGATATATGCCAGTAGAGTTGAGGGCAAGTTTTTGAATGCTGAAGGGAGTTAGAAGTAAAAAAAATTGTGAATGGTAGTAGGAGTAAATATGTAGTGAGGGCCTACTTGAGGTCTTGCATGTGCTTTTAGAGGTCAGGACAGAATGGAGTATGTGTGGGTATTGGAGTATGGCAACTGTGTGATCAGTATTTGGAGTTCTGGTGAGTACCCTTGGTATGAGAGTAGGCTGAGGACTGGTGAGTATGTCTGACGGATGCCAAGGACAAATGCCATGAGGAATCCTGTCTTCTGATTCATGCCCCTTCTCTTGTTCGGAAGTATATAAGCTCAGAAAACTGAAATTATGGTATTTAAGTTTTGCTGCTCATAAATGTTTAAGTGTATCTGTTTCTAGGAGTCTGTCCTGCCTCAAACGTTGGATAATACCCTGTCTTCTTAAAGTCCCCTAAAAGATGAATTCTGGGAAATGTCCATTCATTGAAGGTTCCAGTTAGAAGTCATAAATTAATTTATGGCTCCCTCTATATCCCATATTTGCCTCTCCCTTTCTCTTACCACTTGACACCACATACAAAACAACTGGGTATGAGTGTCATGTGGTGACAAAAAAAAGTCCTTGGGAATTGGCCACTTTCTAGGCCTAGATCCAGTGTTTGTCCCCAAGGTCAGGATTTTATGGCATTGTCCTGGGTTCTCGGTAGATCTTACTCTTATCTATCTGAGATTTCTTCTACTAGGCTGGCTCTGCCTTCCCTTCTAGAGGCAGAAGTGGGAGTGGGAGCTGCTGGGGTAAGCATTTTGTTTCAAGGTAACAAGTGACCCATTTCTTTTGAATTCATCCTCAGCCTTATCCTCAATCTCCAATCTAGCTATTCTTGGGCCCTGGGCCATCTCAAGCCCTGCTGTGAGTACAGATGGCTCCTGAGCTAGGTCTTCCCCCTCCTTGCTGGCCCAGAGCCCAGGAGGAAGCAGAAGAATGCCAACCTAAACCGTTTGGTGGCCCCATTCCCACCAGCAGCCCATTTAGGTCATCTTGTCTATTCTAGCATCCCTAGGTGTCTTCTTTGGAGTAGTCTGTGTCTGGGATTAACCTCAATAAAGGGTGGTCCTAGGCTTTCAGCCCCTTGATTGGCTACTTCTGTATGTACGTTTTGATAATAAGCCATTATTCCAGGTTCTCAGGATAGAACAGTGGCCTAAACATACAGAAATCTACCCTGGTGAAGTAAATCTTCTAGTTGTTTGTGAGAAGACATTAAAAAGGAAAGAAACCAGTAAGTAGATGGTGTTCTTTCTTAGGCGGTGATTAGATCTGAGGGACACATCAGAAAGGTGGAGGAGCTCGAGATGGCTGAGTCTTTGAATAAGGTTACTCATAGAAGCCTCATGGAAAAGGTGGTATTTGAACAATGGGCTGAAGAGGATGGGGGTAAGATATTTTCCAATCTGAGAAGCAACCCGTGTACAGATTCTGAGGTAGAAACTATTGGGTGTGGTGCGGACAACAACTAGGAATAATGAAGGAGGTGGTGAGGCGACAGGGCTAACGGGCAAATGAGGTGGCTAAGACACATGGGCCTCATGAGGACTGCTGTTTATTTGGGATGATAAGGAAGATGTGTTTTCTCTAGGAGAAAAGGAATGTGATCCAGTTTTGTAAAAACCTGGGCAGCTTTGAAGATAGCTGGTGTGCTGAGATACCCCTTCACCACCACCACCCCCCAACGCTATCTAATGGTTGGGCCTGGACAGCCCCCCCCAGTCTGGATAGAGAAATGGGATGATCCATTAGTCACCATGACATTTGTTGCTGAGGGAGGTGAGAGGGTCCCTGTGGGCCACAGGGAGCATTCTGCCTGGCAGTTGGGGACAATGTGGGGCTGGTGTCAGCGGAACATGCCATTCCATGGGCGTACCCAGGACCTTGTCACTAGTCCTTCAGCTCTGACTGAACCCCTTGTCCCAAATGTGACTGCGTCTATCGCTACTGCTGCACCTGAGGATAGTTGCTGTGGAGTCCTGTGCTCCCACAGTGAGACTATTGCCCTAGAGAACAGCAACCTACCGAGTGGACCCTTACCCTCAGCTAGCCACCCAAGTCTTAGTACCCAGGTACTACTTAGGGGTAGGCCAACGATGACAGAGGATCTGTAGTGACTGGGCAGTGACATGTTCATGTTGGCACCGCTCTCTGGGTTGTTGGGGTCTTTGAGGCACCCCTGATGATTAAGCAGGCACTAATGTCCCCATTTCTATTCACGTCCCTGTTTAGGTCGCCATGGATCGGATGAAGAAGATCAAACGGCAGCTGTCAATGACTCTCCGAGGGGGCCGGGGCATAGATAAGACCAACGGTGTCCCTGAGCAGATAGGTCTGGATGAGAGTGGTGGTGGTGGTGGCAGTGACCTTGGAGAAGCCCCCACCCGTATTGCCCCTGGGGAGCTTCGCTCTGTTCGGGGCCCACTCAGCTCTGCACCAGGTCTGTCTACTTTGATCGTTCTTTCTCCCTGACCCAGCTCCCAGATTTTGCCTCTCAGACTCTTGTCTTCATTTTCCCTCCTACCCTGTCATCCATTTCCAACACACTTGGTCTGTACTTCCTTGACTACAGCCCGGCCTCAGGATGGGGAAGAATCCCTTGCCTACTCAGCTGCCCCAAGGCTCTCTGCCTTCTTCCTACACTCTGTTAGTGGCTCTCAGTCTCATTGGATCTGCCTTCTTAGCTCTTGGCAGTGCCTGCCACCTCTAGCCTTCTGACCCATGGGCGGCTACTCTCAGCTCATCTCTGTTGCAGTACTCCACTAGGTGACCACACTCCCACCATATCTGTCCTGGCTCTCCCTGACTTTCCCAGTCTGTTCTAGGGGCCACATACACAAGTGGATATGAAGGAATATATTGCATTGGGGGAAAGTGGGACTGTTCTTGACTCCAAAGGCCTGGCCTTTCCCTCTCCCCAGAGATTGTGCATGAGGACATGAAGATGGGATCTGATGGGGAGAGTGACCAGGCTTCAGCCACATCCTCAGATGAGGTGCAGTCTCCAGTGAGAGTGCGCATGCGCAACCACCCTCCACGCAAGATCTCCACTGAGGTGCTTGATCTCTGTCCCAGTGTTGGAAGAGTGGGAGAATGGGGTGATGTTTGGGGAGGTGGGGCTTATGATCCTTCTCCTTCATCTTGGCTGCTAGGACATCAACAAACGCCTGTCACTACCAGCTGACATACGGCTGCCCGAGGGCTACCTTGAGAAGCTAACCCTCAATAGCCCCATCTTTGATAAGCCTCTTAGCCGGCGCCTCCGCCGTGTCAGTTTGGTAAATAGCTCTTTTTGTCCCTTCTACCACCTATCCCACTCTCCCAGTACCCTCTGTAACCCTCCTTCAATATACCTCCTTTGCCCCACAGTCTGAAATTGGCTTTGGAAAACTGGAGACCTATATCAAGCTAGACAAGCTGGGTGAGGTAAGACACTTAAAAGGACTGGTAAAGATGGGGGACAGTACGAACTCCATGCAACCTCACAGCATCTCTGCTGTTGTACTCCAGGGTACCTATGCTACTGTCTACAAAGGCAAAAGCAAGCTCACAGACAACCTTGTAGCACTTAAGGAGATCAGACTGGAACACGAAGAAGGGGCACCCTGTACTGCTATCCGGGAAGGTACAGACCCACCCTAGACTTTCTTGACTGCGTGGCACATACTTAGACTCTCTATGGTGAGTGAGGACAGAGATTGGGATTTTCTGACTTTCTCTCCTCACCTGTACAACACTATGGCCTTCATGAGAATGCCTACCGTCTACATACCCAGGTAATAAGGTAATTAGGAATCTGAATGGATTAAGGAAGGTGAATTATAGTATTTGCTTTTGTTCTTCAAGCACTTCTTACTGTGTTCAGAGATCACAGGAAGTAGATTTGAATTATACAGAAAATGTGTACAAATTCCAGCTTGTGTACTTAGGTTGAGAATAAGACCCTTTCCCAGAAAGCAAAAACAGATTATGAAAATATAATGTCACATGAATTTGGAACTGTAGCCCCATGCTCTTGCTTGATACTCTTGGCTAAACTTTCTTTTCTACACGTGGACCCTGGAGACACACCTACTTCTTAGCATAGTGTAAATTAGAGCTAGGTGATTTGAGGCATTACCCCAGACTACACAGGGAAAAAAGGAAACCCTTAATCTCATATCTTTCTGGTCCTTATTCTCACCTTTATTCTGAGAATGGGGCCCTCACTCTTCTGTTCTTTTCCATGCTTTCTACAGTATCCCTGCTTAAGGACCTCAAGCATGCCAACATCGTCACACTACATGACATTATCCACACAGAGAAGTCCCTCACCCTTGTCTTTGAATACTTGGTAAGGCTGGATGGCAGTTGGACCCAGGGAAGTTGGGAAATGGCCAAGAGCCATAGTATGTGACTTGTTCCTGCACTACCTCTTTTGCCCTCAGGACAAGGACCTGAAGCAGTACCTGGATGACTGTGGAAATGTCATCAACATGCACAATGTGAAAGTGGGTGTGGGACAGAAAGCAAAAAGCAGGAGGGGCCCCCACTCACCCACTCACTGCACAATTCTCCCAGAAACAACCTTTGCTCATCCCGTGTTTTTGCTGGGAGCCATTGGAGGGTATTGGGAGCCAGTCATTTGTGTGATAAGACACTGGGCTCAGTGTCTGTTTGGGAGGGAACATTGCCTGCCTGCTGCCAGGGAATTTGATGATAGTAAGTATCTTTTGACTTCTGCCTGTCATTCCTGGGTCTCTAGCTGTTCCTGTTCCAGTTGCTCCGTGGCCTGGCCTACTGCCACAGGCAGAAGGTGCTACACCGAGACCTCAAGCCCCAGAACCTACTCATCAACGAGAGGGGAGAGCTCAAATTGGCAGACTTTGGTACCACCAGCTTCTCCCTTTTTCCTATTGAGTCCTCAGCATTATTCTCCAAGTTCCCAGTTCCCTATAAGCACAGTCTCCTTCCACTCGAGTCTCTGCAGACTTTGACTCTGACAGGCATTCTTATCCCCAGTTATACTCTATTCTAGGCTCTGCCCGCAACGTCCTCATTCCAGCTGCTCCCTTTTTTTGCCTCTCAGGCCTAGCTCGTGCCAAGTCAATTCCTACTAAAACTTACTCCAACGAAGTGGTGACACTGTGGTACCGGCCCCCTGACATCCTGCTTGGGTCCACAGACTACTCTACCCAAATTGACATGTGGTGAGCAGAGGTGGGAGTATGGAAGGGGGTGGCTTTTCCAGCCAACTCCCCCTTATATTTATGGTGCCTTCCCTGCCCAGGGGTGTAGGCTGCATCTTCTATGAGATGGCCACAGGCCGGCCCCTCTTCCCGGGCTCCACAGTGGAAGAACAGCTGCACTTCATCTTCCGCATTTTGGGTGAGGAGGAAGTATGTTCCCACGGAGCTGAAGGGACATGCAGGGAAGACCTGAGATATGCGGGGTAACTTGTATTCCTTACTAGGAACCCCAACTGAGGAGACATGGCCAGGTATCCTGTCCAATGAGGAGTTTAGAACATACAACTACCCCAAGTACCGAGCCGAGGCCCTTCTGAGCCATGCACCCCGGTGAGGCTGGTGGGTAGGTGGGCATTAGGGGCCAGTGTGTCTGAACTCAGTATAAAGCACATCCCCTTACCTTTGTGTTAGACTTGATAGCGATGGAGCTGACCTTCTCACCAAGCTGCTGCAGGTAAGACCATCTTCAGTAGCCAACCTTAACAGGGATGGGGTTCCAGGTATAAGAAAATGGGAACGTCCCCAAGGGCAGGCTCTGAGGAGGGCAGGTAAAGAGACCTATCTATTGAGATACCAGTAGACCAATACGCTGTCTTCTGCCTAACTCAGTTTGAGGGTCGCAATCGGATCTCTGCTGAAGATGCCATGAAACACTCATTCTTCCTCAGCTTGGGGGAGCGGATCCATAAACTTCCTGACAGTGAGTGGGAATGGGCTCAAGTTGGGGCGTTGTGGGGCAGATCCACTGGAACATAGGGTGCTGCTTTGTGCCATACTTAAGGGAACGGCCTCATGTACATGTGTCAGGTTATATCTGTTAGGAAAGAATTTTGTGTTCATCTTGGATTCCTTTCACTTTTTTTTTCTGAGACAATGTTTCTCTGTGTAGCCAGGGATGTCCTAGAACTCACTCTGTAGACCAGGCTGGCCTTGAACTCAGAAATCTGCCAGCCTCTGCCAGAGTGCTGGAATTATAGGTGTGTGCCACCATCGCCTGGCACTTGTTTTTTGGTTTTTGTTTTTTTGGGGTTTTTTTTTGTTGTTTTTTGGGCATTCCTTTCACTTTTTATGAAAAATTTCATATGGTACATATAGATGCAATATTCAAAAAATTGTACACTGCAGTTTTTGCAAACTGAACACCCGTATAACTTTCACACAGTTCAAAATGAATGGGAGAAGTTCTCCTGTAGCTTCCTTTTACTGTTTTCACCATTCCAGGCCCTTTCCTGAATAAAAAATAGCAGGGAGCTTTGGATTTTGGGGCTTTGGGGTTTGTTTGGAAGGCTCTTTTGAGGTAAGGGTATGCTAGGTAGTCCTAGCTTACGGTGATATGCCTTGAGTACAAATATTCCTGTGAATCAGGTAAACCTTGGGCTTGCTATGTAATTTAGAATGACCTCGAACTTCTGATCCTGCCACTACGTCCCAAGTGTTGGGATTGATAGATGCATGTCACCACACCTGTGGTGTGCGGTGTTGCCTGGGCTAGCCTGGAATTTGTGGCCATCCTCCTGTCTCAGACACCTAAGAACTTTCAAATTATAGGCATGAGCCACTGTGCCTGATGTGCACCGTGTTAGGCATGGTGGTGCACAACAGAGGTAGGTGCATTTCTGTGAAAGCAAGGCCAGCCAAGGCTACATAGTGAGTTCAGGAGAGTCAGGGTTATAGAGACCGTATCTCAAAAAACAAAACAAAAGGCTCAGTCCACCAAAAAATTGAACTCACCTTCCATATCTACTCACTGAATTAATAATTAAATCCCAACCGGTGGTGGCGCACACCTGTAATCCCAGCACTTGGGAGGCAGAGGCAGGTAGATTTCTGAGTTTGAGGCCAGCCTGGTCTACAGAGTGAGCTCCATGACAGCCAGGGCTACACAGAGAAACCCTGTCTCAGAAGAAACCAGATCCAAAAAACCAAAAAAAAAAATTAAATCCCAAACTACCACCTATCGTATGGATTTGCTAGTAGTATTTATATTAGCATCGTATATCATACTTGATAAACCTAGTACTTTTTTTGTCTTATGCAGTAGTCCAGCAGTAGTCATGTCCCATCTTCCTTGGTTATAGGCAGTTTGACAGAAGAAAGTCAAGCTTCTCAAAAGAAGCAACTTGTACCATGTGGGGTTTGTTCTGGGGAGACCCATGGATCACCCCCACTTACTTATCTCCTTATTTATAGCTACTTCCATATTTGCACTAAAGGAGGTACAGCTACAAAAGGAGGCCAACGTCCGGTCCACTTCCATGCCCGACTCGGGTAAGTGTGGCCCTCTTCTCTTGCTCTGTCCACCTACCTGTTTGCCCACTAACAGCCATTCACTCTGCTTTCCCCCACAGGCAGGCCAGCTTTCCGTGTGGTGGATACCGAGTTCTAAGCCAAGTTTTAAGCCACAGACCAAGGCCCCAGCAGGCAGCAGCTGGAGGGATGCCACGCCCCTCACAGGGCAGCCCCCATCTGCAGTCCTCCCTGCTTGTTGCCTGCTTACCTGCCTGAGCCACACTCCCCTGCCAACTTGTCCCCTGCCACCTGCCCAAACACCAAACCACTGGCCTGGCCTGTCAACCCAACCACTGGCCTGTCTGCTGGGTGCTAACAAAGCTCTCACCACTACTTTGCTTGATGTGTCTGTCTCTGTCTTGGTAGTTGTGGTGGACAGATGGCCATGCCAGCTTTCCACACTAAGGCTAGGCCTTCCTTCTTCATCACACTCTCTCCCAGGACCACTACCCCATGGCCAGCCAGGGGTTTGGAGCTAGCCCAGGCCAGGCTCTCAATCGCCTTTGACTAGAAGGTAGTGATGCCTTAGGTCTGAGGCACCCCCTGCCTGCTTCCCACCTGTCCTACTTGCCTCTGTTGTATGGGCCTTCTTTTTTGTTAGTTTCTTTTATTGTTTTTTATTATTATTTTAAATGAGGTTCTCACTTTTTAATGCAATATCTCTGTATACAGACTGGTTGGGCGCTACTCCCTGAGTGTGACCCTCCTACAGTATTTTGTGCAATGAAGTCCCACTCCCAGCCTTTGAGAGGTAGGGACCCAGACCCTATTCAGATCCTGACCATCACTCTACCCTGGAATTGGCTATAGGAAAGCATGCCTCAGCCACTCACCTTCCTCCCCTACCTAGTGTCCCCAGGTATAGGGGGACCCGAGAACTACCAGAGACTGGGAGATGGACTTGGTGGGGGCCTACTTTTTCCCTCCTTTAGTCCCATAGCCAGGGCCTCCTTCCTTCTCAGGGTCGTCCCCAGCCCAGCTCTGTCTAGCCCTCCTGCCCTGTCCTACTCGGTGCTGTTGAGTAGGGGCTCTGGCAGGAATTGACCAGCTTAGTGAGGAGCCATATATGATATGTATATGTGCACAAGCAGGCGGACATGTGGGAGCTTGTGCCCAGTTGTTACACACCAATCCCTGGGAGGGTAAGGCAGGCTAAGGACAGTCTCCTGGATGGATGGTTTGCTCCCCTTCCTCCACCTAAGCCTTGGGACCCTTAAGCTGGGTGGGAGGGCAAGGGAGGGTGCCCTCCTGGGTTTGGGGGGATTGGGTTCCTGAATGCACCATAATCGCTGTATGAAATATTAAAAAAAAAAAGTCTAAAGTGAAAAGTCTGGTTGTAAATTATCAAAAAGGCAAGGGGGCTCAAGCTATGGTGGTAACTGGGTCTTTCATGAATCCATACCTGGTCTGATCAACTAAGAACATTGGGAAAGAGTTGGCTGGAAGTATGGTGGAACTGGAGGGATAAAGACTTTGGAGGGATTGTACTTAGAATGGTAGGATGAGTTGAAGCGGTAGGGTGGACTTAATTGTGATAATGGGAATCAAGCATTGTGCATAGATGAGTTGGATTTATCTAGCATCGTGGCCAAGGCTGAAAGGATGGAGGCAGGAAATTATAAAAAGTTGTTTGAAGCAGGTTGGAAGACCCAGTAGATCCAAAGTGGTCTGAGGCAGAAAGGTCCAGTCTAAGCGACACTATAAAGAGGTCAAGTGGAGAGAAGGAAAATAAAGCAGGATTTTGACCATGTAAAGGAGTCTAGGAGACTGAGAAAGGTTCAAGAGTGAGGCTGTGGAGCCAGAAGTTTGGACCGGTTTCTAAAAATCCTGGAAGTCATCTGCATGGTGAAGTTTACAGTAACTTGGGAGATGGTTCACTTGGTAACATACTTGCTAAGCAAACTTGAAATCCTGAATTCAGGTCACCACCACCCATTTAAAGGCTGAAGGGTAATGATGCATGCCTTTTAATTCCAGCACTTGCGAGGCAGGGGCAGATGGATTTGTGAATTCGAGACCAGCCTGGTCTACATAGTGAGTTCAGGACAGCCAGGGCTGTCTGGGGGGGGGGGGGGGGGGGGGGCACGATCCCTGGAGCGTCCTGGCCGGCCAGTGTAAAGAACTGGTGAAGTCCAAGTTCAGAGAGAGACCCTGTCTCAAAAAATAAGATGGAGAGCAATTGAGGTTGACAGCATATGTTGACTTCTGGCCTCCACATATATCTGTACATACAGTACACAAAAGTGGCACAGCCAATTAGCCTCACGTGAGGATAGGGCCTTAATTTCCTCTTTCTATGAAGTCTACCTTAGGAAGACAAAAAAAAAAAAAAAAAAAAAAAAAGGTGGACAGGGCCAGGCAAATGCAAGTGTTCGCAAGCCTAAGTGTCTGCTTATGGAAGTACAGCAGTAGTGACCTAATGAACCTCTTAATCACTGTGTCCTTGTAAACACTTTGAAATCTCAATTTGAAGCTACTATGTGCCACAATGAAAAAGTAGGGCAGCCTACTTTTGTTGGTGGCAACATGCCTTTTTTTTTAATCCCAGCACTTGGGAGGCAGAGGCAGGCAGATGTCCAAATTCAAGTGCAGCCTGGTCTACAGAGTGAGTTCCAAGACAGACATCTACTGCTACACAGAGAAACCCTGACTGAAAAAAAACACCTAGGACATCTTTCCATTCCTGTCATTCTTTCAGTTTTGTAATGGATAGGATGTCCACAAATTCCCCAGCAGACTTCCTAAGTCCTCCCATTGTCTGTAGAGACTGACCTCTGGATGGTGAAGAAACCAGCTTTAGGGATGGAGGGGGAAGCTAAATGGGAGGAACAGACTACAATGAAGGGAGTCAATTCTGATGGGTTTAAAGAGCAGCTCTGCTTGGGCCAAACTCCATTTCTGCACTAGTCGTTGGGGGTCTTGGATCAAGTTAAAGGAGTTTGCTTTTTTTCCTTTAGGGCTCATACAATTAAGTTGTGTCAGGTTGGGATTAGATGGCAGAATCACTGTAACAAACATCACTACTGTAAAATCAAACTCCCTACAGAAACTAACTGTAATTAGATCATGTGAGAGGGAGGAGGGTTGAACTGTGCAAGCATACATGTGTGTATAAGAATAGGAAGGCACACCTTAAAGTTTGTTCTTGTCAGTGTGTGGTTGGTAACAGTGAAGGTAATCATCAACTAGCCCCCAAATCATGATTTTGGGGAAATTGTGGGTAATCAACAGGTGAGGACAGCCAAAAGAAAGGTAGGTGAAGAAGTGCAGAGAATTAAAGGCATCACTGACCAGTAGAACTGAGAGCCTACAAGAAAAGGGTAACAGCTTAATAGGGTGCTTTTCAACCAGAGAGACAACCTCCACATCTAAGGACGTCTGGTAATGTCTGGCAATAAAAAGCTTTTGCTGTGAGGGTTGCCACCATTTTCTAGAAGTAAAGATCAGGGAACAGGTTAATACCCCAAAGTGCTACTTCTCACAAGGAAAAAAAAATACAGTAGTGCTGAAGTCTGACATAGAACCTGGTACACCTGTAACCTGTACTCCTAGCATTTGGGAGGCTAAGGCAGGAGAATCACCATTAAGTTCAAGGCCAATCTGAGCTTCATGTTCAGAATTGACACTCTATTTAAAAAAAATACACACTAAAAGAAACCTAGCCTATTCAATGGTTCTCGCATGCTTGACATCAGAGTTCCTTTATATTAAAGATTGAGGACACCTAATGAATTTTTGCTTATTTCAAGATACCCTCTGAATAATTCTATATATACATGAAAATGAGAGTGAAGATACTGCAGATAGTCTTGATTTTGTGAAACCTCCTGAGAGTGTTTCCTGAGCTGATAGCATGTGACCACAATTTGAGGATCTGCCTGGTGTTTAAGGTCACAGCTCTGGAACTAGGTCTGCAGTGCTAAGGCACATCCTAGCTGAAGACAAATGATTTCACATTTCTGGCTCTTGGCTTCCCACTTTGTTACTCACAGGCTGAAAACAATACAGTTATCTGCTACCCAAGGCTACTATTTAAGTCCAGCGACTCACTTAAACCGGGTGACTATTTGTTATGCCTCCAACAAACACATCACATTTGTCTGGTAACTCTAGTTCAGGAAGCTGAGTGCCTGTAATCCATCGGTTTGGAGGCTGAGGCAGGAGGATCAAGGCAAATAAGTTGCTAGCCTGGGCTTCATAGAGGTGGAGGAAATTCTGGGCAATTTAGCAAAGGCCCTGTCTCAGACAGAACAGACAGACAGACAGACAGACACACAGAGCCACACCCTAGTTCAGGCTCTCAGGAGGTGGTAAACTCTGAGTTCAAAAAAGAAAAACTATTTTACTTCATGTATGTAAATGTTTTCCCTGTATGCATATATGTGTACCTTGTACATTCCTGCTCATCCAGTGGAACTGGTGTTATGGATGGGTGTGAGCCCATGTGGGCACTGGGAATTGAACCCCTATCTTCTGCAAAAGCAACAAGTGCCCTTAACCTCTGAGCCATATCTCTAGCCCATACATTTGGTTTTGATGGACGAGAAAGGTAGTGCAATGAAAGGTAATTCAAGTTAGACTAACACAAATGCCACTTTCACAGTAGTGGCTTGCAGCCTAAGGGGCAAAGACTCGCCCTAGGCATCCTTTTTGAGGCCCTAAATACACATTTGCTCATTTTAGAAACCTTTGGCCTCCACCTTCCATAAGACCATTTCACATAGTGTTAGAGGATTCCACAAGGCACTAATGCCTTAGTTCCAAACTAGAGAGTTAACCTCTAGTATTGGTTGCAGAAACCACAGACCACCACCCAATTTCCGCCAAATTGTGACGTTTCCAAGATGGCAGTAGCCCCCTGATTGTTGGGGGGCTCTGCTTCCGTTTCCGGGACAGAATCCGGAAGTGCCAGTTGAGGGTCGTCTTCCTATCTTCAGTTGCGTCGGCAGTTGGAGGAGGGCAGACGGTGATGGCGGCAGTCGCAGCAGACCCAGCCGCAGCTGCCATCCCGGCCTCTGCTGGGGACAGAGAGACACAGCCCGAGGCAATGCCAGACCTGGATGAACAGTGGCGCCAAATCGGGAATGGGCGAGAGCGTCCACTGCGAGCTGGCGAAAGCTGGTGAGGCTGGGCTTCGATGAAGCCTTGGCCAAGGGGACCGTGGGGGCGTTAGTATCGCGGGGTACTTAGAGATCAAATTCTGAGGATGAAGCGGGGCGAGGCGGTGAAGGGGCTTGGGCCGGCGGGGGAGAGGGGGCGTGGAGGTGCTAAGTGAATGAATCTCAACCTTGGCGGAGAAGGCGGGGCCCGAGTGGGGCAGCCAGCCGCCTAAGGACAAAATGGGGATTGTGGTAGGGGTGGGGCGTGGAGGGGATGGCCTTGGGAGTCCGGGGACTGCATCGTTTGGGGGAGGGGGTGAGAGGGGACTGCGTCTGGGATCCTGGAGCCTGCAAGGAGGCTGGCTCCGTATTTAACGCGGGGGCGTGGCGTGTGTTACGAAACGTTGCGTCGGTTGCAAGGAACGGCCTACGAGTACTCGAAGCGCCCGTGAACCCGACGAGCTTGGTGGCGTCCGCTGAAGAGCAACTCCATAGCCTATAGCTGTGGGCCGAGGGGCGGAGGAGTGGAAATGGGGAGGGCGCCTGGCTCCTGGGGACAAGGCGAAGGTCTGGGGAGGGGCAAACCGTGGAGGAGGGGCAGTGCCTGGGGCAGAAAATGGCGCCTGCAAAAGAGCAAAGATTGTGACGCGGTGTTTTTTTGTTTTGTTTTTTGTTTTTTGTTTTGTTTGTGTTTTTTGTTCGTTCCCAACCCCCTAGATAAGATCTCCTTCCTAGAACAGGAGAAAGTGCAGGTATTTTACAAAAGATTACTTGGAATTTTTCTTTTTCTACATGATAACATTTTGTAATCAATAGAAATGGCTATTTAAAAAGGATCCACAGCTCTGGACAAATTGTCTTGTTAGACCGATTTTTTTTTTTAAGTGCTAATCAGTGCCCCTTAATATTTACTGTTCCCTGGGTTCCTATTTCTGAGTTGCTTCTCATTTTTAAATTCTGAAAATCGTAAGACCTACAAAGATTATAGTATAAAACATTTTACATAAATTGATGGACATCCTGCTGAAAGAAATGGTTTGTATACTTCAAAAATGGCAAGGTCGTGAAAGACATATGCTGAAGAACTGTTCCGGACTGAAGGAATTAATGTAGTTTAACAAATCTATGCAACATGTGAGCCTCATTTGGATCCTAGAACAGGAAAAATAAATTATTTTTAAAAATGAGGGTTCTTTCTCATAATTTATTTCTCTTTCACTGTAAATTTTATTGGAAAAAATGGTGGAATTTGACTAAAGCCAGTAGATAAAATATTGGTACTGATAATTTCTTGTTTGTGATAATTGTGATCTGGTTATGAAAGAATATCCCTTGCTCAGTGAAAAATACATACTGAAAATTTAGGAATAAGGGTGTTTCCCAGCTAGAAATCCCCCTCCATCTTCATAGGAAACTTTTACCCTAAATTTTTAATTAAAGGGCTCTTTTCACATTCATTACCATAATAAACTTACAACAATATTCATATATGTGTGTAAACAACTTACCAAATAATTGAAGATTTATGTTAAAATGCACATGGGAGGGAGACGATTATGGAAATATTGGTCATAGGATGCAAAATTTAGACAAGAGGAACAAATCCAAGTACTCCCTTGTACAAAATGGTGATTATAGCTAATAACACTCTATTCTATACATTACAATTGTTTAATAGATTTTACCCAAAAAAAACTATGTGACATAATTGGTATGTTAAGGAGTTTGGTTTAGTCTTTTACAATGTATATATCAAAACCTCATGCTGTATACCATCAATGCACACTTTTTTTGTCTACCCAAAGATGATATGGGGAAAAAAGAATAGAACAAATAAAGTGTGTTAGATTTGAGGAATCTAAGGGCATGCAGAGAAGTCTTTATATTATTTTGCCCCCTCTTTTTAGAGACAGGGTCTCTATTATGTGGTCAGGCTAGTTTTGAACTCAGAAGTCTGGCTGAGATTACTGGTATACTCCACCATGCCTGGCTTTTTTTAAACCCATTTTCAGTGAGTTTACTTCAAAGAAAAATTAGTAAATTTTATATGTGAATTCATCACTCATGTGAAGATTCAGAACATTACCTTAAAAAAAAAAAACTCTCTATGCTTTTCCCAGATAGAAATTTCCCTCCATTTTCGTAGGAAACTATTACCCTAAATTTTGAATTAAAGGGCTCTTTTCACATTCATTACCATAATAAACTTCCAATATTTATATATATGTATATATATATATATATACTATATATTCACATATATGAATATAAGTGTGTTTGTGAAATAGACTGTAAGCCCTTATATTATATGGTAAATAGTATCTGTATGATGTAATTTGATACATTAACCTTGATCTTTTGGTTATAGCTCTGTCTGCCAGGTTTCTTAAGTGTTAAGATGCTGTTCTTCTCTTAAGCAGTGATTTTTTTAAATACATAAAGTTTTTATTTATGTTTTATATCCATCTGTTCCCCAGGATGTCGAACAGTTTCCTGTCTCATGCAGTACAGTGCACATGGTAAAGGCCCGAGTGAGCTGCAGGCTTTTGGAGGCTGGTACCCTTCTCCATCTAACATTTCTCTCTCTGATTATCAGCCCACCAGCACCTTCCTCTCTCCATCAGGGACATCCACATTAGATTATTGCTATTCTTTACATTCAGGGCCTTTTCCAGGTTTTCCCACTTTACAGAGTTCCTAAACAACACTGCCAGTGAAATGTGTATACATTACTGGGGAGATAAATTACAATTCTCAAACTAGAGAATATAGTGATGTCTTTCTGCCATTATATCATAGTTCTCCAGCAAAGACTAGCCTCAGTCCATCTTGAAAACAAACAGTAACCAGACTGTTTTCATAACTCATTTGGAGATGTGCAAACAGTTCTCAAAGCTTTGGTTCATTCCTCTTTCCTACCTTGACAGATGTGCCATGACTTTGCTATTGGTATCTAACACACGATCCTGTCATCCTTACCTTTTAAATTAGCCTGCCAGGAGAGGATCTTCTTTGGATGTGAGGGAAATATTTTGGAATTAAGTAGAGGTGGTGGGTACACAACATTGTGAATGTACTAAATGTTAATGAATTGTTCACTTTAAAATGGGTTAATTTTATGTTAACTTCACCTCATTAAAAAAAATTACCACACCAGTGTTGGTTGAGTATTAAAGCCAATTTGTTTCTCCTGTTGGAATTGTTATGAAGCATATTGCTAAGCTCCACTTTTTGATGCTTATCTAAATTAGGTAAGAGCAAAATATCTCAAAGTTTTATATGGGTTTGCTGTCCTAGTTGAGAAATACATATTTATAAAGCATTTGAACTCAAGGACTGGCTTCAAATCATACTTCTGTCAGTATTCTCTGCACCTCCCATCCTTAGTTTAATAGCAGATTAAAACAATTCCAGTTAATTAATTCGATCACCTTTACTGATTAAATTTCTTAGATGCATTTATTTGGGGGTGGGGTGGGGTACACCGTGTGACTCATTGTGCTGGAGGAGGCCGGAAAACTACTTGCAGGAGTCAGTTCCCTTTGTATTTCCGGGGGAGCCTATTCAGGTCGGCAGGCTCAGCGGCAGCAAGCACCTTTACCTGCTGTACCATTTTACCCACCTTCCACCTTATTTTTTGATTCAGGGCTTTTCATTGAACCTAGAGCTCTGTTTTAGACTGGCCAGCAAACCTCAGGTGTTGAGATTAGCACTATGCCACACTTTGTTTTTTTTTTTTTTCAAGACAGTGTTTCATTGTGTAGCCTTGGTTGTCCTGGAACTCACTTTGCACACCAGGCTGGCCTCTAACTCGCAGAGATCCACCTGCCTCTGGCTCCTTAGTGCTGGGATTAAAGGTGTGCACCACCACTGCACCACCGCTACCTGACTTGTACCGGACTTTTTGCTCAGCTTTTTTTTTTTTTTTTTTTTTTTTTTGGTAGCTATGAGGATCCATACACAGGAAGCATGTGACTGAGCCCCTAAAGAGCTTATGTTTTGAGACCACATTCCAGTCTCTGAAAGGACTGCTTCCTTAGAAAGTTTTAGTTCTTGTAACAATGAGTTGTCTACACATTCAGATTAAGGATATTTGAGAGACTTTGGTTAGATCTGTACAGGGTACAGACAACTTCCTAACAGTAAACAACTGTGGAGTTCTTAAGGAAGAAGAGAGCTGGGTTCATAGATGTGCACTAACAGCACATGAAGAGAGACCAGTTTCATAGGACCTAAAGAAGTGTTGGTGAAAGATATTTACAGTAGCATATTCTACACAACTAATTGAGGAAGATAAGCTTTTATTTTTGTTCCTTGAGGTCTCACACTGTTGACCCAGGCTGGACTTGTAAGAGTTCTGTCCTAGCCTCTAAATGCATTTTTTTTAAATTTCTCGTTTTCGAAAATATTTTAATAGGAATATCTGGGCATGGCGACACATATCTCAGCCCCTTAATCCCAGCACTAGGGAGGTAGTGGCACAGGATCAGGAAGCCAAGGCCAATGTAGGCTACATGAGAACTTGTTTCAAAGAGAGTTGGAAAAGTGAAAGCTATTTAAAAAGCTTCCCAGGTGTGGTAGCACATGGTTTTAGTGCCCGCACCCTATAGGCAAATGCCTTGTCATCGACACAGTGAGTTCGAGGCCATACAGTGAGTGCTGTTTCAAACAAACGAAGACTTGTAGATAGATATGATTATATGATTATTCCTGTTACCCTTTAATGGGAGAAAAACAACCTTACGTTATCTCCCAGAGATAATTATGGCATTTTCTAGTGTCATTGACTCAAGCTTGGTAAGACAGATCAACAGTGCTTAGATGTGGGCATGGTGACACATATGTCTGATTTCAGCATTTAAGAGACAGAAACAGGAGGATTGCAGCTAGTCTGAGGCCATCCGTGGAAGAATATTTAGAAAACAAGATGAGTATGATAACACACATCTGAAGTCTTAGCACTTGGGAAGCAAAGCAGGAGAATTGTAAGTTTGAGGCCATCCAGCGCAACATGAGTCCTAACCTGAGCTACCAGGTGAAATCCTGTCACCAAAGAAAAATGTTACAAGCAAGACAAAAAGTTGAATCAGTTTTATAAGAACATAGTGGTAAAGATTATTAGGTCCTTATGGTCATCACTGGGCTACATAGACCTTGTCTCAACAACAAAAATGAATTGAGTATGTAGCCAGACATTCATGGGGTACCCTTTTAATTCCAGCACTCTGGAGGCAAAGGCAAATGAGTTTTAGGTCAGCCCTGGGATATGTAGTGAGTTCCAGGGCAGCCAGGGCTACATAGTGGGACCCTATCTCAAACAAAAGATAGTATGTAAAAAGGTGGACTGAAGAAATGGCTCAGTAGTTAAGACATCCTGCTTCCAGAGTCCCAGCACCTCACTGGATGACCGGCAAACACCTGTAACTCCAGCCCCAGGGAATCTCATGCCTTCTGGCCTCTGAGGGCCTTTGCAATTATGTGCACATGCTTACACACAGGCACACACATGTACATTATTAAAAGTATAAAAAAAAGCACTAAGAATTGGCAATAATTTGGTAACAGAAAACAAGTGACTAGTAATTTTATAAAGATCCAAATCCTAATCATCTTTCGGTGTATTGGCCACAGGATATTGGGCAGTAAGAACTCACTAGTATGCCTTTATATGTATTTAAACTTATTTAAATAAATTTAATACAGCAATGTTATATTTATCACTTATAAGGTTTTTTTTTAATTGTGCAGGATGGTGGGGATATGAATAATGAAAGAATTGAGGCAGAAAAAGGCACAAGAAGAGAGTTTATTATGCACGAGATAGCTTTTGTTGAGGCAGGGGTGTCGTGTGGTGTGCAAGTAGTTAAGCAGTGTTTGAATGATGCAGTGCCCGGGAAGATTTGTAATTGGGGCTTATGGGAGGTGAAGTTAACTCTTTCTGGCCAGGTAGCAGTCATCAATGGCCTTGCTTTGAAAAGCCCACCCTGTCCCGAGTCAATAACTGCCTTATTCTGAGGCTGTCTCAGAGTGGTGTCTGCATTTATATTCTCCCTGTTTGTGTGAGATTAAGTCTCTAGCCCTGGCTGCTGGGCTCGCATTCAAAATAATTTTCCTGCTTTCCAACTGCTGTGGTATCTCTCTCTCTCTCTCTCTCTCTCTCTCTCTCTGTGTGTGTGTGTGTGTGTGTGTGTGTGTGTGTGTGTGTGTGTGTGTGTGTGTGTGTGTATGAGAGAGAGAGAGATTCATTCAATGTAAGACCTCTTAATGTGCTAGGTAAGAAGTCTAACACTAAGCTATATCCCCATCCTAAACTAACTGAAGTTTCGCTACAGAGTGATTTTAATTGTAATTTTCTTTTAAAAATCTGCTTTTAGGAATGTCAGGGAGTCGAGAGATGGTTCAGTGGTTAAAAGGGTATACTACTGATCTTGGAGACACTCAAGTCAGATAGTTCACAATTGCCTTTGGCTACTGTGAGTACCTGTACTCATGTACACATTTCTATCCACAGACACACAGTTATACACATAATAAAATCTTAGCTGGGTGTGGTGGTGTACATTTTTGATCCCTGTGTTTGGGAGGCAGAGGCAGGTGGATTTCTGAGTTCAAGGCCAGACTGGTCTACAGAGCGAGTTCCAGGACAGCCAGGGCTATACAGAGAAACCCTGTCTTGGACAAAAAACAAAAACAAACTAGAAACTAATAAAATATTTTTAATTGAGCAGCACCTTTTGCATTGAAAATACTACTAACTATAAATTAGCTTTATTAAGTGAACTTCATAAAATGTAGAGGCCAGTAAAGCTGGAAGGAATGTCAATGTGGGAGTTGGAAGGTTGAATGATAGATTTTATGGCATGAGCTCCTAGGTGGGAATGTTTGTTTTCCTGGAATAAGTGATAAGGGTCTAGGGAGTGGGGAGGGCAGTGTACAGACAAAAAACCCACAGAAATACAAAGCCAAGTGTGAATTATGTCTATAATGTTAGTATGGAGGCAGGGGCAACCAGTTCACTGCCAGCAAGGACTCTAGTGAAACCCTGTCTTAAAAGAGACCCCGAAGCGCACTCAGAGGATAACTGAGCCATGAGGGGGGTGTGTACACATCTTTTGTTTTTTGTTTTTTGTTTTTGTTTGTTTTTTGAGACAGGGTTTCTCTGTGTAGCCATGGCTGTCCTGGAACTCACTCTGTAGACCAGGCTGGCCTCGAACTCAGAAACCAACTGCCTCTGCCTCCCAAGTGCTGGGATTACAGGCATGTGCCACCACTGCCTGGCATGTACACACCTTTTAATCCCTGCATTCAGGAGTCTGAAGCAGAAGGAACCAGAGAGCTTGAGGCCAGCTTGGGCTACATCCTAGTATGTTCTGGGTCTGACTGCATGGTACAAGACCTCATTTAAAAAAACAGGGGGGGGGAATGAATATAAAAAAAATCCAAGTAATTCAATATTCAAATGTGCATTTCACTGAATAAATTTTGCTTTTTTATATTTACATAGTGCTGAAGATTTTCTGCTTAAATTACAGAGGATTAATAACTGCAAATGATGAAAAGTTATATAGCTGGTCCCGGAATGATCATATGACACCCTTGTTGTCTGTCTGGGTTCCAGGTTCCTTGTGGAGAAACACTGGTATAAACAGTGGGAGGTGTACGTGAAGGGAGGGGATCAAGATGCTGGCACCTTTCCTGGCTGTATCAACAATGCTGGGCTCTTTGAAGGTACCAAGCTTCTGCCTCTCCCTATTAACCTTGCCCTGGAGTTCTGGTCCCTTCTGTTCCCTCAAGGGGCCATATTCCCATTCTCTTGGCTTAGGCATTGGTAGGGTGACCAGAATTAACAGTTGCTTTAATTCATGTTTTGCCTTGTCCGTACCCCTACACCTGCAGATCAGATAAGCTGGCATCTCAGGGAGAGACTGCTAGAAGGAGATGATTATGTGCTGCTCCCAGCACCTGCTTGGAATTACCTGGTCAGCTGGTATGGCTTAATGGATGGCCAGCCACCTATTGAGCGCAAGGTATGGGTGGGGTAGATGTTAGGGGTGTGTGTTAGATTTCTCTGGGAAGCTGGCTGGGGAGGAGAAAGGCCATGTAGGCTGAGGATAGCTCCAGACTTGTGTATACCTATATACCTTTGTCAGTTGGGTGGGTTTTTGAGTGTTGGTGCTCCTCTGCCTTCACAGGTCGTAGAACTTCCTGGCATTCGAAAGGTGGAAGTGTACCCAATAGAACTACTGCTTGTTCAGCACAGTGATATGGAAACGGCTCTCACCATTCAGTTTAGCTATACTGATTCTGTGGGTGAGTCTCAGGGCCTCTGAGATAAATGCCTATTCCTAATCATAGGTCATATCTCAGTGACCCAAGGATTTGTGGCTATCAGCTTACAACCTCCTGAGAAGGCACCAGTTAAACTGTGGAGAAAGGTGGTCGTGACCAAGTTAAGCATAGACACTGGGTGCCTCCTGGAGTCTACAAAAATGAGCTATATTCCAGTTACTTGGGTGGGGGTGGAAAAGAGTTTGTTTATTGGGAGGGTCTCAAATTCTGAGTTTGAGTGTGGAGAATGATCTGAGAACACAATGTATTGGCCAAGTAAGCAAAGTCTATGAAAATGAGTTAGCACTATCACATGGATGAGTATTCTGGGGTCCCAGAAGATATGGTCATGTACCATCACCCTCCACAGACCTAGTCTTGCAAACAGCTCGGGAACAGTTTCTGGTAGAGCCTCAGGAAGACACGCGCCTCTGGACCAAGAACTCAGAGGGCTCTCTGGATCGATTGTGCAACACACAGATCACACTGCTTGATGCCTGCCTTGAGACTGGGCAGGTAACAATGGGGAGGATTCCTTTGTGCTGGTAACCAGGTAGATGGATTCCTGGCACTAGTCAGAACAGGGAAGGGCAGGGTGCCCTTGAGGCCTTCCATTAATATATTCCTTTCTCCTTTTTCTACCTTATACCCAGTTGGTCATCATGGAGACTCGAAACAAAGATGGCACTTGGCCCAGCGCTCAGCTGTGTGGCATGTGAGCCTGTGGGGTGTCATGCAGAGTGGGGGTACCCCAAAGTAGGCAGACAGAGCCTATGAGTACAGAATACCCACCTGTAGTAGGCCTTAGCTCATAGGGTTTCTCATCCGACTCCAGGAACAGCATACCAGACGAGGATGAAGACTTCCAGGGGCAACCGGGCATCTGTGGTCTCACCAATCTGGGCAACACATGCTTCATGAACTCGGCCCTACAGGTTGGGCTATTAGGTCTATATCTGGCAACTATAGTGGTTAGGTATTATTGGGGACAGAGCGAGGGGGTGGGAGTGGGGAAAGAAGATTACAGTACAGGGGATCAGCTAGAAAGCCAAGGCTCTGTGAATCTGATCTGGTGTGCCCACATTTGCTCCCCATTCTCTCCTCTCTCCTTTGGCACTACCATTTTCCTCCTGCAGAGATCCTGATGTTTTCCCTGAGACTGCATTCACAATGCCAACCTTTTCCCCTTCTCTCTCTCTCTCATTTCCCTCTCTCCCCTTCTTCCTGCTCTGTTCTCACCTGCACCCCCTCGCCTCTCTTCTACCTCTTTTACTGGGCCCAACTACCACAGTGCCTGAGCAATGTGCCACAGCTGACAGAATACTTTCTCAACAACCGCTACCTGGAGGAGCTCAACTTCCGGAACCCTCTGGGCATGAAGGGTGAGCTTGCTGAGGCCTATGCAGATCTGGTAAAGCAGACTTGGTCTGGCTACCACCGCTCCATTGTGCCAAATGTGTTCAAGGTGTGTCTCAACGCCATGGGCTCCCTCCCACCATCCTTTCTCTTGCTTCTCTTAGCTCATTGCTCACTCTCCTGTCTACTGTCTCCTCAGAACAAGGTTGGCCATTTCGCATCCCAGTTTCTGGGCTACCAGCAGCATGATTCACAGGAACTTCTGTCATTCCTCCTGGATGGGCTACATGAGGACCTCAATAGAGTCAAAAAGAAAGAATATGTTGAGCTATGCAATGGTGCTGGGCGGCCTGATCTGGTAGGCTACCCATTAAAGCTACATGGCCACGGCCTTAGGAAGTCTCTGCTTTCCCCAGTCTATCTAACACCTTATCATTTTCTCAGTTCCCCTACCTTGACCTTTACCTCACCCTCAGTCACCACACTATATCTGTCCCTATAGCTATCTTAGAGTTAACCCGAGTCAGGCTCCTGTCCTTCATTTATAATGCCAGCTCTGACAGGGAACACGGGTTCCAGACAGCCCTAGCTGTAACCCCCCCCCCCCCAACTAGGCTTCACCAGGGTCCTTTACCTCAAACCCTATGAAGCCATCTCCAGACCTTCCCTCTGCCTGTAACCCACTTTAACACTTGTCAACAGGAAGTGGCTCAGGAAGCCTGGCAGAACCACAAACGACGGAATGATTCTGTGATCGTGGACACTTTCCACGGCCTTTTCAAGTCCACACTGGTGTGTCCTGATTGTGGCAATGTTTCTGTGACCTTTGACCCCTTCTGCTACCTCAGTGTCCCACTGCCTGTTTGCTCCAGGAGGGTCTTGGAAGTCTTCTTTGTCCCCATGGATCCCCGCCGCAAACCAGAACAGGTGGGGTTATGGGAACACAATGAGGGACGCGCATCAGAATTTGGTTACTTTCCTCAAGCTTTTCTACATTAGCCTACTCTAAGCCCCTTTGATCTTCTGTAAATGTTGTTTCTCCCTCAGCACCGGGTTGTAGTCCCCAAGAAGGGCAATATCTCAGATCTGTGTGTGGCTCTGTCCACACATACAAGTGTTGCACCAGACAAGGTGAGACTTTGCAGAGGGAGGCTGGGTAGGAAGGATTGAAAGGAAGAACAACCTTGCACACTGATTGTCCCCATGTCCCTGTATATTCACAGATGATAGTAGCTGATGTCTTCAGTCACCGATTCTATAAGCTCTACCAGCTGGAGGATCCTCTGAGTGGCATCTTGGATCGCGATGACATCTTTGTGTGAGTGAGGAAACGGATGGGGATGGATAGAGGATGCTCCCCCCACCTTTTGTTTTGCCCTGCTGGGGATAGAACCAGAATGCACGAGCATGTTAGACAAGTACTCTTAACACTTGAGTGACACTTATATGTCACTTATATGACACAATACATATATAATCACAAGTATGTATAATATATATAATATATTTATGAGTATAGAAAATAAACATGAGTATATATGTATAAGTATATGTATTATTTATAACTATATATAATATAGTTATATATTATGAGAGAGAGAGAGAGAGATGGTCTCTGTGTATAACCGTGGCTTTCCTCAAACTTACAGAGCACCCTGCCTCTCCCTCCCACGTGCTAGGATTAAAGGTGTGTCACTGTGTCTGGCAACATACTCTGTTTAAAATGTATTCCTTATTTATTTAGAGCTCAAGGTTCCTAAATAGTGGGCAGGTGCCCTGCCGTGGAACTATGCCCTGCTTCCTGTTTCCCACAGCAGTTTTTAGATTTGGAGCAACTAAGAATGGTATTTGTGAGAAGAAATTTTCTTTGTAAACAAGTGTTTTCCACAAGAAAAACTGCTTCCATCCTTGTCTGTCCCTGCCCCCCCCCCCCAAGCATTCCCATGTTACCAATGCTTTTCCTCAAACAGCATATAAACAAAGTGCTATGGGAGTTGTCTGGTAGTTTATAAAATACCAAATCCTTCATGGATTTTCAGACCCTTTAAAATATTTTGGGACAAGGCTAGACAGAGCACTGGCTACCTGCTCTTCCAGAGGATCCAGGTTCAATTCCCAGCACCCACGTGGAGGCTGACAACCATCTGTAACTCCAGCCCCAGGGCATCCAGATGCCCTCTTTTGGCCTTTGTAGTCACGAGGTATAAACATGATATACAGATATACATACAGGCAAAATACCCATACACATAAAATAATGATAAACTATTTTGGGGAGGCAGGTAAGATGACTCAGTGGGCAAAAACACTTTCACAAACCCTGGCAACCTGAATCCATGATGGAAGGAGGGAACTGATGCCTGAACGATCTATTCTGACGTCCACATGTGTGCCATAGCATATGTATGCCCATACAAATACAAACATACATTAATAATAAAAATGAAAAATAACTCATTTTGTTTGGACTGAGATGAATCAATGGAGCAACTGAGGGGTAATCTTTCTTGGGATGCCTCAAACTAACTACTCCCCCTTACACACACACAGATATGAGGTGACCGGTCGGATTGAGCCTGTTGAGGGTTCAAGAGATGATATTGTGGTTCCTGTTTACCTGCGGGAGCGTACCCCATCCAGAGACTACAACAACTCCTACTACGGATTGATCCTTTTTGGGCACCCTCTCCTGGTGTCAGTGCCCCGGGACCGGTTCTCCTGGGAGGGCCTATATAACATCTTGATGTACCGACTTTCGTAAGTACCATTTTTCCTAGGGTCAAGGGGAAGTAGATTTGAGGGAGGGGACCAAGGTCAGTATTTAGACTTGGGTTCTCAGTTGCTGTTTAGCACATCCTAAGGACAGCTCAAATTGATCATGGTAGTAGACTTTGCAGGCCTTTTTCTTTTTCTAGACTTTTGGCTTCTCTAGTGCTCTCTTTGGTCTTGGGAATACAGAGGTGAACAAGAAAAAGTAGTGACAACTTCATTTTGTATGTAATTGTCTCTACAGAAAGACGTATATGTAGTTTTATCCTTATACCTAAAATCCAGAGTTCTTAGCACGGAAGGCAAGCACAGCTATGTTATCTGGATCAATCTCTCCTTCATTCTAATTCAAAGACTTCTCTGACATTAATTTGTAATTGATTGCGTGCGTATCTGTTTTCCAGTGGCCTAGAATGCAGGCCGCTGCTGGTGTTCTTAACCTTTTCATGCATCGCTGCTTCACCGCATTGCAGGTTCAGGATAAGACCTGCCAGGAGTGGTAGCGCATGCCTAGAATCCGAGCTACTTGGGCAGCTGTGGCAGGAGAAGCCACATATGGCCAGCTTGAGGAACTTACAAAAACCGTCTCAAAAAATTTTTTTTCAGAAAAGTGTTGGAAATATAGCTCAGAGATAAAGGATAAAGTATTCACATAGCATTTTTAAACACTCACACACACACACACACATACAGAGAGAGAGAGAGAGAGAGAGAGAGAGAGAGAGAGAGAGAGAGTGAGTTGCATGTGTGTTTACCTTTAACTTCTCCACCAAACCCAAATAAAACCTTGGGATGCCCCTCTACCTTTGTGCTCCTCCCTTGGGAGTCTTCTCTGCTTTGTTACAGACGATATGTGACCAAACCCACCTCAGATGAGGATGATGGAGATGAGAAAGGTGAGTCCCCAAGAAGGTGAGAAGGGAGCCAGGCCAATAAGGATGAGTGTGTCTCACTGAGTAGGGGTGAAGGGCTGAGGAGAGGTGGGTTTGGGGGATACATAGGACACACACAGGGTTCCTCTGTGTTGAAGCACCCACAGTTCCATGGAGAACCTACATTTTGATCCTTGACATCCTCCCCATCCTAGGTGATGAAGATGAGGATGAGGATGAGGATGAGGATGAGGATGTCGAAGATGAGAGCAGCAGTGAAGAAGAAAAGGAGGAAATGCCTGAGCCTACTGATAATGATGGTTCCCAAGAAACAGAGCAGGACCAGGCTGAGACCAGCTCTGTGGTCGACGGGAGCTGCCCCTCCCTCTTAGACAACAGCCTCCACACATCGCAGTGGCCCCCAAGGCGACGGCGAAAGCAACTGTTTACTCTGCAGACAGTGAACTCCAATGGAACCAGTGACCGGACCACCTCTCCTGAAGAAATCCAAGGTATGTCACCTGGCTAGGGTTACAGATAACAGGAGGAAGGATGTCCTACAACAGGAGCATAACCATCTCCTCTGCACCCCTAGCTCAGCCATACATTGCCATGGATTGGGAGCCAGAGATGAAGAGGCGTTATTATGATGAAGTGGAGGCTGAGGTAAATGGAAGCGGGACTCAAGGGATGGGAAATCCTCGTAGCTCACACTACAACCCTTTATACGCCCTCTCCTAACTCCAGCCAGGGAGAGAGCCAAGAGATCCAGGCCTAGGACTGGCCTGGCCTTGGCACCTGCGCACCTCTGGGCGCACCACGGTCTCAGGTTCTGACTCACTTGGTCTGTGATTGCACACTGCCCTATTTTTCTCTACCTTCCTTATGTCTGATCCTTTGGACACTAACTCCCCTCCCCCAGGGTTATGTGAAGCATGACTGTGTGGGATACATGCTGAAGAAAAATCCAGTGCAGCTGAAGGAGTGCATCAAACTCTTCACCACTGTGGAAACCCTTGAGAAGGAGAACCCCTGGTGAGAACCTGGCATTCAGGAGAGAGTTCATGAGTGATATTAGCTAAGACTGTAACAGAAGCACTCACAAACAGGGACAAAAGAGAGTACCAGGCATGCAGCAAGTCACAGCATCCTTTACAAAATGAACAAGTGGTACATGCCTACAGTTTTCAGTGAAGATGTCTGAGTGGGAGAGGGAATGAATGAGAAAGAGTCGTAGGCTAGCTCGATGGTGTGTGTGAAGAATATATAAGGCATGAGACAGATGCTCACTGTCCATTCCTGACCTGGATTCTGTCTGTAGGTACTGCTCGTCCTGCAAGCAGCACCAACTGGCCACCAAGAAACTGGACCTGTGGATGCTACCTGAAGTTCTTATTATCCACCTGAAGCGTTTTTCATTTTCCAAATTTTCCCGGGAAAAGCTGGACACCCTGGTGCAGTTTCCTATCCGGTCAGGAGCTTTACAGAGAAAGGTTGTGGGCGCTGGGAAGGGACAGGTGGAGGCCACCAGTATTTACTGTCTTCTCACCCACAGGGATCTGGATTTCTCTGAGTTTGTCATCAAACCAAAGAATGATTCTTCTCCAGACCTGTACAAATATGATCTCATTGCAGTTTCCAACCACTATGGTGGCATGCGTGATGGACACTGTATGTACCAGACTGTAGGCTAGGGCATGCCCTGGTTGAGGGGGGTGTCTAGACTAAGGGTCAGGATATACCCAGGACATGACTAGGTATGTAGGTCAGAGACAAAATTATCAAGGCAGGAGGAGCATAAAAGTAGATTTGGATACTCTAGAGAGCCAAGAGGGTGGTAAGAATGGTTTCTGTTTATTTCAGATACAACATTTGCCTGCAACAAGGACAGTGGCCAGTGGCACTACTTTGATGACAATAGTGTCTCACCTGTCAATGAGAATCAGATTGAGGTACAGCTTCTGTACCTCTTCTTGCCCTCTTTTCTGTTATCCCCTTCTGGCTTCCAAACTGACCCATGGCCTCTCTCTGCAGTCCAAGGCAGCCTATGTCTTGTTCTATCAACGCCAAGATGTACGTCGACGTCAGTCCCAGACTGCTAAGTCTGACAGCTCTGCCTCTCCTGCCTCCAGTTCTACGCTCAATTCTGACATCATGGATATCAACTAAGGAGCTCTAGAACCTACCACAGAGAAGGAAGCCCCCTTTGTCTACCCCATCTCTTTCCTGTGTTCATTGCCCCCACCAGACATTGCAGGCTTAGTCTGTGGCTACTGTTCTCTTGTACCGCTGTATTACCCTCTCAGAAAGAAGAGGCCCTGTACCCCTAGCAGTGTGCCCCTGCTTGTGTGTGCCTGTACAGCACCGACTTCCCCTCCTAGTCTTATTTATGCTCCCCTGCCCTCTTTTCCTCATGCCAAAGTGGTTTTAGTGGCTGATCCTGGGGGTTCATGTGAACACAGAGTGTATTTTCTTACTCAGATCATACTTTCTTCTCTGTGTTAAGTATACATAAAAAGCTCCAGACTCCCATGTTCAACAGTATGGGCTTTTTCTTCATATGTACCTATTACGCACCAGTCATAGGTCTTTGTTCTGTGTAATTACTGAAAGTCAAGTATGGTATGTGGTTGATGCTGTTCTGAGTGGGTTTGTTGTTTTTGAGACAGGGTCTGTCTGTGTAGCTCTTGGCTGTCCTGGAACTTACTGTGTGGACCAGGCTGACCTTCAACTCAGAGATTGGACCTTTGCCTCCTAAATGCTGGGATTAAAGGCATGACCACCACACCTAGCAGTTTTGAGTGTTTATTGGTCACCTGAGCGTCAGATGCTGCCTTTCAAATGCGTTTAAAATACTTGCTGTAAGGACTGTGTAGGTCAGGCTGGCCTTGAATTTGCAGCAGTCTTCCTGTCTCGAAGTACTGGGGTTTCAAGCATGCACTACCCGCTGGCTCCAAAGCGTTTTACAAATATCACCTCTGCCTTCATAGTGGCCTTTCGCTAGAGTTGTCATCTCTAGTTTCAGATGAGGAAATGGGCACAGAAATGAAGAGTGGCTTTGGTTCTGTCAGCTTATTGGGGAATATTTGTCTGGATTCTTGAGCTGAAAGATCTTTTGAGGGATCTGAGATGCACTACAGATAATAAACTGAGGGGCTGAAGAGATGGCTCAGTGGTTAAGAGCACCAACTGCTCTTCCAGAGGTCTTGAGTTCAAATCCCAGCGACTAACTACATGATGGCTCACAACCACCTGTAATGAGATCTGATGCTCTCTTCTGGAGTGTCTGAAGATAGCTACAGTGTTCTCATACATAATAAATAAATAAATTAAAAAAAAAGATTATAAATCAAGGGCACACCTGAAAGAGACAGGCATAGCTGTAGGCAAACATTGTTTAGAGGCATAAAGATACTTGCCAGACCAACACTCAGATCCTACTACTACCGCCTGAGAAGACTGTCCTCAGTACTATGAAGCTATACCTTGGCCAGACTGGCCAGCTGTTTCTATTGCCTCTGGGCTTGGTCCTCTGTCCCACCAGGACCTCAACTCCCACCGGGAACTTGCCCTTCTATCTCTTTAGAGAAAAACAAGGTAGGATTATTTGCCAAAGAACACTACTCAACAACCAAAAGATGCCATGTGTATACTGAACATCTCCCATAAGATGCTGCCCAAAGGAGCCAAGCATAGCCTCTTGGGAGAGCTGTGTGTGGCATAGACGGGATGAAGGAAAGAAAGTAATAAAATGTATACATTGGGCATGGTAGCATATCCCCGGAATCCCAGAGTTTTAGCTCTATGCTAGTAGAAAGATCATTGTTCTATTATTACATAATGTGATGTTCTCTGCTAGCTAATGTCTTTACTCTGAATCAGGTGGTTGTTGTTTTTTCAAGTTTTGTGTGTATGTGTAGAAGAGAATGTGTGGGCCATGGCACACAGGTGGAGGTCAGAGGATAATGCATGGGAATCAATACTCTTGTTCAACCATGTGGGTCCCGGGAATTAAACTCCGGTTTTGGTATGGGTGAGTTTATCTGCTTAGTTACATCAGCTGACCATGGTGGGGGGGGGTTGTTGTTGTTTTGTTTGTTTTGGTGGGTTTTCTGTTTTTGTTTTTGAAAAAGAATCTCACATCAAGACTAGTCTTGATCTTACTATGTAGTAAAAAATGACCTTGAACTTCTTACCTGTGTAGTTAGTTGTTGTTGTTGTTGGTGGTGGTGGTAGTGGTGCTGGTGTGTTTTGGAGGTGGCATTGCTTTGTTTTACTTTTGATATGTAGAGGGTATCTCTCTACATAGCCCTAGCTGTCCTGGAACTCTCTAAGGCATGCACCACTATGATAACCTAAAATTTTACCTTTACCTCCCAAGTATGGAGATTATCATGCCTGGTCTGGGTTTTTTGTTTGTTTTTGTTTTGTTTTTAAGAAAGGATCAAATATAGCCCAGGCTGCCTTGGGGCTCACTGTGTAGCTGAGGTTAATGTTGAATGTCAGATCCTCATGCCTCTACCTCCCAAATGCCAAGGTTAACAGTGTTTGACACCATGCCTGGCTTGAGTTGAGTCTTGTATACAGTGGGAAATAAGTCCATTATCATTTTCCTGATATCTCTATCCACTTTTCCAGCAACATTTATTACCTTTCCCATTGCCTTTTCTTGGCACTTTTGTCAAAAAAATAATACTTCGTTGTCTATAAGGATGTGGACTTCTCCTAGGCTCTCATTCCTGTTCTGCCAATTGGTCAGTAAGTACTTTTATGCCAGAGCTACACTCTTTGATGCACTGTGCAAGTTTGAGATAAGGCAGTGTAGTGCTTTCAGTTTTGCTTTTTTTTTTCCCCCTCAGGGTTATTTGGCCACACACAGTCTTTTGTGGTTCCAATGAAATTTCAGATTGTTTTGTCTATTTGTATGAAGAATACCATTGGGATTCCCGGAAGGGCTCCATTGAATGTACAGGTCTTGAGAATTATATTTTCTTAGAAATAGTGTAATTTTTTTTCAGGCATTGCTGTTAAGATCTGTTAAGTGGGTCCAAAACATGTTTAGTTTGGTACTGAGGTGAGAACTTTCTGAGCATTTTCAGTGGTAATTGTAATTATGAATGTGTCCCGTTTAACTGGTGAGATCAGCACTGTGGAAGCACTCTGCTGCTTCCTAGAAGCCTGCCGTGTGAGACAGGTAGAGTGCTTCACCCTGTTGTACTCAGAAGGCTAAGGCAGGAGCCTTATTTTTTGTTGTTGTTGTTTTGTTTTGTTTTGTTTTGAATTTTTTTTTTCCGACACAGGGTTTCTCTGTAGAGCCCTGGCTGTCCTGGAACTCACTCTGTAGACCAGGCTGGCCTCAAACTCAGAAATCTGCCTGCCTCTGCCTCCCAGAGTGCTGGGATTACAGGCATGCGCCACCACCGCCCGGCCAAGCAGGAGCCTTATCATATCAAATTCAAGATCATTCTGGCTGAGAAAGTGGGTTTTAGTAAAGCCAGGGTATATAGACAGACCCTGTCTCAGTGCTGGAGAGACAGTTCAGCAGTTAAGAGAGCATGTGCTGCTCTTTCAGGGAATCAGAGTTCAATTCACTGAACCCGTCCATGTCAGGCAGCTTATAATCACCAGTGATTCCAGGTCCAGGGAAATCTGAATGCCTCTGGCATCTGCATGTACACACAAATACACAGACACACAGACATACACACACACACACACACACACACACACACACTCACACACACACACATATTAGGTCCAGGAGTTGTGCACATGCCTTTACCTCAGCACCTAGGAGGCAGAGGCAGGCAGATCTGTGTGAGGCAAGTCTGGTCTACTGGTCTACAGAGTGAATCAGAGTGAATTCCAGTGAATCAGAGTGAATTCCAGTTTATATATATATAGATATAATTATCTATATATCTTACTTTGGGGGCTCTGTTTTCCAAGATAGAGCTTCTCTATGTGTCCTCTGCTGTCCTAGAACTCATTATGTAGACCAGGCTGGCCTTTAACTTAGAGATCTGCCTGTTTTTGCTTCCTTAAGTGCTGAGATTAAAGGTGTGCCAACCATGTGTGGCTCAGTTTACTACTTTCTTAACACTGTCAGACTTTTAAAATTTCATTTTTATTGTTTTGAGACAGAAACTTTATGTAGTTCTGGCTGACCTGATACTCATTATGTAGTCCATACTGGCCTTGATTTCCTGACAGTCCTCCTACCTTCATCTCCTGAGGCTGGGGATACAGGTGTCAATCACTATGCCAGGTTGAAACTGCTTTAAGTTCACAAAGGGTAATACACTTGTGAAAAGTTTATAGCTTTTTGTGATCTGATGAAAGTTCATCATTTTTATTTGTATTTTTGAGCCAAGGTCTCAGTGACTAGCCCATGCTTGCCTCAAAGTTGGATCAGTGATCCTCCTGTGTCACCCAAGTGCTTGCTGAAAACTGTTTACAAGAATACTTTTCAGTCCCGGGGATCAAACCTAATGCTCTGTGCCTGCTAGGCATGTGCTCATAACAGAGCTGTGTAGGGTCCCAGCGAACCTTCACTCTTCTTATTTATTTTTGAGACAAGGTCTCCTGTACATCCCAGGCTGGCATGGAACTGGAGCTCCTCTTCCCTCAGCTTGTTAGGGAGTGGAGAGATTACAGAGTGCAGAGAGTATGCTATCGCACCCAGCTGAAATATGCATTGGAAAATCAAATCTCTCATCTACTCTAGCAACCAAAATACTTTAATAATAATTTAAAAATTGTTTGCCCTCATATAATAAAAAAAACCAAACTATGTTTACAGGAGTTTAGAAATTCCAGATGGCTTCTCCTGCTTCCTCTTGAGAGCACTCAGGAATGCGGTGTTATCTTGTCCAGTCGAGGATAATGAAGCTATTCTTCAGGCATTTTGCCCAAGGGTAGTTAGCAAGTAAGTGATATCTTTAACAAAATGTTCTTTCCAAAGCTACATTCTTCCCACCCCTGCCTTGCAACTACGTTTTTTATAGAAAAAGAAAATATTTTCCATCTCTGCTATTTGTATGATAAGCTTAAGCTTAGAAAAACACTAAAATGAAAGAAATGAAGGAAGGAAGGAAGAAAAAGAAAAAAAGAAAAATGTATTCCTGTTATTTGAAGGGTGAGCTAGATTGGTAGGGCAACTTTCCAGAACTCAGTAAATAATTTTTGATCATCTCATTCATTACTTTCCTGCTGTCGGGCGTGCTCCATTTGCTTGCTGCCACCCTGGTTTGTGAGCGGCTATCACAGGATGGCAAGACGGTGGGTGTAGCAATGGCTGCTTTATTAGTGCTGCTGGCATTACGTTGCAAGGTAGACACTCCGATGACGAAGCTGACTTTCTCTAGCACTGTGTTCCCACATTTCAGTTATTCCTTATATCTTTGTCTTAACCCACCATAGAGACAATGGAGGTTATTATTCTGTTGCTGAAGAAGAGATTGGACTTCACGTATTCATTGTCTGCTACCCCATAATTCATATCACTTGTCCTGGGCATTTTTAGAGGCTCCCATAATGAAAACCAAAGTCTTCCCCTCTCCTCCCCTCCTCAATCCAGACCTTTTGGGATGAAACCTTTGGTCACTTGTATGCTAGGCATAAGCTATATCAGTGAGCTACACCCCAGCCCCTGACTCTCAGTTTTTTAAAAGCCAGGTCTGTCTGTGTAGTCCTGGTTTTCCTGGAACTCACTTTGTAAACCAGGCTGGCCTGGAATACTGAGGTCTGCCTGCCTCTGTGTCTCTAATGCTAGGATTAAAGGTGTAAAGGTCATGCCATCATTCATGGCAATTTTTTTATTTCTCAAAATCAGATCATGTTCAGATACATTGTGAGTTTAACATTTTTTGATACTCTTTCTCAAAAGAAAACCCCACCCAAGGAATAAACAGCAATAACAACAAAAAGATAATATGTGGTATCGTGGCATATGCCGCCTGTAATCTCTGAAACTGGGCAGGAGAATCTCATTTGACAACAGACTGGGTTGCGTAGCAAGACTGTGTCTTAGAGAACAGCACAAGCAAAACAGATAATATTATTTTGTGTGTTTGGTGAGTGAAGAGAGTTTACAATAAAGATATTCCAGTGAAGTTACCATATAATATGAGAGACAATAGTCCAACTAGACATCTTCTGCCACCAAATAAAGCCTGCAGTGCCAGGAATGGGTTACATCTTGTTAAGTCATTGGCCAAAGGGGATCCCTAAATATCACAGGCTATTGGTTACCCTCCCAACTAACAGTAAGGCCCTGTTGCTGAAGACACTACTCATGTCATTGCACAGACAAAAGTAAAGATGGTGCCCAACTAGCAGCTTCACCCCTACTGAAGGTGCTAGAAGGCACTTTGCATACTGCCTGGAGAAGAAACACAATCACTAATATCACACAGTTACCAACCCTTTGACCTATAGCTGTGACCAGCCTACCAAATATACTGGCACGATAGTGAGGCAAATGTTATGGGAGTAACCACCACTCTTTGATAGGACTTAAGGTCTGCTCCATGAAATGGGGCCCATACCCAACACAGATAGACTAGATAGGTCATGTGGGCCTAAAAGAACATAGCAATAAATGACCCACAATGACATATTGCTATACTCATACATCAGAGCATCACTTGACCCTCATCAGAGAAGCTTCTTGAAGTAGATGGTAGTTACCTAAAAGATCCACAACAAGACAATGTGCAGAGTGAGAGACTCTGGAGTACTTGGTCCTAAATGGTCTTTATCAAAACCCTGCCCTCAAGTTTAGGGATCTCCGAGATCGAGGGAGTAAAAGAGACTAAGAGCCAGAGGTGGTGGATGATTCCAAGGAAACAGTGTCACCCGGACACAACAGGACTGGGACACATTTGAACTTAGAGACTGCTACAGCACAGCACAGACCTGCACAAAATCCCAGCGCTCAAAAGTAGACACAAAATCTCACCAGGAACCAAGAAGGTATTTGCAATTGTTGCCTGCTGGAAACAGGAAAGTCAGTTTTCACCAAGTGAGTATCCTTGGGGGTATAGACCACACTCCAGGCCATGCCCAGTGCGCAATACAAAGCAGACTCAATGGCTTGGTTCCATTTTATTTTTTTTTTATTTTTATTTTATTTTATTTTATTTTATTTTATTTTATTTTATTCTAAACAGTGTTTCTCTGTGTAGCACTGGCTATCCTGGAACTCACTCTGTAGACCAGGCAGGCCTTTAGTTCAGAGATCTGTCTTCATCTGTTTTTGTTTTTGTTTTTGTTTTTGTTTTTGTTTTTGGTTTGTTTTTTGAGACAGGGTTTCTCTGTGTAGCCCTGGCTGTCCTGGAACTCACTCTGTAGACCAGGCTGGCCTCGAACTCAGAAATCCGTCTGCCTCTGCCTCCTAAGTGCTGGGATTACAGGCGTGGGCCACCACCACCTGGCATAGACAGTCTTAATTTCTCTCAATATTGTGATCCTCTCTCCCTTCCTCTCCTCCTTCTTCCATTCCTTCTTCTTTCCCTTCAATACTTCCTTTCCTCCTCTTTTTTTTCTTCCACTTTTCTGGCAGGGTTTCATGTATCCCAGGCTAGCCTCAGACTCATTATGTAGTAAAGGAGAATAGTCTCAAACTTGTGATCCTTTTGCCTCCTCTTTGTGCCCAGTTTATATGTTTGCTGGGATTGAACTCAGGTGTGCTGGCTAGTTTTATGTCAGCTTGACACAAGCTAGAGCCATTTGGGAAGAAAGAACCTCAATTAAGAAAATACTGCCGGGGTGGGGAGGTGGGGCTAGGAGGGGCTGGAGAGATAGCTCAGTGGTTAAGAGCACTGACTGTTCTTCTGAAGGTCCTGAGTTCAAATCCCAGCAACCAGACAGCGACAGTGTACTCACATAAATAAATAAATAAATAAATAAATAAATAAATAAATAAATAAATAAATAAAAATACTGCCACCAGATTGGCGTGTGGGCAGGCTAAGCCCATTGTGGGTGCTGTCGCTCTGGGTAGGAGGCTCTGGGTGCCATAGCAGGTTGAGCAGTCCCCGAGGAACAAGCTAGTTCGCAGCATCTGTCCATGAGCACTTCTTCTGTTCTTGCCTTGAGTTCCTGCCTTGGGTTCTGTCACTGTGGGCTACGATCTATGAACAGAGAGAAATCCTCTCCTCCCCAGTTTCTCTTGGTCAAGGTATGTAGCACAGTAACCGAAACTCTCATGGAGACCCCAGGGTCTCCCGCGCTGCAGGAATGTTCTTGGCTGACCGCTTCATATCCCTCATCACAGTTCGTGATCTTTCCCATTCGGTGTCCTCCCTTCTCCCACTTCCCTTCCAACAGTTCTCAAAATCGAATTCAAAGAAAACCCTTGGAGGGTGGGGAGAAGGTTTTGTTTTAGTTTTTGAGCAGGGTCTTCAGATAGCCCAGGCTGCCCTTGAACTCCGTCCAGGCTTGGCAGCAAGCACCTTTACAGGCTGAGCCAGCTTGCCGGCTTTTTATTTCAAGACAAAGATCTGTCTCACTCTGTAGACCAGGCTGGCCTGGAGTGTTGGGATTACAGTGTGAGCTGTTGTTTCTGTTTGTGTGCTTTGTTTTGCTTTAAGCTAACATCAAAAATTAACTTCAGAAAATCAGTTCTATGTCTGGTTGAGAGTGCATGGGGTTTTTGTTTGTTTTTGTTTTGTTTTGTTTGCTGTTACTTAACACAGGGCGTTGTGCATGCTAGAAACCATCTGCCATGGTGCTACGTCCTCCGTGTGGACATGATCGAACATGGACAGTCGAACGGCTGCACTGAGCTACCGTACCTCAGAACAAGGCTGTTTTTCTTGAGCAGCAGGTTGGGCTCTGAGCAAGGTCACCATTGTCTCCGATCAGGACAGGACCGCTATCTTATCAGAAAGAGTTAATAAGAACAAGCTGCAATGTAAACTGTGGATCCCAGTGTAGTGTGGGTGCCTGTGTTGAGCCCTTTGTGAGTCTTTGGACTCAAGGCTATGCTGTTGCTAGCCCCAGTAAGAACCGACTGCAGTTATTCCACGGCTCCCTAACGTGAAAACACTGCCTGATTGCCTATATAAAACACCCCTCTCATGCTGCCATCGTAACAGCTGCCCCGAAGAATGCGTTTACATAAACAGTTTCTCTCTATCTTGCCCACTGTGGCTGTAGCACATGGTATCTAATACATGCTACTTTTGTCTTTTTCCCATTTAATGAATTCTTTTGCAGCCTGTATATCATGGGCCCAGGCCCCTCCTCTTTCTTTGGCTTTCTAAGGCAGGCTGGCTTTGAACTCAAGATCCTCATGCTTCTGCCAAAGGTACAAGGGTTACAGGTATATGCTACCATGCCTAGCTAGACATCTAACTATCTCTATCCTATCTATCTATCTATCTATCTATCCATCTATCTATCTATGTATCTATCTATCTATCTATCCATCCATCCACCCCCACACCCCCCATCCATCCATATGGAGACTCACCTATGCTAGGTTGGTCTCAAACTTACTATGCAGTTTAAAATAATGAATTTCTGATCCTCCTGTTACAGGCATGTGACTACATGAAGCATTATTATACTAGGCAGGCCCTCTATCAACTTAGCTCCATGACAACCCTAATTTTAATTTTTTGAAAATATTCAGTTGTGACCCTGGGAACCTGTGACTTTGGACACACTTTGAAAGCTCTTTACCAACTGAACTCGCAGCTCCTTTTTCCTCTTTGAGACAGGGCCCCATTCTGTAGCTCAGGCTGGCCTGAAACCTGTGGCACTCTACATAGCCGCCCATGTACTGAGTTTACAGGTTTAAGCCATCATGCCTAACATTCCCAGTCATTTTATATTTTTTTAAGATTTGAGATGAGTCTTGCTAAGCTCCCCAGATTTGCTTTGAACTGTTTTGTGATCCTCAGTAGTCTCGCACTTTTCATTATTCTTGCCTTCCTTACAATTCTTGCTTTGTGAGTCAAGGCCTGTGTACAGCCCTGGCTGGCATGGAACTCATTCTGTAAATCAGGCAGTTCTGGAATGCCCGGGGATCTGCCTGCATCTGAGTCCAGAATGCTGGCACTCAAGATGTGTGTTACCATGTCAGGCCGTTTACTTTCTTGAGGCAGCGTTTCATACAGACTTCAGATTCTCTATACAACTGAGAACAACCTTGAATTCCTGATCCTCCTGTTACCACTAGCTCTACCCTCAGCCTTGGAGTACATCTTTAAACAGTCAATAGTTATATACTCATCCTATTGAAAGTATTGACTCGGGGCTGGTGAGATGGCTCAGCGGTTAAGAACACTGTCTGCTCTTCCAAAGGTCCTGAGTTCAAATCCCAGGAACCACATGGTGGCTCACAACCATGTGTAATGAGATTTGATGCCCTCTTCTGGTGTGTCTGAAGACAGCTACAGTGTACTCACATATAACAATAAATAAATCTTAAAAAAAAAAAAAAAGAAAGAATCAACTCCCAAAGCAATTCACACTTTTAAAGGATTACTAGATGCCAGCATTAGAAATAAAGAAATGATCCAATTTCCAGAGCTCAGTGATATCCTCAAAATAGTAGGTGATTCAGAAGAGACTTCATTCTCAAATGTTTCACAATCTGCCTCCTTCACTAGCAGTTTGTATTTTCCAGCAGTGTCTTCCACACCATCTTGCTTAAGGAGACAGTCTATGCAGATGTGGCCTGCTGCCTGATCCTGATTTTCCTTTCTGGCCTTGGACTCTTTCTGCAGATGTACAAGAAACATGTTCAATGACGATGCTCTCAACAGAGACATCTTGCTGCTCTGAGTTCCCATGGTTACAAGAGCACAAATTAAACTGCAGTGTACCCCAAATTTCATAGAAATGCATTTTCAAATTGCTTTGTATTGTATGTGTTACTATTCTAGGAAGAACATAACCATGGTTGGGTGCATTGTGAGAAGAGAGAGACAGAAAGAGCTGGACACATAATGGCTGGCAGTCCATATTAGAATCGCCATAGATTGTGTGTTTGCCTTTACTTATCTTATTTTTGAATATAAGTGATTTTGCGTTCCTGGGTATGCATTTGGATCATCAGTTATTTGTGTCCATGGCAACTCTGCTGTTTCTGCTCTTGGATCTTGTCAAAGCTGTGGGGTGGTGGCTGGAGACACGGGAGATGGATGATGCACTTTAATCTTTTCTGGAACAAACAAGATGATTACTTCAGAAAAAAGAACTGCACCATCTGCTTCTTCCCAGCACCTGAAAGCTTTTCTTAGTGATGGCTATGACCTATCTGCTGACCTAGCTGTGGTGCCTGGGCTGCCTTTGCAGTTTGGGGGAGACTTTAGAGTACCCTACATTGAAGCAAGTCGAGACTAATCATTCAATGAAGCGAGCTTCAGTTGTTTTCCACTTGTTGAGGACCACCTTGGCTAATGTTTAAGAGCTGAGAATCTGCTAATGAGCAGAATCTGAGAATGAGCTCTTTTGTAACTCACAATGTGGCTAATTGAAGGCATCTTGGGGTTACGGCTAATATAGAGTCAGGCCACCACATCTGCAGAACACAAGTAGGCAATCAGTTCTTTTTTCCAGCCCACTAATTTTCATCATGTTAAAAAAATAGATCACGAGTTGGGTACATATCTCAGTTGACAAAGTGCTTGTCTTACAAACATGAGGACCTAAATTCAGCGCCCCAAACCCATGTAAAAAAAACTGGCTCAGTGGTGCCAGTTCATAATCCCAGTTGTGGAGTTGCTAGACAAAGGCATATATATCCTTGATGCTAGATGGCCAGCCAGCTTAGGCTACTTGGCAAATTCCAGGCCACTGAGAGACTCTGACTTTATGTTTTGTTTGTTTTGTTGTTGTGTTTTCTGGCTTTTTATTTTTCTTCCAGGCAGGGTCTCTCTGTGTAACTCTGGCTGTCCTGGAACTCACTATATAGACCCAGGCTGGCCTCGAACGCATAGAGACCTGCCTGCCTTAGCCTTCTGAGTGCTGAGAATAAAGGTATGTGCCACCACTCTCAGCGAGACTCTGCCTTAAAACAAATGATAACAACAGTGGTTGAGGTGCTTGTGGTTCGAATGTGCTTGGCCCAGGAAGGGGCACTATTAGGAGGTATGGCCTTGTTGGAGAAAGTGTGTCACTTTGGACATGGGTTTCGAGACCCTCCTCCCAACTCCCTGGAAGCCAGTCTTCTCCTGGTTCCTTTCAGAATAAGATGGAGAGCTTTCAGCTCCGCCGGCATATCTGCCTGGATGCTGCTGTACTTCCCTCTTTGACCTCCGACCTCTCTTTGACCTCCGACCCTGCAAGCTTCAATTAAACCCAATTAAATGTTGTCCTTTATAAGAGTTGCCTTGGTCATGGTGTCTCGTCACAGCAATAAAAACCCCTATGACAGTTATCCTCTGACCTTCACACACACACACACACACACACACACACACACACACACAAACGCACGCATGCACACGTACATACATACACACACAAACCTCTACTCCCACAATATTGATGTTTCCTGAAAAATTTGCTAGCATTACATTGTCATCTCCCAACTCCAGTGGACTGTGAAATATAGATAATAAGAAGGATCCTGGTAGGCTGGAATCCCTCTGTGGCTTACCAGCTGTGGAAAAGATGCCATCTTGGCCAAAGGAAGCATGATTTTATCCTTCATGTACTGCTGAGGAGTCTGGGCTATTCACATAAGCCACTGGAACTGCTGTCACAGAAAACTGCTGCTCTTTCTAGAGGCTTTTTGCTTATGGAATCTGAGCCCCATGCAGAAATGTCAATTAGCCTCTTTACAGAATTATGGTGGGAACAATGATACTTTTGTTTGAGCCAGAATCTCGCTGTGCAGCCTAGGCTGACCCTAAGTCCTAGGCTCGGCCTCCCCAGCAGGGACTCCATGTAAGCATCACCCCAGCACAGCTTTCTTTTCCCCAAGAACCCCTAAGCTCTTCAGTATTACGTTTCCCACACTTACCCTCCCATAGTTTTTCTGAGTGTTTGTTACCGTGCTTAGACCCAGACACCCTTTGGCTGCTTTGAGACAGGGTCTCAGTAGGTAGCTCAGGCTGCTCTTCAATTCTTGGCAAGCCTCCTGCCTTCTGCATCTCTAGTAACATTTTGTTTTGTGTTTGTAAAAACTTATTTTCCTCACCAAAGTTGCTTATCTTACAAATAATGTGTAGCATGTAGCATGCACTCCTTTCCCAGATTTTAAAAATAATTTCGGCCTGTGTTCTGCTGTGTCTGTCATTCTCAGTGATCTTTTGTCCCCTCTCCTGAAGTACAGCAAAATAGCTTGCTGTTCTTTTAAAGTAGCATACTGGAGCTTTTTGTTGGTTTGCTTTGGTTTTGGTTTTGTAGCCCTGACCATCCTGGAACTCTCTCTATAGACCAAGCTGGCTTTGAACTCAGATCTACCTGCCTCTGCCTCTGCTTTCTGAGTGCTGGGGTTCAAGTCATGTGCCACACTGCCTGAGATTTTTTTAAACAACTTTTTTATCCCAAAAGTCCTAATGCATGCAACAAAGACTGAACCGACCAGGGGACAGTTTGTGGCATGAAAATGATACTTTGGTCTACTCTAACAGTGTACAGTGGGATACCTGAAATGTAGCAGGATTTCAATAGGCCATAATTATGAAGCAAGTGATAGTAATTTTTTAAAGACTAATTTATTATTATGTGTAAGTACACTGTAGCTGTCTTCAGACATCCTGGAAGAGGGTGTCAGATCTCATTACAGATGGTTGTGAGCCACCATGTGGTCGCTGGGATTTGAACTCAGGACCTCTGGAAGAGCAGTCAGTGCTCTTAACCACTGAGGCAGCTCTCCAGCCCAAATGATAATAATTTTAACTTCAATTGTTACATTTGACTTCAAATTATTTTGAAAGGGTAATTATGCATTAAATAGTAAATATAATTCAAATTATTCAAAATTTCACATTAAAAATGTAAATATTGGGTTAGGCACCAGTCTATGAGCATATAACAGAATATCATTAGGAACATTTCATTGACTTTTTTTTTTTTTTGCTTGTAGTATTTTGTTCTACTCTTGGTCTCTGGGCTGTCCAGCATCAGAGAGGCTTCATCCAGCAAGTTATGGAAACAGATGCAGAGACCCACAGCCATTAGGCAGAGCTCAAGGAATCCTGTGGAGGAGGCGGAGGAAGGAGCCAAGAGGGCAAGGACAGCGCAAGAAAACCCACAGAATCAGCCAACCTGGGCCAGAGGAGGCCAGAGGAGCAACCCAGCCCCTCTCTCTGCATATATATGATGGTTGTGGAGCTGGTCTCTCTCTGCATATATATGATGGTTGTGGAGCTGGTCTCTCTCTGCATATATATGATGGTTGTGGAGCTGGTCTCTCTCTGCATATATATGATGGTTGTGGAGCTGGTCTCTCTCTGCATATATATGATGGTTGTGGAGCTGGTCTTCTTGTGGGATTCCGAAGAGTGGGAGCAGAAGCTCTCTGACTCCATTGGCTGCATTTGGGAGCCTTTCCTCGTACTGGGTCACCTCTCCCAGGAGGTGGCAAGTCTTACTGTAGCTTGATATTTGGTTGATATCCATAGTAGATCTGCCCTTTTCTGAAGACAGGCAAAGTGGATGGGGAGGGGGTACTGGAAGGAGACGAAATGGATGGGAAACTGTGGTTGGGATACAATATATGAGAGAAGAATAAATAATTTTTTAAACTTAAAAATAATCCAAAAACAAACAAACAAACAAACAAAAAAAAACCAGCCAGGTGGTGGTGGCACACACCTGTAATCCCAGCACTCTGGGAGGCAGAGGCACGCAGATTTCTGAGTTCGAGGCCAGCCTGGTCTACAGAGTGAGTTCCAGGGCTACACAGAGAAACCCTGTCTCGAAAAAATCAAATCCAAAAAAAAAAAAAACCCCAAATTTAAAAATAAAATATAACTCAAATAATATATTAAAAATAATTCAAATTATACTTGACAAAGTATAATTTGTTTTAAATGTATTTTTTATTTACTTAAATTATTTACATTATATGTTTATTACTTAAACATGTATTTCAGCTGGGTTATTACATTTGTTTATTAATCAAGAGAATGCAAGAGTATGCATGTATGTGAGCATATGTATGTCACTGCGCATGTGTAGGGGTCAGGGAAAAGCTTAGATCCCCTGGTGTGGATCCCAATGGTCCATCTCAGGTCATCATCCCTGGTGGCAGGCACTTTGCTGATATATATTTTTGTCTATTTTCAGATAAGACCTTGTTTTATAGCCTAGGTTGGCCTAGCACTTACTATATAGCCCAGGCTGGCCTCAAACTCATAGCAATCCTCCTGCTTTATCTTTCTAGGAGCTAGAATTATGGGCATGCAACCACACCCTGCAAAGTTATTTATGTTGCTTTTAAATCCACAATCAAGGAGAGACTTCAAGAGCGGAATTAGCCTAGGCATTTCTGCACTACACACCAGTTTTAGAGAATAGGCTCCTGTCATCCTCCGCCCGCTGTTGGATTTAAACAGCATGTTCTGAGCAAGTTGGGCCCCAAGCCAGTCAGCCCTCTTCCCTCTAGTACTTGTGTGGCTTATACTCTGATATGCACAAAACTCTGGGAAAAAACATAAGTGATGAGCAAAACATATGGTGATGGGCAACAGAAATGAATTCATTCCCTAGTGTTTACATACTATAAAATGTCGAGGGGAAGACGCAGTCTGAATATGCTTTCCTTGATCTGGAACTATACAGCTGGAGCTTAATGTTTACATTAACTAAAAGGAATAGCCCATATGAAATCTCGCTCTGTGACGTCAAAAGTGGGGGGGGGCATATTTATTTCAATAGGATTTTAAAATAGACTAGGCTGGTACTCCACCTCAGTAATACAGCACTTGCCTAACAAGCACAAGACCCTGAGTTCCACCTTCAGTGTTGAAATGAGATGAAATGAAACAGGGCATCGGGCAGTGGTGGCGCACGCCTTTACTTCCAGCACTCTGGGAGGCAGAGGCAGGCGGATTTCTGAGTTCGAGGCCAGCCTGGGCTACAGAGTGAGTTCCAGGATAGCCAGGGCTACACAGAGGAACCCTGTCTCGAAAAAGAAAAATTTAAATGTACAAATGCTTCATTTGTGTTGAACGTGTACAGACTTTTCTTTTGTCATTGTTCCCTAAACAATACAGTAGAGTCTGTGCAAACCCTGGGTCACTTAATATAAGGAACTTGAGCATCTGGGGATTTGAGTATCACTCCCCCAGCAATGTTAGTTGTCAATTATATCATCAGCCAGGCCAGGGCCTGATGAGCCCTTTCTATCTCGCATCTATTACCTGCCTATCTGTCTGACAGGGCCTCATGTTACCCTCCCTTTCCATTTACCAATCCACCATGGAAACTTACTGGCAATTCTTATGCAGGTAATCACTGCTCCTGAGAGTTCAAGAAAGCAATGGTTTTATGACACCAGGAGGCCAGAGTTCTGCAACAGCAAGAAAAGCAAGCACTTGGAAAATGTTCATGATCATATAAACATTCATTTTTTGGAGCATAAATTGTTCAATAAAGTTAATTTTATTGTCAAAGACCTAAGTGTCTAAATTTAGCATGGTGTTTCCACTTTAATTGAAACAATTCACACTTATCAGAGTAATGTCTCTACCCATCTCCTACCCCCTAAGAAGCTCTACTGAGACTCAGGGGATTCCTAAGAACACTTTGCCAGGTAGACAGATGTTAAGCTGTGGCTGGCATTCACTTGGTAGAGATTCCTTTTTTGTTTTTTGTTTTTTGTTGTTTTTGGTCCACCCCCCCCCCTCCCCGAGACAGGGTTTCTCTGTGTAGCCCTGGCTGTCCTGGAACTCACTCTGTAGACCAGGCTGGCCTCGAACTCAGAAATCCACCTGCCTCTGCCTCCCAAGTGCTGGGATTAAAGGTGTGCGCCACCACCACCCGGCAGTAGAGGTTCCTAGTGAGTGTGGAAAGGAAAAGATAATGGCAAACTAGGGACTGAGCAAATGCCTTCTTTGTCAACTTAGCTTCTGATGAAGAAAAGAAGGCTTACTCTTAATCCCATGAGTGAGATTTTGGATGAGACATCTTACAGTCTGGTGTCTCTATTTCCAGACATGCAAGGCTGAATAAGACTATGCACCCATTTGATTTAGTCTGTTGTTAGCCTAATCAGTCTTCACATCTTTTCACTGTGAAATGCCTGTGATCTGGGCCTGAGGATGTAGCTTAGTGGTATAGCACATGCTTAGCACATGCACTAGGCCCTGGGTTTCACTCCCAACACTCTCTAGGGAGAGAGTTCTATAGTATCTATCTATCTATCTATCTATCTATCTATCTATCTATCTATCATCTATCTATCTATCATGTGTGTGTATGTGTGTGTGTGTGTGTGTGTGTGTTTACATGCTCATATGCCATAGTACACAAATGGAGGTCAGAGCACAGTTTTAGGGAGTCTGTTATTTCCTTCCACCAGGTAGAGTTGTATGGACTGAACTCAGGTCATCGGGCTTGACAGCAAGTGCCTTAACTCGCTGAGCCATCTCAGCAGCCCCCCTCCCCTGTACTGTTGGGCTCTGTTGGGTGACTTCCTGGGGAGACATAAAGAAATCTCTATTGGTCCCAGATAGAGAGGGCACCAGCATCCCACAAGATTCCATTCAAGTGCCGCTTGCATGAACTATCAACTTTATTGAGGTTACTCTCAGGAGCCTGGGCACTTTAGAGGCAGCTGTAGCACCAGGGTGCAGAGAGACCCCCAGATGACATGCCAGTAGCTGCACCACAGAGAAATCTCACTATAGCCAATTGTTAGTGTTTTCTTTAGTAGCAAGTAGAATCTCAAGGAGGGGAGGGACTGTGAGTGGCATTCTTTCCAGCTCTCTCTCTCTCTCTCTCTCTCTCTCTCTCTCATGGTGTGTGTGTGTGTGTGTGTGTGTTCAGTGCCCATGCCATGTATGCCAGACATGGGCATCAGCCCCCCTGGAACTGATGTTACAGACAGTTGTGTGCTGCCCAATGCAGGTGCTGAGAACTGAACTCAGATCCTCTGGAACAACAGTATATGTTGTTAGCCGCTGAGCCATTTCTCCAGCACAGGGTCTCACTAGGCTGCCCAGGCAGGACTTGAACTGTTGGTCCTCTTGCCTCAGTGTCTTTGAGTAGTGGACTGGCTGGTTTTGTGTGTCCACTTGACACAGGCTGGAGTTATCACAGAGAAAGGTGCTTTAGTTGGAGAAGTTCCTCCATGAGATCCAACTGTGAGGCATTTTCTCAATTAGTAATCAAGTGGGGAGGGCCCCTTGTGGGTGGTGCCATCACTGGGCTGGTAGTCTTGGGTTCTATAAGAGAGCAGGCTGAGCAAGCCAGGGGAAGCAAGCCAGTAAGGAACATCCCTCCATGGCCTCTGCATCAGCTCCTGCTTCCTGACCTGCTTGAGTTCCTGTCCTGACTTCCTTTAGTGATGAACTGCAACGTAGAAGTGTAAGCTGAGTAAATCCTTTCTTCCCCAACTTGCTTCTTGGTCATGATGTTTGTGTAGGAATAGAAACCCTGACTCAGACAAGCAGCTAGAATTCCTTCCTTCCTTCCTTCCTTCCTTCCTTCCTTCCTTCCTTCCTTCCTTCCTTCCTTCCTTTCTTTTTTTGTTTTGAGACAGGGTTTTACTACATTAACTTAGACTGACCTTGAGTCTATGGTATTCCTTCTACTTCATTCTCCCAAGTATTTATTGAAAATTTTCTAGGAAATTTACAGTTCTAGATTCCCATCCTCCTTTTAAAAATCTCTTCCATCACACTCCCACACTAGAGCTCCCAATGGGACCTTGACTCACCGAGTCCCATGCCTTGGGGGCGTTGATCTATCAAGGCAATTCAACCCAGGTGGCCACTGAGGAGAGAATTCTAAGAAAAGTCGAGAATGGAAAGATATTTTGTCAAATGCCAGAGCGTGTAGAAGCACATCCTCCTTCGCATTTACGCACACTGATGTCAAATGGTCAAGTGGTTCCTAAGCAACCATGCAGAGGCGGTTGCTAGGCCAGCTCATCACATGCCCATAGATTCAGCAAGACAGACACCATAAGCCTAAGCATACAGACTGCTTAAAGAGACACTACAGAGGAAGGTCAACTCCTACACTCTGTACCACGGGGTGATACTGAACTGAGGAGGCCAGGTGACAGACAGCACAGGTGGGTGGGTGGCTCTGTCATTGAGGAGCCAAGTGTGAATCACAGTCATGCAGTTTTATAATAGCCTTTCATGTGAGCCAGCTGTTCAATTCTAAGTATGGTTAAGAAAGCAAATCCCGAGCCTTCTCAGAGCCAGCAAGGCTAATGAGATACTGCCTCATGGTGGCTTCTCATCAGGCTGCCCATCAAGGGAAAACTGTTGAAACTGTTCTGCAAGATTTCCATAGGATGCCAGGCAGCTCTTTCCCTGCATGGACTGCACAGAGCACCATAGCACGTTTCTCATGCTTGCATTCTTCAGCCATCTGTCCAGCAAGAATTCTTTTTATAAGTTGGGTGTGGTGTAATCCCATGCCCTTGGGAAGCTAAGGCAGGAGGATTCCCATAAACTTAAATCCAGCCTAGGCTACATAGTGAATTTTGGGCCAGCTTGAGTATAATGTGAAACCATGTCTCAAAGAGAGAGGGGAGGTCAGAGACAGAGAGACAGAGATAACGGACAGAGAAAGCCTTTAGAAAGCATAGGCCAGACCACAGAACCGCTGAAGGTCCCAATTAATTGTGCCACTAATCAGATAACATTATTTCTATTTGTTTTAGGTGACGATAACTGTGGCAAAGACCCCTGAGAAGAATGATCACCTGGAAGGTAAAGAAAGCATGGCCATGCCCTAGTCTCAAGCCAGTTTCAAGCCAAGCAAACTAAGTATGACTTGACTCCAGTGTCGGCAAGAAGTGTTCTTGCTCCACTCCACAGCTAGCAGAGAGCCTAGGGCAGAAAGCCTCCGGTGGAAAGCCTCGGGGCGGGCGGGCGAGTAAACCCTCAGTGACTTTCCAGGGCCGGCTGCACTCTCTAGAATGCTTGTGTAGCAGGCAAGTGAAGGCTTGATTCTCTTGCTGTAGATGTCAAGTAATGAGAACTGAGAATCAGGAGAACTACATAGCAAAATCCCTCCCTTCCGTTCCAGACCGTAGTTTACCCTGCCTACTCTTTTCCCAGGCCCCCCTCACCACTTCCTCCTCCCCCCTCCCCATCTCCTTGTCCTCGGTTTCCCTTCAGAAAAGGGCAGACCTCCCAGGGGCATCAACCAAACATAGCAGATTGAGTTGCAATAACGCTGGGCACCTCCGCTCGCTCGTAGTTAAGGCGGGAAGAAGCAATCCGCCAGGAGGAAAGGGTCCCAAAAGCCCGCGAGAATCAGCTCTGTTGTCAGCTCAGTTCCCACTGCAAGGAACTGCTTAGGAAGATTACACAACCAGAATAGATGCGCACAGGGCCTAGGTCTGTCCCCTGTGCGCTTCCGGGTTGGCAGTTCAGTCATGTTGAGCCCCTTTGAGTCCAGGTTAGATGATTCTGTGGGGTTTCTTGTGGTGCCCTTGACCCCTCTGACTCCTACAATCCTTCCTCCCCTTCTTCCACAGGATCCTTCAAGCTCCTCCTAATGCTTGTCTGTGGGTCTCTCTGCATCTGCTTCTATCGGCTACTGGAAGAAGTTTCTCTTAGAACAATTGAGCTAGGCAGCAATTTGGGAGTATAGCAGAATAACATTAGGAATCATTTCCTATCTTAGCTCTCTGGGCTATCAGGACCTCCAGGCTATCTCTGGGTTCTGGACCTCCAGGACTGTTTCTTTTTGTTGTTGTTGTTATTTTTTGTTTTGTTTTGTTGTTTTTAGGTGGGGAGGGGTCTTAAAATCAAGCTCGGGCCTCAAACATTACAGAAAAGTCCTCTATCCCTGAGCTGTCCCCTCTAGTTCTGCACCATTTATTTAATAGGAATAATCAGATCTAAAATCCATTATGACTGACAGACCCTTTGAGTGAATGGAATTTAAGTATTTCTAAAGGGAACAATGTTGCTATTACTATAGTTTGACTCCTCTATCTTCCTAAACCTTGTATGTTAAACTCCTAACCCTAGGGTGGTAGAATTAGAAAGTGAGGTAAAGGTGGTTGTGGAATGAGGGTCATTTGAAATCATCCCACAACAACTTACTGACCCCTTCCACCAAGTGAGCGCACAGGGAAAAGTACCATCCATGTTCCCTCACAAGATACCAAATTTAGCAAGGTGTGCTGGCACATGCCTTTAATCCCAGCACTTAGAGGGCAGAGGCAGGGAGACCTCTGTGAGTTCGAGGCTAGCTTGGTTTACAAAATGAGCTCCAGGACAGCCAGGGGTACTCAGTGAGCTCTTGTTCTGAGCGAGCAAACACAAATACGTAACCAAATCTATCAGGGCCTTGATCCTGCCCTTCAGAACTGTGAGCAGTGCCTGTTGGCTGAGCTCTCTGAGTTTGGTGGGTCATTGGTTACAAACAGAGCAGCTCCCTCACTGTGACATGCTCTGGGTAAACCAGAAAAGCAGAATCATGTTGACCTGGAGTTTAGGACAAATTTAGCAAAGCATGTATTTTTTTTGTTTCTTGGTTAGTCTGATACAGACTGGCTTCGAATTCACAGCCATCTTGCCTCAGACTCCTGAGTGCTGGCCTTATAGACATTTGCTACCGTTTTTGGCCCACCAAAGCATTCTGAGATGACAAGACGGAACAGGTATCCCGTAGGAGGAAGTCAGGAGACTGGGCACTGGGCAAGATGGGCTAACTGGGAAAGGCATTTGCCTGGAGTGACTGTGTTCTGTGGTAACAGAGTGACCCTGCCTCACAAGCTAGAGGGCAAGAATCAAGCCCTCAAAGTTTTCCTCTGACTTCCACGAACTCACTGGGATGCAGCTGCATGTGTACACACACACACACACACATACACACACACAAGCAAGCATGTACACATTGACATGAGAGAGGGACTGGGAGTGCCTTCCTTGTGTCAATTTCCCCACATACTAGAATTGCTCTCTTTTTGCAGCAAAATATTCAGTGTGGCGTGGCGGGATCCTAAGCAAGCACATCTTATCTCCACAGGAGCTCTTCACTCCCCTCCTCCCCTCCTCTCCTCCACTCGTCCTTTCTTCTCCCCACTCCTCCTCCCTCTGCTGCTTCTCCCTGCACTCTCCCCGTCTCCTTTTCTTTGTAGCTCAGGCTGGTCTACTACCTGTTACATGTCTGAATCTAGTTTTCAACTCTTAAAAAACATGTAACTTTAAAATTGATGTCTGTGTGGGGGTGAGTGGCCACAAGTATGGGAATGGGGGTCAGAGGACAACATTTTGAAGTTGGGTCCGTTCTTCGGTGTGGCTTTGGGGATTAAACTCAGCTCATCTGGTTTGACAGCAGGTGCCTTTTCTTGTGGAGCCATCTTGTCTAGACCATCTTCATGAACTCTTGACCCTGTCTTTGCCTCCCACTTACCCAGATTGCTTCCCCCCTTCCCATACTCCCTCTTTTCTTTTCTCTCTCTGGTCCCTCTTCCTCTTGCCCTTGTTCTTCCTCCCCTCATTCTCCCCCACTTTTTCCCTTCTTTCTCAGTGCTGGAGATGGAACCCCAAACATTAACTATTCTAGGCAAGTACGTGATTGAAGAGCCACAGTGCCTCAAACTCAGATATCCACCTGCCTCTGAGGCATGCAACCCCATGCCCAGCTTTTATTATAAGTTTTTGAGGCACAATTTTACTATGTAGCTCTGACTGGCTTTGAACTATGTAGTCTAGGCTGGACTCACAGAGATCTACCTACCTGCATCCTGAGTGCTGGGATTAAAGACAGACTGAAGCCAGCGGTGGTGGCACACGCCTTTAATCCCAGCACATGGGAGGCAGAGGCAGGCGGATTTCTGAGTTCGAGGCCAGCCTGGTCTACAGAGTGAGTTCCAGGACAGCCAGGGCTACACAGAGAAACCCTGTCTTGAAAAACCCAAATTCAAAAATAAAGGTACTAGCCGAGCAGTGGTGGTGGTGGTGGTGGTGGTGCACACCTTTTGTTTTGTTTTGTTTTTGTTTTTCGAGACAGGGTTTCTCTGTGTAGCCCTGGCTGTCCTGGAACTCACTCTGTAGACCAAGCTGTCCTCGAACTCAGAAATCCACCTGCCTCTGCCTCCCAAGTGCTGGGATTAACGGAATGTGCCACCACTGCCCAGCTACAAGAAACTCCTAACACAATGTCTCCAGTCTGTAGCTTGTCTTCTACCCTTTTCAAAAATCCCTCTCCAGACTAACATTATAAAGCTTCCATTTTGTTTCTTTTTTCTTTCTTTCTTTTTCTTTCTTTCTTTCTTTCTTTCTTTCTTTCTTTCTTTTTTTTTTTTTTTTTTTTTTTTTTTGGTGTTGTGTTCAGGCATGGAGTTCAGGGGAAGAATTCTCCCACAGAGCTACACCCCAAGCCCACATTTTGTTTGGAAGCCCAATTAATCATGTTCGCCTGACTTCTACCCCCTTTGGGTATAAAACAGTTAATTATTGATCTTTTGGGGGCGTTTGCTACATTAATGCTATAATGATTGATCAAATGCTGCTGAGCTTTCTACACAGGTTCAAAAGAATGGCTCTTGCCGGGTGTGATGGTACACAGCTTTAATCCCAGCACCAGGAGACAGAGGCAGGTGGATCTATGGGTTTGAGGCTGTCCTGGTCTCCAGACTGAGTTCCAGGACAGCCAGGGTTACATAGTGAGACCTGTTGTCAAAAACTAAAGACAATAGAGAATATCTAAGGCATGGGATGGGGCGGGGGTGGCTCATGCAAAAGTGTGCATGTCCTTCCAAATCTTTGCAACTGCACTGGGCATGCTGTTAAATTTTCATTCACAATATTTATCTTCCTAAGATTAGTAATATCTGTTTCTGCCTTGTTTTTTAGCCTTGAAGAATTTTGGCTGACTATGTGAAGTACACTCCTTCTGTCCTTTTTATTTATTTATTTATTTATTTTTGGCCATGGTCTTAGGTACTGCACAAGGCTGCTCACAGGCTCCAGATGACACCATCTGTAAAAATTCCCTTCACTTCCCTTGAAGTGTGTGTGTGTGTGTGTGTGTGTGTGTGTGTGTGTTGAGGCATGGTTTGGGCTGGCCTGGAACTCTTGGTAATCCTCCGACATCAGCTTCAGCCATGCACAGCCATGCTTGGCTTTCTTTTAACATTTTTTTTGGAAGTGCCTTTGGGTGGCTGTCTAGACCTGTAATGTCAGCACTCAGAAGGCAGGGGTGGGTGAATCTCTGTGAGTCCAAGGCCAGCCTGGTCTACATAGTAATGTCCAAATCAGCCAGAGCTATATGGTGAGACCCTGATTAAGAAAACTAAACTAAAGTTGTTGAAGTGTCAGGGCTGTAGGTGCAGTTGAGTGATAGAGTGCTTCTCCGTCCCAGGCAAGATCCTAGGTATGATCCCCAGTGCTCCCCCTTTCTTTCCAGACAGTTTCCCTATACAACCCAGACTGGTCTCAAACTCTTATTCCTTCTCCATTCACCTCCCAAATGTGGTGAGTGATTAGAGGCTTCTAATATTACTGTATTTGAAATTTTGGTTGTTACTATATAGGAACATTTTTATGTCTATAAGCCTCTATTTAAAAAAAAACAAAACACCCAGACTGTTACATATTTGACTCCAATTCAGCTTGCCGGATGCTACACTAAAAGAACATAAGATCTCAAAGCAGGTATATTCAAGGCAATCACTTCCTCTTTTTCTTTTTTCCTGCTTCCCTTTCCTCCCCCAACCCCACATCTTCATCCCTTTCACCAAGATGGTCTTGCTATGTAGTCCAGGCTGCTCTCTTGCTTGAGCTCTTTCTGCCTGAGTTTTGTAAGTGCTGCGTGTTTGCAGGTATGTCCCAGTAAAGCAAGCCTTCAACATTTCTTCTTAAATGGGATATCCATTCTGGGTTTAAAAGTGAACAAAAGTGACAGTTAATTGTCTTTTCCTTTTAAAATATTTATTTTTTTTTCAAATGTACGACTCTCGTATGGTTACTTTTAGGTCAGAGGTATGCAATGAGCTAATGCTTGGTGGGTTTTTTTTTTTTTTTTTGATAATCTGTAGCAGTAGATTTTTTTTCTCTCTTTCTTGAGATAGTCTCAAGTAGGCAGGATGGCCTCAAACTCGGTGTTTGGTAAAGGAAGAATGACGTTGACTTGATCTCCTGAAGTGCTGGGGTTCCAGGCATGTGCCACCATGGCTCCTTGTCTGCAGGGATCAAAGCCAGGCCTTCATGCATGCTAGGGAAGTGCTGCAAGGATTGAGGTACATCTTCAGTTCACAACTTTGAATTCTTTTTTTTTTTTAATTACGTATTCATTTTATGTATATGAGTACTCTATCTGATGTACACCTGCATGCCAGAAGAGGGCACTGGCTCCCATTACAGATGGTTGTGAGCCACCATGTGGTTACTGGGACTTGAACTCAGGACCTCTGGAAAAGCAGTCAGTGCTCTTACCCACTGAGCCATCTCTCCAGCCCCCACAACTGTGGATTCTTGACATGGGTTCTTGCTATATTATACACTCTGGTCTTGAACACCTTGGTTTAAATAGTCCTTCAGTCTTAGGCTCCTGCACAGCTGGGCCTCTAAGTATGTGACATGCTAGGAGAGAATCTAAGTTACTTTAGGTAGCTCCTAAGTAAACAGAAATAATCAGATACATCTTTAGACAGAAGAGTATTCATGGCTAGAAATGTCTGTTGCAGGTCTGTTGTGAAGCCCCTTTGCCTCTTCCCGTATGTCAGTTCTGACCTTTACATTCTTCTTAACTAGGGCCAAACCTGGTCTGCTCCCCTGGCCTCTATAAGAACCAGGAATGCACATGGTGGACATGTATACATGTAGACAGAACTCTATGTAGAACAGGCTGACCTTGAATTTGTAATCTTTTTGCCTGAGTCTGCTGAGTAGCTGGGATTATAGGTCTGCACCAGGGATTGCAACTTTTTGTTAATTTATATTTTGTTTGGGAGATTGCCTGGGCTGGCCTCCGAGATCTAGGCTCAAGTGATCCACTTAGCTCAGTCTCCTGCTTCAAGTCTTATCATCTCATCTTGCCTCCTTTCCTCTCCTTCCCTCCCCTCCTTTTCCCTCCTGCTTATTTCTTTCTTTAAAGGGGAACAAGGCCTCATGTATTCCAGACTAGCCTCAGACTATGTTGCCCAGTATGACTTCAGTTCTTTTCTTTCTTTCTTTCTTTCTTTCTTTCTTTCTTTCTTTCTTTCTTTCTTTCTTTCTTTCTTTCTTTCTTTCTTTCTTTCTTTGGATTTGGTTTTTTAGAGACAGGGTTTCTCTGTGTAGCCCTGGCTATCCTGGAACTCACTCTGTAGACCAGGCTGGCCTCGAACTCAGAAATCTGCCTGCCTCTGCCTCTAGAGTGCCTGGATTAAAGGCGTGTGCTACCAATGCCCAGCTAAACCTTTTATTTTCTTTGTTTATTTTATGTATGTGAGTCATTCTCTTCAGACATACCAGAAGAGGACATTGGATCCCATTACAGATGGTTGTGAGCCACCATGTGGTTGCTGGGAATTGAACTCAGGACCTCTAGAAGAGCAGACAGTGCTCTTAACCTCTGAGCCATCCTTCCAGTCTGTTATTATACTTTAAAGACCTCCTCACACAAGCACTAGCATCTGATGAGTCTTGGCTTTTTCTTTTAATTGATTAGTGAATACTGATTTTCTTTCTTTTTCATCTAGTATGATTTTTCCTGGGTTTGCCATGACACCTGGGTTTCTATTTCTTTGTTGTTGTTGTATCCTGGACATTGAGTCTATTGTGTTAGGATGTGATCCTATTTAAACCCTTTGATTTTAGCAGACGGTTGTCTTATTTATCTCACTGGGCACGTCCTGACCTTTGGGGTCTATAATTATCACAACTTGGTTTTCAGGGCCTATGCAATGTCATCCTGGTCTGCTTCATTTGCATGGTGCCACTTGGGCCCCTTTCAGTCTCTTTTGAGGTCAAGGATGGATATAATTTCCCTGGTCCCATCTGGAGCTATTGGAAGGGAAATGGGGGATAGGGGCTGCGAAGTGGAGTGTTCTTTTCAGCTTCCCAACTAGACAAGCCTGCTACTCTAGCTGCACTGGGGCCACATAAATATAGAAGGTTGTTTCCTGGAAATTTCATGCAAGCTTGAAAACAGTTTTTCAGCTGGGCAGTGGTGGCACACACCTGTAATCCCAGCACTCTGGGAGGCAGAGGCAGGTGCATTTCTGAGTTCGAGGCCAGCCTGGTCTACAGAGTGAGTTCCAGGACAGCCAGGGCTATACAGAGAAACCCTGTCTCGAAAAAACCAAATCAGAAAACAGTTTTTTATACACTTGCAGTGTGGCAAATAGCACAAGGAAACTGGTGGTTTGAAAAGGAATGGCCCTATAGGCTCATAGGTTTGAGTGCTTGGTCATCGGGGAGCACTACTTGAAAGGATTAGAAGATGTGGCCTTGTTGGAGGAAGTGTGTCACTAGGGGTGAATTTTGAGGTTTCAAAAGCCTACACCAGTCCCAGTGTCTCTCTGTCAGTGGATTGGGATGTAGCTGTCAGGTACTTCTCCAGCATCATGTCTGCCTGTGGAGCACCATGTATCCTGCCAATGAAAACAATGGACTAAACCTCTAAAACTGTAAGTAAGCCCCCAATTAAATGATTTCTTATGCTGGGTGGTGATGTGGTGGTACACACCTTAATCCCAGCACATGGAAGGCAGAAGCAAGTGGATCTCTGAGTTTAAGGCCATCCTGGTCTACAAAGCAAGTTCCAGGACAGCCAAAGCTATCCTGTCTCAAAAAAGCAAAAACAAAAACCAAACAAAAAATGAAAATAAAAAGCTTGCTTTATTCTTTTCTTTTTTCTTTTCTTTTTCTTTTTTCTTTCTTTTTTTTTTTTGTTTTGTTTTTTGTTTTTTTTGTTTTGTTTTTGTTTTTTGTTTTTTGAGACAGGGTTCCTCTGTGTAGCCCTGGCTGTCCTGGAACTCACTCTGTAGACCAGGCTGGCCTCAGACTCAGAAATCAGCCTGCCTCTCCCTCCCAAGTGCTGAGATTAAAGGTGTGCACCACCACTGCCCGGCCCCTGGCAGCATTTTTTAAAAAACACTTTTGAGGCCGCCAAAGTGGCTCAGCGGAGACTTGGCCAGCTTGATTGAGTGAGGTTGTCAGATACATGCTGAAAATATCCATCCTTATAGTCATACCAGAGACATCAGTTCAAAGTCTTTCTCATGCGTATCTGTCAAAGCAATAGCATGCCATTTGAACAAATAGCACCTGTGCTGAGACACTACGGCAAAGGCACAATGGTGTCACACATTGGATGGAAAATTGATTTGTCTATTAGGGATAAGCTGGGCTATTGCCTTGTGTGGCAGGTGCTATTTCACCACAAAACCATTGGGCCAACTCTTGGCAGGAGCGACACACACACTGCTAGCTTCTAAACGACAGAGAGTCCTCTGCTTGGTAAGAGGCGGCGAATTTGTGTTTCACTTTGCTTCCAGAGGAGCTACGTGGTGAGAATCCACTTCCATAGAGAGAAGACACTTCACTTGGCAGGCAGGCAGGAGTCTTGAGTCTCTTGGGGTGAGCCAGCTCTCCCTACTGGTAGAGATGAGGTAACACCAGAACAAGCGCTGTTGAGGCTAAGGCTCATTTTTATTTCAGTTTTTCTTTTTCTGACATTTCTGGAGTTGAGGATAGAACCCAGGACTCCCTCCATGCCAGGCAGGCCTTGGGTCACTGATCATGCCTTTTACCCTCAGACTTTGTACAAAAAAGATGAGACGGGTCTCCAGAAGGCTTCACCACACACAACGACACTTCCTATTTTTTCAAACGATTCATTTTGTTTTATTTTATATGTATTAGTTTTTGCCTGATTGTAATGCCTATGCACTATGTGTGTGTTGGAGCTTTTAGAAATGGAGCTCCAGGGCTGGAGAAATGGCTCAGTGGGTAAGAGCACTGACTGCTCTTCCAAAGGTCCTGAGTTCAAATCCCAGCAACCACATGGTGGCTCATAACCATCCATAATGAGATCTGACACCCTCTGCTGGTGTGTCTGAAGACAGCTACAATGTACTTGTATATGATAATAAATACATCTTAAAAAAAAAAGAACAATTATTTAAAAAAAAAAAGAAATGGAGTTGCAGATAGTTGTAAGCCCCTTGTGTATCCTGGAAATGGAACCTAAGTCTTCTGCATCTTGCAGCAAGTGCTCTCAACTACTAAACCATCTCTACAGCCTCTAGATGTTCAAGTTTCTGACAATTCGAATCATCATTCAAGGAATTGTAAAAGTAATCAAAACTATTTGCTAGTTCAGGGCTGACCTAGGCTACAGAGTGAGTTCAAGGCCAACTGCACAACTTAGTAAGACCCTACCTCAGAAGAAAAGCTAGAAAGATGGCCCAGTGGCAAAGCACTTCCTTAGGCACATCTGAGTCCTAACTTCAAGCTTCCACAAAAACCACACTTCTTCTTCTTCTTCTTCTTCTTCTTCTTCTTCTTCTTCTTCTTCTTCTTCTTCTTCTTCTTCTTCTTCTTCTTCTTCTTCTTCTCCTTCTCCTTCTCCTTCTCCTTCTCCTTCTCCTTCTCCTTCTCCTTCTCCTTCTCCTTCTCCTTCTCCTTCTCCTTCTCCTTCTCCTTCTCCTTCTCCTTCTCCTTCTCCTTCTCCTTCTCCTTCTCCTTCTCCTTCTCCTTCTCCTTCTCCTTCTCCTTCTCCTTCTCCTTCTCCTTCTCCTTCTCCTTCTCCTTCTCCTTCTCCTTCTCCTTCTCCTTCTCCTTCTCCTTCTCCTTCTCCTTCTCCTTCTCCTTCTCCTTCTCCTTCTCCTTCTCCTTCTCCTTCTCCTTCTCCTTCTCCTTCTCCTTCTCCTTCTCCTTCTCCTTCTCCTTCTCCTTCTCCTTCTCCTTCTCCTTCTCCTTCTCCTTCTCCTTCTCCTTCTCCTTCTCCTTCTCCTTCTCCTTCTCCTTCTCCTTCTCCTTCTCCTTCTCCTTCTCCTTCTCCTTCTCCTTCTCCTTCTCCTTCTCCTTCTCCTTCTCCTTCTCCTTCTCCTTCTCCTTCTCCTTCTCCTTCTCCTTCTCCTTCTCCTTCTCCTTCTCCTTCTCCTTCTCCTTCTCCTTCTCCTTCTCCTTCTCCTTCTCCTTCTCCTTCTCCTTCTCCTTCTCCTTCTCCTTCTCCTTCTCCTTCTCCTTCTCCTTCTCCTTCTCCTTCTCCTTCTCCTTCTCCTTCTCCTTCTCCTTCTCCTTCTCCTTCTCCTTCTCCTTCTCCTTCTCCTTCTCCTTCTCCTTCTCCTTCTCCTTCTCCTTCTCCTTCTCCTTCTCCTTCTCCTTCTCCTTCTCCTTCTCCTTCTCCTTCTCCTTCTCCTTCTCCTTCTCCTTCTCCTTCTCCTTCTCCTTCTCCTTCTCCTTCTCCTTCCTCTCCTTCTCCTTCTCCTTCTCCTTCTCCTTCTCCTTC